>NC_135332.1:133757735-134071663 GCF_023851605.1 Tamandua tetradactyla
GGAGAAACAGGCCCTGGCCCAAATGACCATGCCTGAGAGAAATTAGGAAAAATATAATAAAAATCAGGTACAGTGCTATTCAATCAAGCCTCTCCTTTGACCTACTCCCACTGTGTGTTTGTCTATGTGTTTCATTTGCTTGTTTGTCTGTCCATCTGTGCGTAGGTGTAAGTTTGTTTACAAGGGAATCCAAGCTTATGGAGCCTCTATCCTCATTTTACTTTCCTCTTGGTCTGCTGACTTGGAGAACAGTCAAAGATGGCACAGATTTATAAAAGACAGTGGGAAGAGATAATGAAACAGGAAATTCATTGTGTGCACCTTCAAGAAACTCGTAGTATTCATCATGCACCAAACAGCACTAGCTACTTGTTCTAATCATTTGTATACATTTTTTTTTTTTTTTTTTTGCATGGACAGGCACCAGGAAACAAACCTGGATCTCTGGCATGGCAGGCGAGAACTCTACCTGCTGAGCCACTGTGGCCTGCCCTGTATACATTTTTAATGTGAGATCAGACAGCTTAACACTCAGTCTCAAATGTGCATCATTTAATTGGTTCTTTGCCCTAATTCTACTCTCCAGGTCTTTCTGTTCCACAGTGGACAGACTCAAAAGGGAAAGAAAGCATTCACATAAACTGTCCTTGCAGCCATCTTCAGCAGAGCTTACACTATAAACTGCTTGGGCCCAAGCAGTCCTGTTTCATGTGCTGGTGCTTCTTCCCTTAATAGGTTTCGTTGTTGCTGCTGGTCTCCCATTTCTTTTCATATCAAGGATTAAATTCTTGTATGGCTTAAAAAGCCAATTCTTTGTAAACTCTTCCAAAATATTTAAGAGGAGGGAATACTACCTACCTCATTCTACAAAGCCAATATCACCTTCATACCAAAGCCAGATAAAATACCACTAGGAAACTACAGACTAACATCCATCATGAATATGGATGCAAAAATCCTGAACAAAATATTAACAAAACAAATCCAATAGAACATTGAAAGAATTATAAACCATGATCAAATGGGTTTTATCCAGGTATGCAAGGGTGGTTCAGCATAAGAAAATCAATTACTGTAATACGACATTGCATTAATAAAATGAAGGGGATAACCACATGATCATCTCAATTGAGGTGGGAAAGGCTGTTGATGAAATACAGTATTCTTTCTTGATAAAAACACTTGGAAAAATAGGAATAGATGAAGAGTTCCTCAGCATGATAAAGGGCATATATGAAAAACCCACAGCTAACTTCATACCCAATGGTAAAAGATTGAAGCTTCCCATCTAAGATCTGTAACACAAAGATGACCATTGTCTCTACTGTTATCCAAGATTTCACTGGAAGTTCTAGCCAGATCAGTTGAGTAAGAAAAAGAAAGAAAAGGTATCCAAATTGGAAAGCAAATGATAAAACATTCAGTATTTACAGATGACATGATACAATATATAAAAAGTCCTGAAAAATCTACAACAAAGCTACTAGAGCTAATAAATGAAGAAAAGTGGTGGGGTACAAGACCAACATGCTGAAAAACAATAGTGCTTGCATATACTAGTAATGAACAATCTGAGGGAGAAATTTTTTTTTAATTACATTTACAATAGCAACTAAAAGTATCAACTATCTAGGAATAAAACTTAAACAAGGATGTGAAGGAATTGTATACATAAAAGTACAAGTCATTATTAAAAGAAATCAAAGAAGACCTAAATAAATAAAAGGACATTTCATTAATATGTCATTAGTATGTCATTCCTACCCAAAATGATTTACAGATTCAATGCATTCATTATCAAAATTTTAACAGCCTAATTTGCAGAAATGGAAAAGCCAGTTATCCAATTTATTTAGAAGAGTAAGGGGCTCCAAATAGCAAAACATGTCTTGAAAAAGAAGAATGAAATTGGAGGACTCACACTTCCTGACTTCAGAGCACTATGCTTTAATAATAATATATATCCTAGGGCCACTGGCAATCACAGGGCCAGGATGGGATTTGGATCCAGAGGAGACTAGGGGTGGGGTGAAGTGGGGGACCTGGGTAGGGGGATCCTGCACTTTGCATTTGTCTTGGGCTGTCCTTCCTGAGAAGAGGATGAACTCTGATGGAGAATACCAGCCAGTGTAAGACCAATCTCCAAAGACAGTGAGAGATGATTTTTGCTTAGGTTGCTTAGTTGTGTTAGCTACTGACACTTGAGAAAATCTCTGTCATCACAACCTGGATATAAACTCAAGAAATAGACATCTCATGGAATAAATCCCAGAGTTAACATTTAAAATATTAACATGTGCAGAGTGAAACAAAATATTCTAAGACACAGAAACAGGAAATGATGGTCCACCCAAAGGGAGAATAAAAATCCAGAAAACATCAATGAAGAAGACCAAACTGTAGACCTACTAGATGAAGACTTAAAAATTGTACTTCAATATACTCAAGGAGATGAAGGAAAATTCAAAGAAAGAACTAAAGGGCATCAGGAAAACAATGCTTGAGCAATATGAGAATCTCAATAAAGAGATAAAAGTATTAAAAAGGAACAAAACAGAACAACCAGAGTTGAAGGCAACAATAACTGAAATGAAAACTTCCCAGGAAGTTTTCAACAATAGATTGGAACTGGCAGAAGAAAGAATCAATGAACTTGAAGAAAGACAATTGAAATGAGTCCAGGTAAGAGGCAGAAAGGAAAAAAGAATTATAAAAATAGCCTAGGAAATCTCTGGGAGCCCATCAAGCATACCAATATATGCATTATAGGAGTCCTGAAAATAGAAGAAAGAAAAAAGGAGCAAAGGAATATTTAAAGGCATAAGAACAGAAAACTTCCCAAACTTAGCAACAGATGTGAACGCAAATGTATAGTGCAGAGTCCTCCCTGTCTTTTCTGGACCTGCACCCATCTTGCTAGTGCTGAAGAGGAATTTCCCAAGTTATTTTTTCCCAGCTGGAATAAGAACAGGGACCCACAAAGATAACACCAGCCACCTCCAAACTGCCCTGGAGAGGGAGTGAGGGAGGGGCCAGGAAGGGATCCAAGAGCTTCTTCCATGGCTCTCCAGAGTTGTGCTTTCTTGACCTGCTCAGCAAATGCAGCTTTTCAACTGTTCCCCCATCTCTTTCTTAGGAGGCTTACTGTCTTGAAGTCTCCTCCACCAACTTTGTCTGAGGCCGGTTGGAACAATGGCCGCCCTGAGTGCTGGGCCTCTGGTGATCCAAAGTCATTAATCAAAGACTGCAATCAGTAATTGGCCTTGGAGAAGTGGATTTTTATATCCCTTTCTGGCACTAGCAAGCTACCTCACTAACTGGACCTCACTGTTTCCTGCTGTGAGAGTGTGAATCAGCATGACAACTGCCATGTGCAAAGAGAGCAATATACAGATATTTACTATAATTTACTGGTCTCTTCTCTCTGCTTTTTCTTGGATGCTGTACAGTATTCTACTGGACTCCAGAGTTTTCAAATAGTTGATTTGCATACAGTTCCTGTGTGCCTTTAGTTGTTCTGGTGGAGGGTCTGAATCTTGGAGCTCCTTACTCTGCCATCTTCCAAGAATCCTCCAGTACTCACGCTCATGGCAGAGTTGATTAACCATGATCATCAGAAGGAGTTAAAGTTTCTCTTACAAAATGCAGCAGAAGTGATTTCCTGAGGAACCAGTGTTTTCACTCTTGGTTACTACACTGACAGTTGTTGCAGTAAATAATTAGGTATAGCAATCCTCACCAAAAAAAGGTACAGTGGCTAGGGGTTCAGATGCCTCTAGGATGGGTATGTGGATTATGCCACCATATAAACCACCAAGGGCAGCACATATGGTAGCCTAGGATGAGGCAAATCTAGAATGGAAAATTGAGCAGCAAAAGGAGCTATAGTTCAGTCCACTACCTCCCTGTCCTAAATTTCCACTCAGTTAAGAGAAGCCCACAGCAATCCTAGAGGAGCTGCTTTCTGGATATAAAGGAAGAAGTGGATCAGAGTGGTAAGAATGGGTGGATTATGGTAGGCACAGAGATATACAATTCAAATCTCTTTTCAAAGAAGGACTTGCTACTCAACTATAGAGAGTACAGTCAACAGACAGCTTCTAGCTCTCTGCTCCTTTATGGTCTGAGTTGGCTACAGAAAGCTTCCTCTTTGAGGTCACACCATTGTCTGAGAAGCTCACATCTGGTGACAAAGTGAAGAGGAGACGTTAAGGCCCAGGAATTCTGACCCAATGTGGGACAACTCTGAAGACATTACTTGTTCCAAACTTCTCTGTTTGGCCAAGGTTTTGTTAGGCCTGTTTCACAATTCTGCTTTTCTGTTTGCCCACCCTGCTGTCTCGCCTTCCTTTCACAGGTGTTAATAACCTAATAAACACCTTCCACCCAAAAAGAGAAAATAACAACAACAACACATATTACAAAACTACAGTGGTCAAAACAGCAAGGTACTGGCACAAGGATAGATATATTGACTAATGGAATTGAATTAAGAGTTCAGAAATAGACCCTCACATCTATGGCCAAACAATTTTTGACCAGGCTGCCAAGTACACTTAGTCAGGATAGAATAGTCTCTTCAACACATGGTGCTGGGAGAATTAGATGTCCATATGCAAAAGAATGAATGTCCTATCTCATATCATATACAAAAATCAACTCAAAATAGTCGAAGACCTAAATATAAGAGCCAGGATTATAAAACCCTTAGAAGAAAATGCAGGGAGACATCTTTAGGATCTTGTGTTAGGCAATGGTTTCTTAGACTGTACACCCAAAGCACAAGCAACAAAGAAAAAATAGATAAATGAGACCTCCTCCAAATTTGAAACTTTCGGGCATCAAAGGACTTTGTCATGAAAGTAAAAAGTAGCCTACTCAATGAGTGAAAATATTTGGAAACCATATATCTGCGAAGGTTTAATATCCACAATATACAAAAAAAATCCTACAACACAACAATAAAAAATGAACAACCCAATTAAAAAATGGGCAAAAGACTTGAATAAACATTTCTCCAAAGAGGATATACTAATGGCTACAAAGCATATGAAAAGGTGGATCAATATCATTAGCTATTAGGGAAATGTAAATCAAAACTACAATGAGATGCCATTCCACGCACCTACTAGAATGGCTACTATTAAAAAAAAAACAGAAAACTGCAAGTTTTGGAGAGGATGTGCAGAAATAGGACCACTCCCTCATTGTTGGTGGGAATATAAAATGGAGCAGCCACTGTAGAAGACAGTTCAGCAGATCCCCTGGGAGCTAAGTGTAGAATTAGCATATGACCTGGCAATACCACTACTGAGTTTGTACCAGAAGAATTGAAAGCAGGGACTTGGAGATATATTTTCACACCAATGTTCATAGTGGCATTATTCACAATTGCCAAAAGACGGAAACAACCCAAGTGTCCATCATCTGATGAATGGGTAAACAAATGTGTGTTTTTTATTTGTTTGCTTATAAGATGGAATATAATTCAGCTGTAAAAAGGAATGAAGTCCTGTTGCATGTGACAACATGAATGTAATGTAAACTATGGACTAAAGTTTAAAGTAATATTTTAATATTCTTTCTTGAATTGTAACAAAGGTCCTACACTAATGCAGATGCCAACAATTGGAGGACATATGGGAATACTGTAATTTTACATGATTTTTCTGTATAATTACAGCTTTTTTCTTTAAATAGGACATATTTTACAGTCCTCTGTATTAGGTGCTTTAAATGAGGTAAACTATGTAAATTGCTTCACATAGGGCCTAGAACACATAATCTCTCAAGTAATGCTAGCTACTACTGTTTAAAAAATAATAATAAAAAAGTGCTACCATCAACTGTAATAAATGCTCCACACCAATGCAAGGTGTTGGTGATGAGGTAGTGTTCTAGTTTGCTAGCTGCTGGAATGCAATACACCAGAAATGGAATGGCATTTTTAAAAAGGGAATTTAATAAGTTACAAGTTTATAGTTCTAAGGCCATGAAAATGTCCCAATTAAACTAGTCTGTTTCATAAGTTTATCTTGTCTTAAAGCTGCATAATATTCCATCGTATGTATATACCACAGTTTGTTTAGCCATTCTTCTGTTGATGGACATTTTGGCTGTTTCCATCTCTTTGCAATTGTAAATAACGCTGCTATAAACATTGGTGTGCAAATGTCCGTTTGTGTCTTTGCCCTTAAGTCCTTTGAGTAGATACCTAGCAATGGTATTGCTGGGTCATATGGCAATTCTATATTCAGCTTTTTGAGGAACCGCCAAACTGCCTTCCACAGTGGTTGCACAATTTGACATTCCCACCAACAGTGGATAAGTGTGCCTCTTTCTCCGTATCCTCTCCAGCACTTGTCATTTTCTGTTTTGTTGATAATGGCCTAGAGAATACTATGCTGAGTGAGTCCAGCCAAAAACTAAAGGACAAATACTGTATGGTCCCACTGATGTGAACGGACATTCAAGAATAAACTTGAAATATGTCATTGGTAACAGAGTCCAGCAGGAGTTAGAAACAGGGTAAGACAATGGGTAATTGAAGGTGAAGGGATACAGACTGTGCAACAGGACTAGATACAAAAACTCAAAAATGGACAGCACAATAATACCTAATTGTAAAGTAATCATGTTAAAACACTGAATGAAGCTGCATCTGAGCTATAGGGTTTTTTTTGTTTTTTTTTTACTATTATTACTACTTTTATTTCTTTTCTCTATATTAACATTTTATATCTTTTTCTGTTTTGTTGCTAGTTCCTCTAAACCGATGCAAATGTACTAAGAAATGATGATCATGCTTCTATGTGATGATGTTAAGAATTACTGAGTGCATATGTAGAATGGTATGATTTCTAAATGTTGTGTTAATTTCTTTTTTTTTTCTTTCCGTTAATAAAAAAAAAAAAAAAAACTAGTCTGTAGAAATGTCCAATCTAAGGCATCCAGGAAAGATACCTTGATTCAAGAAGGCCAATGAAGTGCAGGGTTTCTTTCTCAAGGAAGCTCCCCAGGAGGTGTTTTCCTTCTTTATCTCCAAAGGTCACTGACTTGTGGACTCTGCTTCATGGTTCTTGTCATTCTGTCATCCTTCTCTGCTCTCTCAGAGTCTCCAAAGGTCACTGGCTCATGGACTCTGGTTCTCTTAGCCTTGTGGCTCTGATCTGCTCTGCTATGGTTTTCTCTTGTTCTCAAAAAGGCATTCTCTCCAAAGATTTCTCCTCTTTTATAGGATTCCAGTAAACTAATCAAGACTCATGCAGAATGTCTCCGCCTAAACAAGTTTAATACCTACAATTGATTGAGTCACATCTCCTTGGAGATAACCTAATCAAGTTTCCAACCTATAGTGCTGAATAGGGATTAGAAGAAACTGTTGCTCCCACAAGATTGATTAGGATTAAAACATGGCTTTTCTAGAGTACACAAATCCTTTCAAACCTGCACAGGTGGTATCTGAGAATTCTGTATTTTTGCATGATTTCTCTGTAAACCTAAAATTGTCTAATAAAAAACAAATGAATAATTTAAAAACACCCAATAAGTTATTTCACAACCATTATTTTTAAAACATGGAAAATTATGAGTGTTGAAGAGGATGTAGAGAAATAGGAACATTCACTCATTGCTGGAGGGAATGTAAAACGGGGCAGCTGCTGTGGAAGACAGTGTCAGTTCCTCAAAAAGTTAAGTATAGAATTACCATATGACTTGACAAAACCCCGTCTAGATGTATACCCAGAAGAACTGAAAGAAAGGATTCAAACAGATAATTTGCACACTGATGTTCACATTGGCATTATTTACAATTGCCAAAACATGGAAGCAACCTAGGTGTCCATCAACTGATGAATGGATAAACAAAATGTGGTATATACACACGATGAAATATTATTTAGCTGTAAAAAGGAATGAAGTCCTGATATATGGATAAACTTTGAAGACATCATGTTAGTGAAATAAGCCAGACACAAACTGATAGATATTGTATAATATCACTGATATTAAATAATTAAAACAAGCAAACTAATTGAGTCAGAATCTAAAAAAAAGGTTAGCAGGGTATGAGGTGGAGGTAAGAAATAAGGAGTTAAGGTTTAAACTGTACTGAGTTTCCATTTGGGACAATGGAAAGGCTTTGCTAATGGATGGCAGTAATGGTAACACAACCTTGTGAAATGTAATTAATAGCACTGAATTATATATTTGAATGTGCTTAAAGGGGGAATGTTAGAATGTATATACTGATAGAAAAATTTAAACCGTGTTCTATAGTTAGTGCTTTCATAATTGTAATAAATGTACCACACCAATGCAAGGTGTTAATAGTAAGGTGGTATATGGGGAATCCTGTATTATGCAGGATTGTTCTATAGCCCACATCTTCTCTAATGAGAGGAAAAGAAAAGGCAAGCCTAGTGCAATACCTCTCAGCTGGAGACAATTTTGCTCATGCCTGCTCCCAGCAGGAAATATTTAGTAATATCCGAAAAACAATTTTGATTGTCATGTGTGAGGGGGAGGAGTCCTATGGCATTTAGTGGGTAGAATGTAAATATCCTACACAGGCTCCCTCCAACAAAGATTATCTGCCCCAAGTGATAATGGAGTAGAGTTTGAGAAACTCCAATCCTCTCATACCCCTTCTACCTCCCCTGCTTCTTTCCTATCACTTAGGATTCCTTTTCATTCCTTAAAAGGGACCCAGTCCTTCCTACCTCAGGGACTTTGCCATACTGTTCCCTCTGCCAAAAGGTTCTCCCCAAAGTCCTTCTTTCCTTGGCTGGTTAAGTTTCCTTCCTTGAGTTTGCAACCCCAATAGAATGTTTACAGAAGCCCTCATCCATTAGATCAGATAGTCCTGTTATATGGTCTCTTGGTATCAGGCAATTTTCCTTAATGGCTTACATCACAGTTTATAATTGTGTATATACACACTTATTGATTAACATCTGTATCCTTTATTGGGCTCCAGGAAAGAAAGCCTTCTCTTTGGGCTTGTACCCAAAATCCTTAATCCAGAATAATACCTTCCAAGTGGATCAGTCTATAATAAATATTTTGGATGAATGAACACCCAATAGTCAATCAAGCACGTGACAACAAATGAAGAAATGTCATATCAAGTGGCACAGGTTGCTAATTATTTTATTTACCTTACCACTAGCAATCTTGGAGAAGGTTGGCTCTTACTGAATGATTACAGCGTTGGACTTTATGTTACATATTTTCAAGGCTTATTAAAGGGGATGAAGAGATCTAAATTTCCAGGTGGCTAAATGTTAGGTTGGAGTGTCTGATGACGTTATGGCCTGGACAAATTCATTTTCTTGTTTTCAGTTCTCAAGGGATGACATGGCTCAATAGTAAAGATTCTATTACACTAATGCTATCTGTACTACTTGCCTGATGCTCTGACTTTAAGCATCTATATGCTTTTCTGCCCATAATTAGAGAGGAAAGGCTTAAAAGCTTTTCAGCTGGCAAGCTGCATTTTAAAAGCAAACTTGTTTTCACCTATGAAGCACAGCTGTATTGTTCCCCTTTTTGCAGTTGTGGAAGAAAGAAATAATAGCTAATACTAATAGCTAACACTTATTGAAAGCTTGCTATTTGTTAGGCACTGTACTAAATGCTTAGAAGAATTATTTCCTCCATAAACTGGTCTCACGAAATGGGTGCACAGCTCTTATTATCCCATTTATGGGTAAGGAAATGGAATCTTAAAGAGGTTTCGTATCTTGCTCAAGACCTCATAGCTTGTAAATGGTAGAGTTGGCATCCTACCCAGGTCGGTCCCACTCCACAACTTCTCACTGAAAAGCTGCCAAATGAGGAGTGGGAGGTTCAGGAAGAAAAGAAAGCAAAAACATAATAAAATAAATAACGGAAGCTGTCATTTGCTTCCAAGGTAGACATTTTCTTTTCTGGTGGCTTTTCCCAGAAGCCCTTATTTTCTGCCCAAAACCATGAGGACTAGATAAGTGCGTGTTCCTTAGGGAAAATGCCTGTGCCTGAAGGGTGACGCCAGGCATAGCCAGTAACTTAGTAAGATGAGAAAAGGGTGAATACAGAGAGTTTGGGTCTTGAGACTTTGAACAGAGTTCTACCCTAGAACATTGATTGCCATGACTCACTACTCACGAGAATCTTTTGGGAAGCTTTCTAAATTTTCCACAAATTCTCCACTCCTGACTTTCCAATCAGGATATTGAAAGTGGTAACTGAATTTTGTCTGTCTGCTTGTTTTTTATGAAATAACTTCTGATGAAGTTGCCAGTGTGCAGGCCAGGATTCTCTTAGTGGAACTAAAGGAAGCATCCCTGCAAAGGCTATTACAGTGCATAAAGAAAGGGTGATGATTCAGGTGAACCTGGAAGCAAGAAAGGTCGAGACTTTTTGTGGGTTTTTCCAAAGTTGCAAGCATCTGACTCAAGGGCAGTGGAGAAAGCTGATGTATGTCTATTGCCTCAGGGAACAGATTGCCTATGAGTGTTTCTTCCAGCCTAGCATTTTTATGCTGAATGAGAAAACATGATGCTACTTAATGAGAGAATATGAGACCAAACAGATATGACTTAAGTTGCAAAATAAAATTCTTCCAGGGATTTTTTAAAAGCCATATATTCTGTAAGTTTTGCACAGTTCACACATATAAGAATCAGTGTCCTCATGAAAACTTATACATGGGAAAAGTGAATGATGAATAGAAACTCTATAATATAAATCCTTTTTCCTCCTTTGAAATAATGCCATTTTGTTCAGGGATGCTAAAAGAAATTCTTGTGTGAGGATTTGGCTGGGAAGATAGGGGAAGCCAAAAATGATATATCAGAGTAAGAAAAAGATCAATAAAGAGATTTAGAATCAAAATCTGTCACAGGTCCTCCTTAAGGTACCCAGCCCTCTTCCATGTCATCTGCTAAGTGCGAGCACAGGATGTATACTCACTGAAGGAAGGGAGTACAACATGGTCCTTTTTTTTTAACTTCAAATGTGTGAATCAGTGAACTGTGGAGTTACTAGATTTTTAGGCAGCTAATCACACTGAAAATTTTGCCGAAGCTTCAGAAGTAAGTAGACGTCCGTCAGAATATGTTACCTGGGACATAGCCATTCTTAATAATCATCCAACTTTCAAAACAAGTTCAATTCTCTAACACTAGGGAAAGCATTAACCTCGGAAAGGAAGCTATTTTTCTTTCTGTATTTTGTTCATTTGATGTATATTTACTGAACATATATAAGGTGCCAGGCACTGTGATAAACTCTGGGAACAAAGCAATGAATAAGTTCAGAGGTGTCCCCAGACACCAGGCTTTCATTTAACTAGGAAGACAGGAATCCATAGCAATATCAAAAAGCAATGGTCCTAACTGATCCAATGTATCTACTCAAAAAAGGCTATTGATTGCTTCCTAGGCATTGTACATTCTTCCTCTGCAATTTGAAGATAATCACTCATTCATTCAGCAAATAATTATTTCGTATCTACTAAGCACCAGGCACTGCCTTTTGTTCTGGGTATTTTGTGGTGAACAAAACAGACACGGTCCTTGCCCTTTTGAGAGTGAATCTAGTGAATCCTCATCATCCCTGAATTGGCAGAGCTGCTCAGTTATAGATGATTATGTTCTTGTTCCATTTCAATAAGAACTTTGATATGGTAGTTCCTTCTTTATCCCAATGAGATACTAATACAAATACATTGATAAGTACATGAAGTGCGAGTGGCCTTAATTTTTCAAAGGCACACTATATCCTTATGCATGTGCTGTAGGCACATGTCATGCAGCTGTGAGCCCATGGTGGAATGATTTTGAGGTTTTATGTGGAGAAGGAAAGGAGTGGAATTGTTTCCCCACTCCAAGGCAGACTGCCCTTGGGTAGCTTCAAATGAAGCCTCTAAGCCTTTGATGGGACAACACCATGTACACTGGGGTGGGTGTGGGGGGCTGAGGTCACCAGTACCCTATTCAGCCCAGTTGGCCCTGGGGTATCCTTGGTAGTGAGTCTGGAAACTAAAAATGTTTTAGATGTGGACTTGATGGGGTCTAGAGAAATAATTTCTTTCAAAGTGCCTTGACCTGGTTAAAGCAGATAATGTGGGAATCATGACTTTGCTGATATTCCTGCTCCCTGACTGAGCTAATGGCCTCCTCTCTGTATCTCCAAGGAACCCCATGACCCTGTTTCATTGTGTTGATATTTTCTGTTGAAGTGTCAGTCTCATCCACAAAATGGTAATAGTTAAAATGTACATAGTAGGTACTACCTGTCAGGCACTTTCGCAGGCACTATACAACCCTTAATCTTAGGGAGAAAAACCTATAAGAAAGGTACAATTTTTACCCTCATTTTATAGATACAGAAACTGAGGCATGCAGAAAGAGAGGTTCAATAGCTTGTCTGAGTAACACAGGAAATAAGAGAAAGAGCTGGGATTCAAACCTAGATATCACTCACTACATGGCTCTTAGTAGCATACAGGAGGCAAACCCTAAGGACTTATTAAATGGAACTCAATCGATCAGATGGGTGGTTGTCTCCCTTCCATCAGCTACTGTAGGTTTACCCTCCAGGGGTGGCCTCAGCAGTGGAGTCCACGTGAAAAATATAGGTCTCTGAGGAGGGTGGCAGGCATTTCTTTTTAACTTTTTGTATTATACAGTATAACATATTTACAAAGCAAAGAAATAAACAATGGTTTTCAAAGCAGTATTCAAAAAGTGCTTACAGGACAGATCCCAGAGTTTGTCATGGGCTACCATACAATCATATTTTTCCTTCTAGCTGCTCCAGAATATAGGAGGCTAGAGGGCTTAAATGCTTTTTAATCATCACAATCGACTTTTTTTTTCCTTATTTTTTTTTTGTAACAGATATACAAAAAAGCTATAAATTTATAAGTACAGCACCACAATTAGTTGTAGAACATATTTCAGACTTTGACATGGGTTGCAATTTCACAGTTTTAGGTTTTCACCTCTAGCTGCTCTAAAATACTGGAGACTAAAAGAGATAGCAATTTAATGATTCAGCATTTTTATTCATTTTTTTAAGTCCTATCTTCTATGTATAATTCCACCATCACCTTTGATCTTTCCATGCCTTTTTTTTAGGGGTGTTTGGGGTATGGCACTTCTGAATTTTTTATATTGGAAGGGTCTATCACTAATATGGGGTAGGGAGATGGAACTATATGATGTTCTGGAGAGGCTGGGCTAGGTTTCAGAACTTATCTGGACCAGGGACCTATCTGGAGGTTGTACATTTCTGGAAAGTTACTCTAGTGCCTGGAACCCTTGTGGAATCTTATATATCGCTCTAGGTGTTCTTTAGTTTTAGCTGGAATAGTCCTGGTTGGGGGTTGGCAGGTTATGATGGGTAGCAAGGTCTACCTGAAGCTTGCATAAGAGCAACCTACAGAGTAGCCTCTCGACTCTATTTGAATTCTCTTTGCCACTGATACTTTATTAATTATATTTCTTTTCCCCCTTTTGGTCAGGATGGAATTGTTGATACCACAGTGCCAGGTCTGGATTCATCACTGGGACTTCACTCTCTTGTTGACAGGGAGACTTTCACCCCTGGATGTCATGTCCCATGTAGAGGGGAGGGCAATGATTTCACTTGCAGAGTTGGGGTTAGAGAGAGTGAGGCCACATCCAAGCAACAAAAGAGGGCCTCCAGAAGTAACTTTTAGGCATGCCTATAGGTAGTCTAAGCTTCTCTGCTACCCATGAGGCTTCACAAAAGTAAGTCTTATGATCGAGGGCATGGCTTATTGATTTGGGTATCCCTAAAATTTGACACAGTATCAGGGGATACCCTGATGGTAAGGTTTAATAGTTTCATAGTCTTTCTCCCCTCCCTCAGGGGACTTTGCCAATACTTTTTGATTATCTGGTTAATGTGCTCTAGGATATTTCCAGGCATTACAATAATCTATACACCTAGATTATTCTAAAGGACCTCTTTCTTATTCTGTGATTCTTGTTTTTCAGCTACTCAAATGAGCTATACAGATAGGTTGAATTAGATTATGCATTACAGAAAATTTCAGTTCTAGATCAAATAAACCTTTCTTCCATTGGTCTCAAAGAGTATGTATGTTTCTAAAATATAGACACTGTCTTCCTTACCCCTATGTTCTGAATTACTTTAATCTCAACCTGTTCAGCTTCATTCTTAACTCTAAGTATCAGGTTATATATATAAAACAGCCTCTCAAAATCCAGAAATAATAATCACCACTCTGCACTTGATGTGACTGCTTTAAAAGCTTACAATCTAGGCCCCCGTTTTGTTATAAGCATTTTCTAAAAGTGACCATACCATTGTTATTTTTTTGTTTCTGGCTTATTTTGTCTCACCAAATGTCCCACAAGTTCATTCATATCGTTGTATGCCGCACGACATTGTTCCTTTTGTAGCAGCACAACTTTTGTTCATACGTATATACCATTGTTTGCCAATCTGCTTCTCCATCAGTGCATCTTTCAGTCACCTACATTCATCGGGCACCATGTAGAAGGCCCAAAGTCCACAGTCCATCAACATTTTCGGTTTTAGATAATTTCTTTGTTCCCAAGAGACAGAAAACCAATAAACACATCCTCACCAAATAGGAAATCTAAACCTCCTCTTAACTCTTGTCCCTCACCCCATTATTTACCTCTGCTTTTGCTGTGGTAGTGCTGATGGTTTCCTTTTAAACATAGTCCACAGCATGCAATAGCAGTTTTACCCCTGTACCCAGGATTTAAAACATTCTTTGTACACAAATCATACCTTTGATTTGTACACAAATCATACCTTTGCAAGAACTCATTCATATTTCTAGTGTGAGTCAGTTAGACACGTAGGTTTATACAACCCCTTTCAATCTTGTTTTTCTTCAATATGATAATATTACTTCTAGATCCACTAGAGAATCATCTTCATTCCTATCTATTCTCTTACACTGGAGTTCGACACCCATCTCTAGCTTCTCTGTATCTCTAAGTCCTCTATATTCTGTATTATAAGCCTCTGATTATACTGTTATGCTGGTCATAAAAGTGGAATTATACAGTATCTGTCTTTTTATGTCTGGATAATTTCACTCAGCATTACATCCTCAAGGCTCATCCATCTTGTCATGTGCTTCTGGACATCATTTTGTCTCACTGCTGCATAATATTCCATCATATGTATATACCACATTTTGTTGATCCACTCGTCTGTTGATGGGCATTTGGTTTGTTTCCATCTTTTGGTGATTGTGAATAATGCTGTTATGAACTTTAGTGTACAAAAGTCTGTTTGTGTCATTGCTTTCAGCTCTTCTGGCTATATACCAAGTAGTGCTATTGCTGGGTCATAAGGCAACCCGATATTTAGTTTCCTAAGGAACTGCCAAACAGTCTTCCACAGTTACTGCACCATTTACATTCCCACCAACAGTACATAAGTGCCCCAGTGTCTCCACATCTTCTCCAACATTTATAGTTTCCTGCTTGTTTAATAGCAGCCATTCATATAGGTGTGAGGTGGTATCTCATTGTAGTCTTGATCTGCATTTCCCTTATAGCCAATGAAAATGAGCATCTCCTTATGTGCTTTTGAGCCATCTGTATTTGCTCTTCATAAAAATGCCTATTCATATCTTTAGCCCATTTTGTAATTGGATTGTTTGTTCTTTTGTTGTGGAATTGTATGATTTCTTTGTATATACAGGAAATCAAACCTTTGTCTGATATGTGATTTCCAAATATTTTCTCCCATTGAGTTGGCTGCCCCTTCACCTTTTTGACAAAGTCTTTTGAGGTGCAGAAGCATTTGATTTTGAGGAGTTCCTATTTATCTATTTTTTCTTTTGTGCTTGTGCTTTGGGTTTGAAGTTTAGGAAGTTCCCTTCTATTACTAGATCCTGAAGATATTTCCCTACATTTTCTTCTAGGAGCTTTATGGTGCTAGTTCTTATATTTAGATCTTTGATCCACTTTGAGTTAAATTTTGTGTAAAGTGTGAGATAGGGGTCCTCTTTCATTCTCTTGGCTATTGATATCCATTTCTTCCATGCCTAATTATTGAAAAGACTATTTTGTCCCAGTTCAGAGGATGTGGGGGACTTGTCAAAAGTCAGTTGACCATAGATTTGGTGGTCTATTTCTGTACTCTTGATTCGATTCCATTGGTCGATGCTTCTGTTTTTGTACCGGTTTGACCACTGTGGCTTTATAATAGGTTTTAAAGTCAGGGAGTGTTAATCCTCCCACTTTGGTCTTATTTTTTAGGATGCTTTTAGCTATTCAGGGTCTCTTTCCCTTCCAGATGAATTTGGTAGTTAGCTTTTCCAAATCTTCAAAGTAGGTTGTTGGAATTTTGATTGGTACTGTGTTGAATCTGTAGATTAATTTGGGGAGAATTGACATCTTAACTATATTTAACCTTCCTACCCATGAGCACGGAATGTCTTTCCACCTATTTAGATCTCATTTTAATTCTTTTAGCAATATTATGTAGTTTTCTGTGTACAAGTCCTTTATGTCCCCAGTTAAGTTCATTCCTAAGTTTTTGATTCTTTTAGTTGCTATTTTGAATGGAATTTTTTCCTTAACTTACTCCTCAGCTAGCTCATTGCTTGTATATAGAAATGTTACTGATTTTTGCATATTAATTTTATATCCCACCACCTTGCTGAATTTATTTATTAGCTCAAATAACTTCGCTGTAGATTTCACAGGATCTTCCAAGTATAGTATCATATCATCTGCAAATAATGAGAGTTTTACTTCCCTTTCCAATTTGGATGCCTTTTATTTCTTTGTCCTGCCTGATTGTTCTAGCTAGAATTTCTAGCACAATGTTGAGTAATAGTGGTGACAGTGGCCATCCTTGTCTTGTACCTGATCTTAGGAGGAAGCTTTCAATCTCTCTCCATTGAGTATGATGCTGGCTATCAGTTTTTCATATATTCCCTTTATTGTATTGCGGACCTTTGATTCCTATCTTTTGAAGTGTTTCTATAAGAAAAAGATGCTGAATTTTGTTGAATGTTTTTTCAGCATCGGCATTTCATATTTTTTTGAAAGTATCTCAGAAGTTTCTGATTTGGCCAAAGTAGGAATAACTGTGATGATGATGATGTGGAAATAATGGAGTTTAGTGAGTGTTCTCTATCTTCCCTTTCAAAATCCCTTCTGAGTGGATGGATGACCCTGCCTTCTCTTAAAGATTCCTGCTCAGTTTTACTCTCCCAGAATCTTAATCTCAGTCAGTCTAAATAAACTTTCCTAGAGTTAGACAGTAAGCAGCATACATCCTGGAAGGAACTTGAATTTAGAAAAGGAGATTATTTATTAATCCAGCACTTTAGGATAGTTATTGAATGTTTCAGAGTTTTCTCTATATTTCTAAAATAAGACAGGAGTGGGACTTCATGACTTATGCCTGTGCTGTCTCTCTTGTGGTAGCTACTAGCCACATGGGGCTATTTATATTTACATTAATTAAAATTAAATAAAATTTAAAATTCAGCCCCTCATTTACACTAGCACATGCCGAGGACTCTATAATAGTTACATGTGACTAGTGGCTACTGCTTTGGACTGCACAGCCACAGAACAATTCCATCACTGATTCTTTGGCCAAGTAGGGTCAGGTATCTGAAGACCTTTTGTCCTCTATTCTTATCATCCTCAAACCAAGGTGTGTGAGATACGTGGTCATCTTTAGTTTTCCATCATTTAGCTTAACATCCCTTTGGGGCCTTCATCAGCTTTTTGCCTGAAAATATAAGCTTAGTTTATTCCAAAAGAATAATATCCTTTCTAATTTAAACTCAGGTAATTTGGAATTTCCCCCTTTTCCTTGGGATAGTACACAAGTTCTGGATATTGTAACAATTTAGGTTTGCTCCGAGGTCTCAACATCTTTCAGTATGGAGTCCCAGCAACCAGTCCATCCAGTGGGATCCTACAGTGCAGCTTCGGCACATGCTTCTGGGTGCACATGTACATAGAGGCAAGAGGGAGGGCGTGGGAGGTAGAGTGAGGGTCTAGGGATCTGATGAGAGGACCTGCTCTGTGCTCTTGAATGATACCCTATGGAAAGCTGACTACAGAGTATCAGGGACTACATATGTGGCTTCCCTGTTAGCCAGTGCTCAGTGTTGTTAAAAAAAAATTCCCTTCTATCACTTTGAATTAGCCAAAATATCAGTGAAAGCTGAACAATCATTTATCATTTTTGTCAACCATCCATTCAAGGCATTTATCATTAAAAGGTAAATGGCTGCAAATCACAGACTTTTCACTATTTGTAACCATTTATTCATAATGCTAGCCTTTAGACAAACAACAGTTTCTTTTAGGCCACAAATACTCAGCATGTTCTGGATTGTGGATGCAGTATCCTCTGTTTATGGAGCTGGCTCTATCATTGCCTCACTTCAGCTTATTATCCTGTTGGTAAACAGGAATCACTGAAGCTGTCACGTCAAATGCCTCCTAGATTTCCAGCATCCTTCACTGGCATTCTTCTCTGGCTAAGGATAAATTGTTCTTTTGTTATTGCATAATCTGATTGACATGACTACAATGAATAGTTTCTATGGCATCAAGAAAATGAGATGCTGTTTCTCTTGTCAAAATTCCTAAAAGCAGCAGAGTGGCCTTCCTGGCTTTGCTAACTGCCAAGATGTTCCCACTAAGTGGGATGCAACCTAAAAGTGCTTAATAAACACTCATTATCACACTGCATTTTCTTGAAGGGGGGGCATTCCCTGCAAAGGAAGGGGAGTTGGGTGCTACAACTCTAGAGCGATCAGAGACCCTTTGAAATAACACTGTGTTTTTGCCCTTCTCTTCCTACTTTCCTCTATTTCATGTTAAATACATAAACTTCAGCATGTCACATAAGCTTTGGCATGGTGAAGAGACCAGTAACGGCCCTTATATAGCTCTTTGATCAGTATTTGCTAATTTTTCTTAACTGGACAATCTTAGAATATCAGCAATAAATAAGGTAGTTCTAGGAACTAACTTTAGGAATTTTGTGTCACTACGGAATAGTACTTATGAGGCCATGGGCAAACCATATAACATCTTCAAGCTACAGGGTTTCCATTGGCCAAGGGATTTCTAAATAGTTGGTAGTGTTTCTGTGAGTAATAAGTGATGCAATGGCAGTCAGGATGCAATTGCTTGCAGAACTCGGGTTCTGGACTGAGAACACCGGATTTGAGTGTGGGCTCTATTACTTATTATCTGTGTGACCTTGGGCAAATTTCAGAAATCCTGAGAATTTAATGAGAATGCCTACAAAGCATGGACCCCAGATCCTGGCACAAAATAAATGCCTAGTGCTTGGTATTTATTTTTATTAAAATTATTATAATAAAAAGTATGTGACTATATCTGATGAAATACATTTTACATAGAGACAGAAAAACAGTGTAGTCTTTCCTATTTTTCTGTTTTTTCCTTTCTTCTAAATATATATTGACATTTCCACACTGGGAAAATTATCATAAACCCATGTGCTAACTTGGTACCCTGTATGCCTCCTGGCATAGGAAGCAAAAATTTGATTATTAGTTACCCTAAGATAATGACAATATACCATCTCCTCATCATAACCTTGAAGAGTGGATTGTCCAGCAAAATGTGCATTTTAAGAAATATTACTTCATTAGTTGATTCATTCTCATTAAATATTCCTAGTTTCATTCAGAAATATTCCCAACATTTTAATGAAAATATTCCTAGCTTTTAAAATAGGATATCTTCCCCTGAAAATGGTTAATGGAAAGCAATCAATGATGAGGGAAAGTATTAACAGGACCTTCTCAAAAAATATGAAAATTATATGTCCCCACCCAAAAGCACAGAACCACAAAAATATGTATAATAATCTTTGAAATAACCTTATTTACAATGGCCCCATACTGAAAAACTCCAAATTCCCCTCAACAGGAGAAGACCTAAGCAAATTGCACTATATTCGTATGGTAGAATACTAGTCAGCAATAAAGAGAAACTATTGATACACAAACAACATGGATGAATCTCAAATTCAGTCAGAAAAATAGAAAGAAGAGCACATAACATATAACTCCATTTATGTAAAGTTCTAGAACAAGCAAAACGAATCTATGACAGGAAAAATCAGAAAGTGATTGCCTTTGGGAAGAAGGGAGGGATTTGACTTGAAAAGTTCATGAGAAACATATCCATATGGAAATAGTTGAGGTTACATGAGGGTCCATTATTGCAAAAATTCCTCAATGCATTTTATTGTACATAAATACATCAAAAAGGGAGGTGGGGGCAGAGGGCCTATAGACACTCAAACTCCACAAAGCACACTACAAAATATAGGTGTTCTCATTGGAGAAATTGAATGCTTTTATATGATTGCTAAAATAACTGATATTCTTAAGAATAAAAATACTCTGAAATATAGGGCTTCCGGACATTTAATGGGAAGAAATATTTTGTCATCTCGAGAACCTGATAACTAACTTTAGCTATTACTATGTGCCAATAATGTTATAACATCAATTAAGTGAAACATGAGTCTTTGACTCATGTCTTGTAGCTCTTTGGGACCAGAGTTAATTATGTGAAGAAGAAATTTCTCAATGTTCTTTCTACTCCTCTAAGTGTTTCCTCTTAAATTCCATTTATTCTGCTTTATTGTGTCATAACTGATTCTTATTTTATACGTACACAACCAACTTTTTTATAACGTAAATGAGAAGATCAGAATCTAAATTTAAATTATAATCTGCCTTTTCTTAAAATGTTAATAAGATAAGGAGCTTGAATTTTTCTTTTATTAATGAATTCTTACATTTAGCTTGTGCCTTTAGAGAAAGAAAGACAAAGTTGATTTAGGAATGAGTTTCACTCTATTTTCAAAATGTACTGATTTTGCCAGTCTAATTCTGTAGCTGCAAGGTTTGATAGCTGTCATGTGGTCTGTGAGCTGCCTGGCACCACCCGCTTTAGTTAAGAGGAGCTGCAGAAAATAGAGTTCAAGGTTTTCAGACCAATCATTCCTTATTTTAGCTTTCAGCCCAATCTAAGACATCAATGCATCATTTATGGCATATTAAAATGAACCCAGTATCAAAGAATAAATTTTAATGAGTCTTTGGAAGTAAATCAGCTGTGTTTCCCAATTGCACATCCTCCACCAAACATTATATTTTAGAAAGAGCTTTGAATTCAGAGCTTGGGGACTCCAGTTTGCATTTCACCACTTCCTGGCTGTATGAGTTCAGGCATATCCTATAAATTCTCTGAGGCAAGTGTCCTATTCCAAAAATAAGTAAATATAAAATGCTGTTTGTAATATTGCTGAGGATATCCAATGAGTTAGGGTTGTGGTTGAAACTTGGGTTTTAAATCAGGTGGTTTGGTCGCGGATAGTTATGTAAATTAATTAAGTGATGATAACAACATAATAAAGTCAAAGTATTTGGCATAGCGCTAAATAAATTGTAGCTATCATTATTCCTCATAGCTATTCAATTATTATTCATTGCAAAGTGCTGTGCAGTTATATAGTGGGCATTTGATTATTGCTGTCTCAGCTAATGAAGTTCGCCTGCAGCAAGAACTTGTTGACTAGAATAACAGAATCACTAACAGCCCCCAGCCTAGCAGTAACAACTGACAAGTTGTCAGGAAGATACTCAAGAGGCTGCGGTTCAAGAGCTGTGATGGGCAAAGCCGAATCACTATTGTATGGAAACAAAGTAAGCACAGACAGGTGTTACTCGCGGCCTGGTTTTCTGCAATCAGGAGGCCTCCTGTGGCCCACCACCTGTGAGAGTCCAAGCCCTGAGGCATTCGGTGTTGCTGGGACTATATGTAGCAGCAATAAAGATATTCGGTGGAGATTTTGTAAAATAATATTGTATCAACTTTGGATCTTTTATTGTTCAAAAGAAAACACTCCACATTTTACCTATCTAAAGCAGCAGAGAATTTTTTTACTCCATCATATATCAGCATATCTAGGTGGGACCATGATCCATCACCAGGAATTTCTGTCCTGAGTGGGAAATTGGATCAGCTGCCAAGTAAGGATTTCTTCTGACTCAAGATGCTGTGATTCTATAGCTACTGAAAGATCTAAAATATTTTCAAACAAAATAGTTGGCATGAAACTGTTCCCAGTGACTAAGTTCCTCAATCATCATGATTGCTTTTTTTTTCTTAACTCTGGGAAGGGAAAGGATGTGACTACTTCTAATTGTAGCTGTCTGTATGGGAGTCACACCCAAGTCAATGGACATGACACCTGGTTTGAAAAAATTGATTAGGCTGTGTTCGAATGAAATGATCTTTTCCCCTTAAATAATATGCTACTGGAGGTAAATCAAATTCAGATTATTGAGTGATATCCAAGTTCACATTTAAAGAACTTTTGACAATCATGACTAATCAATATTTATTACACTACCTCACTGATTTTAAAGCACATTTAAAAACATTTTAGCCATCGTGAAGTCAGGGTACATTTTTAAATCAATGGCATATTAAAATAGCCATCAGCTAGGAGACAATTATGATAAGATTGCATAAAAACCTTTTGGGAAGAACAAGCAAGCTCCAGCATCTATGTGTTAAATTTGATGAAATATGGGTAAGTACACAAGGGTATGATATGGAAGTCATATGAGCACTATGCAGAATGTCTCATTCTGCCTGCTCCTTCCCAGGTGGGCTCTATGGGCAATGAAAGATGTCAGGAAAGAGTCAATGCAGACAAAACACAGCATAGACCAGTAGTTAAGGAAGTGGGCTTTGGAGGCAAACATACCCCTCAACTTCCCGTCTTTTGTAGAATGGCGATGCTAGAAATATTATCTGCCTCATTAGCATGTTTTAAGAATTAAATAAGATTATTCATGTAAGTATTTTGCATTGTGCCTGAGACTCAGAAAGTGCTCAGTAAAGATAAGTTCTTATTTTTTTCCTAATGCCTTTGTGCAGAAACAATATTTAGGAAACAAGGACTAGGGCTACGTCATCTGCTGCCTACATAGTTGACATTTCTTAAGTCTAGAAACAAGAATGGAAAGGTAAAGGTAGAATTTATGCAAAAACCTGATTGAGTTCGTGGCTTGGCATCCTATGGCATAATTTTAATAACTGATCACTGCTCAGTAAATGACTTGACTCAAGGAAAGGAATTATTTCATTAACTCACTGTTAAATTATAAATATTACCTGGTACTAAAATTTATTATCTTCCTGTTAAATAATCAGACACCTAAAAATTCAGATCCAAATACTTCAATTTACACAACATATTCATTTCATACATTGCCTCATGTTCTAGCTTTAGGTCAAGATGGTTAAATGTTGCTAAAGCAACTAATGATCTTCTGAATATTTATAAAGTCCCCATATAATTTTAAAATTAAATAACTTTGCCATAACAGAGGCAGGTTGTAGCATCATATGGAAGAATATGACTAATATGCTGATGTTTTAGGTGCTAATTTTAATGTTCTATTTTATTCACAAATCATACACAATGGCATGCATACTTCTTTTTTGAAAGAGCAGCAGTTGGCGAATATTCTCTAATAATGTCGCAGTTTCCTTTACATATGATCCATGAAAATAGAGTCTTTGCAACTGTGATCATCTCAAGCATCAACCAGAATGCTCCTTACAGGATGCCTCAAATATGAGCATTCAAAGGAATGATGGCATTTTAAGACAAGTGAGTTTATTGGAGGGCTGAATTACTTCCCCGTATAGTTTCACCTAAACTTTCCCCCCAAAATTTGGATAATATCTCTTGCAAAGAGAAATCTTATCCCTACTGAACATATCATAACCATTGAAGAACAAAATCAAATTGCTTCTAATCAGCAACTCGAATTAAATTCAGGACATGACATCAACTGCAGAGTACTTTCAACGAATCAGGATATCAGGATACAAGGTACCTGACTAAAGATCTTGCAGTGGACAGCACTTACTGGTTATATGTCTCCAGAAGAAACCTCCTTCTCTAGTCTTTCAAAATTGCCCACAGATAGCCTGGAAGGCACACCTGGAGGCCTTGGTCAGATTTGTATAGATACATTTAATGAATAAAAACTTTATCAAGTTTTCTCTTTGTATGCGTCAGAAAGCAGGAAGATTATAGTCAAGGCTACCTATTTGAACCACACATTTTAAAAAATCTATGAACTAGACTTCCTTATGAAATTCACAGGTTGTTTCATTGTGGGTACTTAGGTGGTTCAAAAGCATAGTTTGTATGTATGCAAACTGAATAGACACTTAGAATTTTTTAAACTACAACCCTAAAGGGATGCTTAGATTATTCTGCTTGAATATAGGAAAATAACACTTCTTAATTTAGTCTTTGAGATACTTTTATTTTTTTTCTAATTGAAAGTTCACTGATATGCAGACTATTTTTTGTTGCTGAAAATTACCATACATTGAGCTAATACTATGGGTCAAATACCGAGTTAAGTGTCTTATGTATATATTTGTTTGCATAATCTGCAAAGTAACTCTTTGAAATAGTTATTATTCCTTTTACCAGGTGAAAAGCAACCTATTCAAGCCTGGCTGTGCAATGATAACTGGCAGAACTAAGATTTCCAACCAAGTCTGAGATGGGCGTGTATGCCTTAAGAAGGAATTCCACTTTTTTTAGTGCTAAGAGCATTAGGTAAGTCACGAAAGGGTTTTTACCAAGGGAGAGAAAGGATACCAGCTAGAGGAATATTTCCAGACACCCTTTCTGCAGAAATAGCAAACTCTCTGAAGGCACATTTTAAAAAGATCCGGAACCTACCTACTTCTCCAGCCTCCCAGCCACTCACTCATCGCCTTCCTAGCTCTGCACTCCAGCCACCTGAGCTGCTTTCTGTTCCCCAGGCTCACCAAGTCCCCTCACTCTTCAAGGTCTGCATTTGCAGTTCCCAGGGCCTGGACCTATTCATGGGATTAGCATCTCCACCTCCTCATATTTGGGTCTGGGTTCTTCTCACTCCCCACTCCCTACCACCCACATTTTGTTCTTTCTCATAGGGTCTTAGTTTGAGTTCCCCTGGAAGCAGAGCCTGGGACAAAGGTTTGATGGACTTAGATAATCTGGGAAGTGATTCCAGGAAGAAGAGGTGAATTTGCAGGGAGAGTGAGAACTAGGAGAAGCTAAAACTGGTACTGCTATGGGCAATGGGGCTCATTGCTGCTTCCAAGGAAAGCATTTCAGAATTCATTTGTAGAATTCATTTCAGAGTTGCCCCTAGGAATGATGGAGGGCAACCTCCCAAGGGTCCCATTTAATTGAAAATTGCTCTTTGATGCCTTGGCTCCCCTGCATTTCTGGGCTATGCCAGCTCCTACAGTATGGGGAAGACATGGTGACTACCCACAGCCATGTGTACTCCCCTGACAACTGCAGCAAAGTCAGGGTGGGGGTGCTGCTGAGAGGATGTAGCATAGGATAACGAGAGCATCTGCTACATGAAGCAGTTTTTTCCCTCATACCGTTGTTACAGTTTATGATTATTTAGCTATTTATTATCTGCCCCCTCATCAAAGATGAATTTTTCAAAGGTAAGAACCCAAACTTTTTTTCACTGCTTAGCACACTGAAGACTTTCCTGGTGTATAATTAATGCACATAGATGTTGCTGAATAAAAAGTATAATTCTTTTAGGCTTCCCTACCTATCCTTCAACTTATGCTAAACTGTGAGCAGGAACCTCAAAGGGCCTTCTGAAGTGGAAGTCAAGCCCATTTTCTCTATGGAAGCAGCTTCAGTTCTGAAGCCCTTGGCTCTCTCCATTAAGTTAGCAGTAACTGATCTATGCTCTCCTCTGTGAGTGACTTCCCTTCTCTCTTTGGCTTCTCTTCACCAGCAGAAATTTGTTCACTCCCCAGTTATCACAAATCACTTTTGCAGGAATCAGAAGTCATTCTAAAACTAGCATCTCTCAACCTTCCATAGCTTACTTCGGATCCATTATACATAATTAAGAAAAAAAAATAAGAACCCAACAATGATCATGGTTTGTCTAGTCATTTTAAGTATCTAGCATGTTAATTAGGTGTGGGAGGATCTTGCTGTGTTCATCAAATCTCATTAGACAGAAGGCTCTTTGAACACTAGGATGACTTGCCATCCTCATCCTCGTCTTCCTCACCCTCATCGCCAAAAATAACTATCATTTTTAAGCACCTGTTTGTGCAAGGGACTGTACTAGAACTTTAATTATTTTGTTTTTATAGTAGCTTTATAAAATGGGCATCATTCCTCTTTTAAAATGAGATTTCATTTTATAATTTTATTTTATAAATGAGGCTCAGAAAGTGAAGTACCTAGTCCTAGGTCATCAAGCTAGGACATGAAAAGCTCCATGCTTTACTGCCTTTCATCTTTACATAGAAGGTGCTCATTCAGTGGAAACTATATGCCAGGATTTCCCCACATGCTGGGAATACAATAGCACTCCAAACAAAATGCTTGCTCCCCAGCCTCCAACTAGAATCAGCTTTTTAACCGGTGTCTAGAACTAGCATATGCTATGCAAGACCTTGTAAAGCAGGCAGACAGTGACTCAGGATCACCTTACTGCCGTCACGGACATAGGGCATTGGTGGGATTAAAGGGAGACCAGAAACTAGAGAAGGAAAGAAGAGATGCACAGAAATGAATAATTGGAGATGAGCATTCTTACACCTCAATTCTTCTCTCATTTTCTCCAGAGATGCCTCCATACCCTCATAGCACATGAGATTGCAGACCATTCATCCCCGTAAGACTAAGCCCTAACTTCCCCAAAGGGAGGTTCCAAGATTGAGGAGAATGTATACAGAGCAGGAGAAAGAGTGGGGAAGGCAATGGGAAATAGAGAAAGACTAGCTTGGCACATTCCTTTGGGAGAAGTTTAAAATGTGCAATATGGAGTAAGAAAGCATTGAATAATGTTCGGTGCTTTTCATTGGATTTTTTAAGACCAAGTTTTCATTTCATAGAAGTTCTTCAAATCTTTTCTTCCAGCCAGTTCTTTCATGTAGTTTGCTTTTCAGAAGATGTAGTTTTGTGAAATAACCAGCTTCACAATAGATTGTCTTTTATTTTTTTTCTCCTTTAAGAAATTGCCTTTGATCTTGATTGCTTAATAGTTAGGTAAGGTGCTGAAAGAAGTTAAGAAGCTCGCACAAATTGGAAATAAAAAAAAAATCTGATGTTGTAATCATTTCCTGCATCTTTGAAAAGACCCCAGAGAGCTCCCAGTTTAAACTTAACTGGAGACTATTATTATGAGCACTCTAGAAGGAGAATGAGTTTTTACCCAGTTCTATCATTTTTCTGATAGGTACATTTTTTCCCAAAGCCCTCTACAAAATGAAGAGGGTGTTTTCAACATAATTCTCAGTTCTATCAGAGTAGATAATAAATACTTGTTGAATGAATAAGCCAATTATTAACAATAAAGGTTAGATAATAAAAAGGGTATAATTGAAAATCATTGCATTTTATATTTCATCATCCATTAATTTATGCCATAAAGTTATATGAATCACCTATTGTGTGTCAGATATGGTAGGCAGTTCTAAGGGCTGGCATGAAAACTACTGCTAATATATATGCCAGGCACATTGTAAAAACCGTATCTACCTTAATCCCTTTGATCCTCACAACACAGTGAAACTGGTACTCATATCCCTGTTTTGTATAAAGGGGCAGTGAGACACCAAGGTTAAGAGATGTGCCCTGGGACACACAGCTAAGAAGTGGCAGCACTGGCAATGGAAACCGGGTAGTCTGCTGCAGCATCCATGCACTCAAGTCATCAGTAAATACTGCCTCTAATGAAGTCTAATGAGTTAGTCATGAAAATGGAAAAGATATCGCTGCTCTCGAGGAAATTACATTTCATTGAAAGTGACAGAACTAAATGCATAATTATGACAGAGTGGGGCCAGTGCTTTGAGTGGTAAGCAGAAGGTTTTACAGAAGCAGAAAGGAGGGCTTCTGACTGTGTCAAGGGAAAGGGGTGAAGGGTGGATTGGATGGAGGTTAACTAGGCAAAGAGGAGAGAAGGGCTCATGGTTCGAGTGAGGAAGAAGCATTTGTAGAAACTCTGAAGTAATAGAGTCTGAAGAAACAGGGAAGAAAACTAACTCAGAAAGCTGCAGTAAAGACAAGAGGTTGACATTTTTTGATGATGTGAAGCTAGAGAATTAAGCAGGTTCCAGTTCATCAAGAACCTTGTCAACCAAACAGGGTGGTTGAGATGTTATACAGACAGTTGCTAGCAGCCTTTGCAGGATTATATGCACCTAAGTGATCCAATCAGGTTTGCATGGAGATCTTATAAGATTCATTTAGATAAGACCCTCTTGTAGCATGAAGAACAGATTGGAAAGGACTGGATGTAGAAATATTGAAAGATATGAGGAGGTATCTGCAATAACTGTGGGGAAAATTGTGAGGTCATGAACTAAACTTACTCTTTAAAAATTCTTATCTACTTTTCAGGTGGGATGTGTTGACGTGACCTTCTTAAGAAGGGGGCCTATATTTACTGTATATTCTTTTAACTACCTTTTATAAGAATATTCTTTTCATTTTCTGAATAATGACATTTTTCTTACAAATGGGTCAGCAGTAATATGGGGTGGTAATATAAATACACAAGTATCTAGACATTATTTATATACTATACACAACAGTTAAGTTAAAGTATCCTTGGAGGTATTTCATCTAATTAGCATGGAAAAAAATGGAATTCAAAATGGAAGACTAAAATGATAAGGCATAATAATATGTGGAAACAATGACCATATTCTCAACTTAATGGGATTGAATGGGGAAAAACTCATGTTTGGAGGAAAATCATGTTTGGAGGATTGTATCAAAACCCCTTAGTATGCACTCTGGGTTCACAATCAGTTTCCATCCCTTTGTGCTTATCTCTTGGGGGCAGAAACCTAAATTTAATCCATCCTAGGCAAACATGATATATTTATCTCTCCTTGATGAAAAGGAAAAATTGTTTTGACTGTTTCATTCAGAGCAGGACTTCTTAAACTTTTCAAAATAATGGTTTAAAAATGTGGAGCAAGTTCACGAGAAAGAAAAAGAGCTGAGCTCTGACAATAAATGTAATTCGTAAAGAGGTGTGGGCTGGAAAAATCAGAGGCACACTCAGAAGCAATCTCCCAGCCCTCGCCTGCACCCTCCTCTTCATGCTTGTCAGTGTGCAGGTGTTTGGTATGTGTCCACTCTTGCTTGTTCACCTATAGGTCTTTGGTATGTTTCCTATTTATGCTTGTTTGCATGCAGATATTAGGTATGTTTCTGTTCAGAAAGAGGATGCCAGCAGCTGGAGGAAACACTACATCTTAACCAGCCCCAGCTGCTTAACAGGGCACAAAGTTTGCTCATTGGCAGAGCCCCACCCTCCTGGAGTATCTAAAAGCACGGCACTTAGTCAGTGCAGATGTTCCTCATCTCCTACATAAAGAGACGCTTATGGCACTGCCAAGCAGTTGGCCTCCCTGGGGGACCAGTCACAATTAGTCCATCATCTTCTACATCAAGTGGGTTGTGTTGAGCTGACATGACACCTCTCCACCTCTCCACCTTGAGACTGGCATGATGGGATCTCTTCCCCCAGCTCTTTTAGACCCTTTGCGCAGTGTAAGTAATAAGACAGCCACTTGCTGAAAACCTCTGTTTTGCCTGAGCCTCTGTTCCTACAACACCTTCTATTGAAAATTCCCTCTAATTATGAAATAACAATCTATTTTTATATTACAAATAAAAAAAACTGTTGCCTTAATATCAAAATAATTGTTGTGTTTTACTAAATATCCAACCTATTAGTCAAGTGTAACTGGGGAGAATCTGGCTTTGAAATTCAGGGTTCTATCTTATATTATTCCACCTGTAACTTTCCCATTTTAGTCCTACTGGCACAGTGGTTACAGACATTTGTTTTCCACTGTTATTATGCAACAGTAATGTCTCATGCGTTCAATAAGGGCCATTTACCTCAAGAACCATATTCTCGGAAATCATTTATGACCCCAGGCATTCATACACGTATAGTACTATGTGAACAGTTTGTTAATGAAAAATAAATTATCTAGGGAAATGACATTATATGCTTTTTCTATGTGGAATCATTTGTTATCTGTACTAATGTTTCTTAGTGTCATTTACCTATTTTAAATAATTAGATTTCATTTTTAAAGGGGATAATTAAAGTGCTTTGCAATATGGATTTCAACCTTGCCAATCATCTAGTACAAATTGAAGAATTTCTAATATGGAGAAGTAAAGGGTACTTAAAAGTCTGCTGGAAGGGTCATCCTCTGAGAGGTACCTAGTTTCCTCATCAAAGGAGACAAAATGATTTTTTCATTAATTTGCCCTTCATATTTTTGGAAACTTTCATAATTTTCTTGGAAGAAGTTTACTCTAATACTTGGCATTTTTAAGTGATCCCCTTTGTGGTTTCTTCTCCTGTCTCCGTTGTCATGCATTTTGCATTCTAATAATTTGGATGGTTTAGAGTAGCACAGAATTGAGTTTAGATACCAAACAAGGTCAGATTTTATGAAACCTGAGTTCAGTGCCCACGTTACTCATTAAGAAATTCATGTCAGAGGAGATGGAGCTTGTGAGCATTAGGATTCAAATAATAATTAAACCATCATGCAGAGCATGAGAAAAGAAAATAGATGTCTTACAAAAGGCATGAAGTGGGCCACTGAGACATGTCATCTGAGCTTATATTCCTGAATGAAAGTTTTAAGTTATCTCTATATTGATTAATATGTTAAACTGAGTCAGCGTTGAAGGGTTTCGTAAGACTTTCTTCTTCTGAAATTCTAAAAGAAATGATGCTAGGATCCATATAACAAATTCTTCCTAGGTGGAACAGCCATAGGATTTGAGAGCAGCTTTTTCCAAGTATGTATTTCCAATGGTGGGCAAAACTGGTGAGACCGCAGATAAACAGCTGTCATCTTCTGTGCCGTTGAGTGGAGGTTTCAGCCAGTCCAAACTACAACTTGTAAGTAGACACTAGGACTGAGGCTCAGCTGGGTTCAGACTCCAGGATGTGTTTTTCAGGGGAGCAAACCGAGCAATCAGTGGGTAAATCTATTCCATCAAAATAATGATGTCCGAAGTTTCCATGGGACGCCCACTGGGTTCCTGTGTTAGGAACGTGGCACTTATGAAGTCTCTCATTAAAATGCTTTCTCCCTGGCAGTTTAGCATGATCCTTTCCCAGAATAATCTGAGATGCGCTAAGGGAGACACTGACCTCCTTTTGGAATCCCATAAAGGGCTAGTTCTCTTTTGCACCATTTGAGCAGCAAGCATTCAGAGTATAAACCAAGGTGTTAACAAAAACTAACCCTAATTAAAAATCCGTCATTGACTATTCCTTTTGTTTGTTTTCAAAATACCCAGCTAAAATATAAAGTTTAGAGACAAACTCCAACTTGATGTTATTTTTTAAAATTTAGTATACCCTAATTTTGAAATCTTAATTAGGTTACCAGACCTAATTATTGTTAATATATGTAATAATATATGTTACAAAACATGGAACAGTGCCTTCCTTGTATTTTTAAAATATCGAATTCTTTCAAAGCATCTTTACATACATTACTTCAAATTATCCTTACCCCTCACCTCTCAAAAAAATTAAGCATATAGGTCAGGAATTAATTTTCCCACTTTACAGATAAGGATACAGAAGTAGAAAGAGGTCACCTGCCATGCCATACAGCTGTAAAAAGCAAAGCCAGTCCCAGAATTTAGTCACACAATTCCTAGAAATACTCTTTTCAGTAATTCATTGTCCTATCTAACATTTTTTGGCTTCAATATATTCGTAAATATGAATTATGTGCAGAGGTAGGTACAGTTGTAGGAGAGGTAACTGTTCTTTTACCAAAGTTCTAGGATTAAATTATTTTCATGCTACATGTCTCAAGTCTGTAAAATTTGATATATTTATCTGGAAACTTTGAATGTATATTTAAACTTTCTTTTTATTTTCTACTGCAATGTTCTAACTTGCTTTGCTGTAAGATCGCAGTATGTCTTCTGGCCAAAAGCAATAGCAGATTAAAAAAATAAAATCAAAAGTGGAGGTACTTGAGTGGAGAAATGTTTTTATCATCTTGGAATATTGTATTATATTTTCAGAAATTTATACTAGTTATTTAGTACCTAAGATGATTCCGTTTTTATTTATTACATGAGCTTCTTTTTCTTTGTTTGCTCTGGTTGGCATGTCAAAGGTTTACTTTCTTCCACTCTGATAATCTAAGAGGCATTTTCTTTCTTTTAGTATAGAAACTGTTGTTACTTTATTGACTATCTACTAGCTTTTTTTGCATTCCCCTTTAAAAAACTTTATAATATACATTTTTATAGTTAATGTTCAAGTTCCCATAGGTTTTAAATATCGTTGTATCATTATCCTTACTGTTTAATTCATTCCTCATTGATAAAAGTAGGATTTTTTAAATATCTTGGCATGAACTAGAAGAGCATGCCTTTTAAGCTAAATTAATGGTTCCTTACTCAAGAAAATAAAGTTCTGTTCTGTTTTAGGCAGTTTTTTGTTTGTTTGTTTTTTCACTGATTAAGTAGTAATGCAATCTCTTTCCAGTGGAATATGGAGATCACGAACCTAGTAGGAAGAAACGTAAATATACCATTTGGATTTTATTATGTGAATATCATATTTGAAGGATGACTACCCCAAAATGTTGCAGACCCTTATTCAAATATAAGAATAAAACTTCATAAAAGTAAAATGCTAATTGTTGTGTTTTTAAGTTTTCAGTGATTTTTGATAACTTTTACCTCAGAGCCCCTCAAATAGATGAATAGTTTTATAATCTCTACTCTTTATTTACCATGGCAATAATAGCCCTTTTATGTTTTCTTAAACTTTTAATTCTTCTCATAAGTTACATTTATACCAATTACTTTTTTTTGTTTGTTTGTTTTTACCCTATGAGCCCGTACAGGGAAATGAACCCGGGACTCGGGCATGGCAGGCGAGAACTCTGCCACCGAGCCCGCCCTAAACCAGTTTACATTTTAAGTATTACTTTTAATTTTAACATAGAGTACTCTTTCTTATTTTAATGCAATGAAACTATTAAGAGATAAATTTCAAGCCTTATTATTCTATATTCTTTTTGGATAGAATCTGATTCTGTATTTGCATGCTTATCCTCAAGTCATTTGCTTGTGAGCTATAAATTTAATTCTGCATTCTCTACATCCAAATGACTGCCTATGTTTATATGATTTCAGTTCAACACTGCCTCTGTATTTTTAAGCATAAACTTTCCAAAGCACAACAAACTAAGAAATAAATATGGTGGTAAAGACTGAAGAAAGAAGGTTGACACTTCTTTGTAGAACTGAACTGCCCTTTCATCATTAGGTTTCTCTGATTCAGGTTTTGATTTTTCCTTGTGAATGTAAGTCACTCTTGAGTATTATGAACCACATAAGCAGGCAGAGTTTTATCTGCTTGTATTTATTAGTTTTCAATGTAAAATCTTTGCTGTGGTTTATCATTGTGTATTTGCCTGTGTGTGAGTCTAGATATATATTTTTTCCTTTGTCATCTACATATCGCTAAATGCTTTTCCATTCATAGACAATTTGGAGCAAGATAGTGAGGAGGTCATTTCTTACGGTGCTTTTGTGTTTCTCCAATCTGGGCAGGCAATAGATTGCTTCTCCACTTAAACTGACGAAAAGCCCAGGCTTAAGCAAAACTTTAATTATCACTAAACTTGTTAGGTTATACTCTCCCTGAGGATGACAGACCATTGTATGGCTTAGACTTGTCACAGACTCTGCAAACTAAATAAAGAGTCTGCTTTTATCATAAAATACTGAGTTAAACTGGCTGGGTGATATTATATTGCTATGGAAACCTAAATTAACTATTTCAATCAAAATATTAATCATTGGTAAAGGGATCACTATAACTGTGTTAATTCTTTCCTTCTTTAGCTCCATTTCCTCTTATTGTCATGTTTGTTGAGCAGAGACTCGAAGGAGCCATTTTTCTATCACACAGGATGTGGGGTGACTCTACAACCCTGTAGGGGTGATTCAAGGCCCAGGAGGGCAGTTTGAACACAGGGACACAATTGTTGCTTTTGGTAAAGAGGTTCAGTCATTGTTGTTAGAGACCAGGGAAGCTTATGCCTCTCTACTCACTTCCTCCCTAAGTCAAGGGCAAGGATATTTTATTCAGCTGTAGTGCTGGGGACCGTGCCTTTATTCTGATGACCAAGTCAATTAATTCAATTCAGAATATATGTGGGGTGTCTTGTGGTGCAATTCTTTGGACTTTCTCTTCTAGATATAGCAAGAGCAGTGGGGCAAAAGCTTCTTTTTTTTCACCCAGTATATTCACCCTTCCATCCTCCCTTCCCCCCAAAATGCATATTAAATTTGGTTTTAGGTTACTTAGATATAAATCTGGTCTATGCAAAAAAGAGACTTCAATGGCGAACAATCTATTTATAAATTTCCCCTTGCATTTGCATGTCTTCTTCTTACATCTCTGGGGAAATTAATGTGTTTGTAAGTTCTGTGGCTCACAAAGGAACCATTCCATCTCCATGGGATCTTGTAGTCTACCCATAATGTGATACACTTGATTTAAAAATGAATATACAACTTTACATTGAAATCTGTCAGAGTGCAAACCACTCGATTAACAGCTGTCTTCCCTACAAGACTGTAAGATCCATGAATGAGGGACTGTGTCTGTTTTGTTCTCTGAAGTAACCTCTAGCATCTAACACAGTGATTGGCAGAGGCACAATATAATGTTTACTGAATGATTGTTGATAAAACAGAAGATGCTGCATTCAAACTCCAAATTTCTCATTATTTCCACTCCACCTTCCTGCTTTTAGTGTATAACCTCTCCAGATCTCTCTTAAATGCCACCCCTTCACAGGGACTTTGCATGACCTCTACAAAAGCTGCTCCCCTCAGCACCTGCTATTCTTTTCCTCACATCCTGTTTTCTTTCCTTCACAGTATTCATCAATATATTTGCTTCTAATTGTTCTTTATTTCTTATTTTGTGATCTATTTCATGCCCTACTACCATCGAAGGACCGTGACAATGAGCACAGGGCTTGTTCACTCTAAGAGATCGCATCATCTAACTCAATATAGAAGCTCATTTAGAATGATACTCCTAGTTTCCAATTTCAGGTTAAAATATTGGACTATGAATGTAGTAGTTCTGGAAACAAAAGACACAGCTGACCTTGGAAAATGAATGGGTCTTAGCCTCAACTAAAAAACCAAACAAACCCAACATCTACTGAAAGAGGAAAGCTGACTCGAATGCTATCACAGTGGCATCTCTCTTTGCCTATCTCTTTTCCTAGTCGGTCTGAATTACACTGGGTAAAGGTAGCCATCTGTCTGTCTTCAGGAATAATGCAATTATGTGGGACCACATGGTATTAAAGCACAATTAACTTTCTGGTACACGACTAAGGAACTTCATCCTATGTAAAAATAATTGAAGTCACCCTAGCTCTAACGAGAGACTAAGCTATTACCTATAAGCATACGCAAGTGATCCTTTCTGTTTTGGGGGGAGGGATACCAGTGTTGTCCCTTTCTACCCAGCTCATAATTAAAATGCCTTAGGTCAGAAATCACTATTGTAGAAGTTATCAGAGGACCAACATTCACCTATCAAGCATATCACTTACTCTCTTGTGCATCCATTTACTGTTGGCTTGGGTTTTCTCTGCTTTTCCTTCTTGATGTGACTTGACACATTTCACTGTGGCAAAAGGATTTCTTCTTGCCCGCATTTCCAGCTCCACATTTAATCACCCTGCCTATACTATACTAATGAAGCATTTGAATCAACAATCAGTAGCTACCCCTGGAGAAAATCTTGACACATAATATTTGAAGACTCTGTCAAGTCCACCTTTGAACTTGTCTCCTCTAATTACTAGAAATTTACTGCTGGTTTCATGGTAAAATCTAATGGGAGATAGAATGTAATACACAGTGATTTCAGTTCATGGTCAGTAGCCATGGCAACACCAGGGGATAAGTCTTAAAATAAGGAATAATCTCCAAGGACAAGAGTTTGCATCTTGCTGCCAGATGTTTTCAGCTTCTTTTTTGGAAATAAATATGCTATTTGAGTCTTGAAAAGGTTTAAAAATCTATTTTAAAGGTACAGTATTTTTTTTTAATCAGAAACAAAAACTGCATCGGGTTTTAAAATATCACCATATGCTAAATTGCCTTTACAGCTTTTTGGATGCTTTTTGAATCTTACCATTTGGGAATTGCTTAAAAGTTTTTTTCCCTAAATCATTCACACAGTCAATAAATATTTATTGAACACTTACTAGGTGTCCAACACCTTGCAAGATGTTAGGAATTCAGAAGTAATTTTCTCTTATTGCCTTTGAATATGAAAGAGGGATGGGTCTATGTATTGGACTTAGGAAGCATTAATATTTACCATGTTTGTGACAGGGATCCCCCAAGTCAGAAATTGCTCAAGTTTTATATTTCTATTTGAAGCACTGCCAGCACCCCAAACTCAACCATTTGTCTTGAAAATCATGCTCTCTTCTTGCTCCTGTGTTTTCTAAGACTGATGCTACTGTTTCCTCAGTAGCATTTTCAACTCTTTTCTCACCCCATGCTTAACAGTCACTCACTCACCATTCTACTCATCCCTATATTCATCTTTTCCTTTACATGCTCACAGAGATCCCGGTAGTTTTAGACCTTATTTTATTCCTGTACTATGAACTTCCTAATGGACCTTTAAGTTTTCTCTCCTCTATTCCGTCTATACACTATTGCCAGATTATTCTTCCTTAGCAGATGTCTAGACTGACTCAAAGGGGAGACTGGATGCATGGAATTTGTAGACTCCTAACCTATTTTACTGACCAGAAATAAATTGAATTATGTTTTTGTTTGGGACAGAGGTTGGCTGAAAAAAAAAAAGTTTGGGACATGGGTGGTTACTTGAGGGATGAGAGGTGAAGGAGAGGGATCCAGGATGACTGGGAAATAAGAAGACTGTCCATTCTCTAGCCAGCCTGAGACCAGTGTTGAGCTCCTTGATTAAGAGACAGGGAAAGAAGAACCTACTGAGGGCTGTAGGGCTTAGGACATGAACTGAACCATCTTAGTATCCAAATGACAAAGTTCTACACATAGTTAAAGAGAAGATTTTTCTACCCATGGGGGCTCAGAGAAATCATCAGAAGATAACATTTTTGCCTGTTGGAATCATCATGGAGAATAGGGGCAATGGGCAGCACAGTATCTCCTGGAGATCCCTGACAGCAGCAGCCCTCTTAGGGTTCTTCTCTCCAGTGCCTTGTGAATGGCAGATCTACACAAAAGTCTAGGGGAGAGAAGAGTATGGGCAAACTTGTTGCTGAGCATATACAGTATAGTCTTTGAGAAAATGGTCTCAGAATCTTTTGTAGGTTTATTTAGTCTTTGATTAAAATGTTTATATTAGCATCTGATTTTTTCTTTTTTAGTTTTTGCCCACACTCATCATCAGTTATTTAGGAACCCCCAAACCACCACCTGGTTCTAATTAATTCTGGAGGTCCCAGAGAATGTATTGCACATGCTTTGCAACAAATTTGCTAAAAGATTGTTGGTAAGATAATGTAAATAAAATAAAATATTTAAATCACATTTCAAGACCACGTTATATGTCCCAACACAGATGACAACTTGCTGAACGTTTCCTTCAAACATTGACTATGAAAGAGCTTGCCTCTGCTGAAGTGGCAGAAAAGATATAGAGAGGGGGTTGAATGCAAGTTGGCACTGAAGTGTGGGAGGGATTTGCATAGTTAATCAGGAGGCAGGAGGCACCAGCAGAAACAATCCTAAGGAAAAACACAAAGATCTACAAGAGCCAGACATGTCTGCAATGCCTTTCCCTACCTTCTTACCTAAATGAACTCTCCATGTTCATTCCTCAAATAACTTACTGAAAGTCACCTTCTCTAAAGGCTTCCCTGAATCCTTCAATCTTGAGGCTTTCCTGACCCTAAGCATATATGCACACATGTATGTATGTGTACACACACATGAACATACCATCGTTCTCACTTCTGGTCTGTCTCTGCCCTATACACACCCATGTATTGTTGTATATACTGCAATATAATTACTGGTTTCTTTTAATGACCATGAATTTCCTGAAGGAAGAGATTCTGATGTACTCCTCTTTGTATCTCCCGTCTGTACACAGTACTTGGCACATTGAAAACACTTAACTGTTACCTAATCTGAGCAGACAGAATTCTGCAGGAAAATAGGGATGAAAGGTATGGGATAGTTATCTGGAATGCAATTGAGAAGCGTTGCTGAACGTATCCTTCAGACATTTAACATTCGTTAAATCTGCGAATAGAAGAACTGTAAAATTGATACTATAGACAGTTATTTCATTTTATTTACATGATCTTACCAACAATCTTTTGACTTCATTTAGCACTGAAATTGGCCCATAATGTCATCTTTGTAATAACTGCAGTGCCTTGATAAAAACATACATGATTTAGTTTTGTGACAAGACCAAGAAAAATGTCATTTTACTTAAATCTGTGTTGATTTCTTGATCTTAGTGGATGTTTACTTTTAAGATTGAGTCTTTATCAATTATTTTATAAGTAAACTTCATACTCAGAATTACTCTCTTTCCCATAGCACTTTGGGGACTCTGAATCAGAAACTCTGTTTCATTGTGGTTCTTTATGCTTTTCTCCTTCAGCAGACTATTAACACCTTAAAGTCAGTAGTTTTAGTCACATTTCTGTTCTCTATAATATTTTGCTAAATGTTTTCTAGGCAGGTGAAAAATGTTGACTTGGGGAAATAACTTACGTACTGACAAAAAAATATTTATATCCAAAAACAACACTGTTGAATTCAGAGTTAAAATTTCATGATCACAAAACAAATTTCTATAAAGAGTATGAATAATTATTTATAATCAGCAACACAGTTTTGATTCTGACCTGTTTCTCTTTGCCATTCTTCTAGCTGTTGTATGCTCAAGATTTGAAAATTAATTTGAGACTAAAAATCACTCCATGCTTTTCAGAATCATACAGATGCCTAAAGTAATAATGTTTACATTAAGATGATGCTGTTTGTAAGAATCATAAATCATCTTACTAGCCTTCATTTTTACTTTGCACTGGATTCACTTAAAAATCTTGTTAAGTGCATGTCATTTGCAGGGTTCTAAGGAAGAGGTAAACTGTAGACCCCAAATGTTCCCATATCCAGTGTCCCTCATTCATAGATTAGATTCCCTGGCAATTGAAGACATTCCGTTCCCTAAGAGCAACCTACTAAATTCTATGTTCTGTTTCTATTGGTTTGCAAGTTTATTTTCTATGGTCAGTTCAGGAACTTACCAAGGGCAGAAATTCAGCAAATGGTAGACCCATTTAAAGTATTTGTAGAATAAATTAAGAAAAAATACTTTATCAAGACTCCCAAAAAGTTAACAAGGATAAGGCATGTGTTAGTTAGATTCAGTTGTCAACTTGGCCAGGTGAGCATACCTAATCTTGTTGCTGCGGACATAAGCCAACGGTACTGAACCTCATCTGTTACCAATTACATCTGCAGTCGACTAGGAGGCGTGTCTGCTGCAATGAGTGACGTTTGACTTAATTGGCTGGTACTTAAATGAGAGATCGCAACGTAGCACAGCCTAGCAGCTTGGCATTCCTCATCTCAGCACTTGCAGCTCAGCCCGGGCCCTTGGAGATGGAGAAAGAAATCACCCCGGGGAAAGTTGTTGGAACCCAGGGGCCTGGAGAGAAGACCAGCAGATACCATCCTGTGCCTTCCACGTAAGAAAGAACCTCAGTGGAAAGTTAGCTGCCTTTCCTCTGAAGAACCAACAAAATAAATCCCCTTTTATTAAAAGCCAGTCCGTCTCTGGTGTGTTGCATTCCGGCAGCTAGCAAACTAGAACAAGGCATTAGACAGAAACCTAGAAGAAGTTGTTCTAAGATAGGAAAAAAATTACATCAAAGGCAAGAATATGAGATTGAAGATAAATTTCCCACTGTGTACTTGTGTCTGATGAGCTTGATTGAATATCTTGTTCATTCAAAGTGCATTTCAGTAAGTAACTCAACATTGTCTTCAACTGCTCTCATATTTACTATGCTTAAGAGTTTATGAAGCACTTCCAAGTAAATTAGCTCTCTTGACATTTATTACAATTTATAAACAAGAAATTGAAGCCTTCAGAATTTCAGAATCAGGCTGTCATTGCCAGGACTAGACTCAAGACCTTCTGATATTTTTCAAGACAACAAAGAATCAATTTTGTAAAGGTTGAAAAATCTATCTTCTCATCTTAAATCCTGGATGATTTTTCTAATTCAACATGTGAGAAGAAAAGCATCCCATTTTAGAAAAGTGAACTCCCACTTTTTAGTGGCATCTGTGCAAAAATATTTCATTTCACTTTGAACTTCACTTCTTTCCTTTGTTCACTTTTGACTTGTGCTTTGTTTTATTAGAACAACAAATCTTTTTCTTCTGGGGAGGGACTAAAATATTATGCTATCTTTGATCCAATTAACAGAAGTACTAACCATTAAAGGTCCATGTGATAAAAGGCAAATGTCTTTTTGTATGACCTTTTATTCTTGAACTGTAAATCAACATAACAGGGCAAAACATTCAAACTGTTAATGTTGCAAATCTCCCCTCTTTTCTAAAGGAACAACACAATCCACAGGAATGTCACTGAGATGAGAGCCCCTTACCAAGGTAGCCGTTGAGCTTGGCTTGGGCAGCTTAGGGTATGTGTGGCCACACTCTGAGTATCATGAAACCTATGCAGGTTTTCTATCAAGTTGCATTCAGTATGTAAAGTTCATTTTTGCCTTAATTGAGTTTGTTGTTACAGTGTCATTCTACCAAGAGGAATGTTGACTCTGGTGCATATTGCAAGTAGCTGGATATAACTTGCTGTGAGCAGGAGATAAAGCAAAATGTCATGTCAGGGCCAAAATAAGCTCTAGGGTGTACTGACATACATTAGGAAGCACAGCCCAGGCAGGAAATAATTATACTCAGTGTAACACAGTGCTGAAGGGTCAGCCCAGGGATTAGTGCGGAAATCGTTCATGCTTTTATAGGCAGTGTAAGACATTGCAGCTCTTTGTGAGTTCCTCACCATTATTGCTGACTTGCTCAATGTTATGAGGGCTATATCCTTTCTTAAGTACCATCTCCATTCTGGTATCCAAATGTGTAGTATATACAAAAAGTATTTTTTTTAAAAAAGGTAAAGACATGTTTTAGGAGAGTGGAAACACTACTAGAGGAATATAAAACACTGGAATCTTTAATTCTAGAATTCTGTAGTTATGATAGTACAGAGTGTTTTATTTATAAGTCCAAACTGACCTAGATTTATCTTTGAAATATCTCTTCAATGCCAATATGTTACTGTTATCCACTGTTACACACCCATTTTATTTTCCCTGACATTAACGCTATAGCTCTTGATTCCAGGATTTGACATGCAGCCAAGGCTGCTAACTATGCCCCAATATACATGTTCCCCTCATTCCTTCCAATAATGGTCTCCCTGAGTTTTGCCTGGGAACATGGTTGCTCATGCTAGAAACGACATTTCCTACCTTCCCTTGCACTGGTGCAGCACATGAAAAAGTGAAGCCTATGAAATGTAAGTGATGATGTGTGAAACTTCTGATTCTGACTCCCTCTTTCCCATGTTGTACCACCTTGGGGATTGAAATAACCAGCACTGAGGTTAGCAGAGATACTGCACTGGGCCTGGACCACTCACTTCAGAACTGTTGTATAAAAGAGAAAAAGGCTTTTATTTAAGTCCCTGAATAGCTGATACAGCAGCTTCATTGGGACCCAAACACACACAGGGAAAAACAGACTGACGACAGTTTACAGAAGCATCAAATCCATGACACTGACCTCATTGCCCTTATGTGCTAGCCAACAAACCCCAACAGAACCATAGACTCACAAAGCTGGAAAAGACCCAATAAAATTATGTAAATCACAAACTAACATTTCGAGGATACATATCGTCTGCAAAAATAGAGTCTATTCTGGGTAGCTCTGTAGAACAAAAGTGAAAACTTTTTTTATGGTAAAAATTTTCAAATAAGTCATCATGACATATCCCATTCTCTTCTAAGATTGAGTTTGTTGGAAACTGTTTATTGACTCATAATTGAGATTAGATTAAGCTATTCCCAACTAGATATTGAAGTCTGGATTATGGCCAATGATTCTAAGCAACCAGACTAACTATAGATTTGCTTAATAGAAATACATAGATTAACATGTTTTTCATTTAAAAATTAACTTAAAATTATAACTTTTATATTAAAGTATCTAGTTATACACATGCTAAAATGCAACTTGGAGCATAATACTTGAAATATACGTATTCAAGAAAGGCAAAATCCTAGGTACATTTAAAATACTACATATTAATCCTTAGTGATTACAGGTCATATTCATGTGGTCCTTTCTTTTCATAGTGTTAGTGAGAGAATTTTAATTCCTCTCCCTTGATAACTGAAGTGTTAATAGCCCTGTGTACTAGGGCTCTCCAGAGAATACACACACATGCAGATATATATTCACATGTATGAATATTAATACATATAAATATTAAGTGTAAATATTGAGTAGTTTAGTCTAGGAATTGGCCCATGTGACAGTAGGGATTGACAAGTCTAAATACTGGAGGGCAAGCCACAAGTTGGGAACTCCAATGAAGGTTTCTGATGAATTCCCCAGGAAAAGCTGACTGTATGATATAGAGATAGGAATTCTCTGAAATTGTCAGTTTCTCCTTTAAGGCTTTCAACTGATTAAATGAGACTTCTCTCATTGCTGAAAGCAAACTCCTTTGTTGAGTGTAGGAGTAATCAGATGTAGATACAACCAACTGACTGATTTACATCCATGAAATATCCTCATAGTAACAATCAAGATACGGTCTGCTTGAATAAACAACTGGACACAATAACCTAAAATTAACCATGATGCCTTGACTTTTAGAGGTTATCCTTTTGGATTTCCAGGAGAGAAAATCCAAACTGAATTTTTCTCGGAGTGTGAATGAATTCCAGTGCCACCACTTATCTACTGTGTATCTTTCTAGGAGTTAATTTATTAAGCCTTGGGTTTCTTATCAGTAAATTGGGGAAGTTATAATGTTTACCTCATCAAGCAAGAAAGAACAATTAGTCACTGGTCTTGTTATTTTACTCTGTTCTCCACAGAGGGTTCCTCTGAAGCATTAAATGAGAATGTATCATCTTTGCTCCCAAAGACTCCACTGGATTTCTCATCTCACTCAGAGTAACAATAGCCTCAAAAGTCCTGGAGGATCTGTGGCTTCCTCACCTCATTTTCCACTACTCTTCCCCTGGCCCACTTCAGCCACAGTAGCCTCTTTGCTCTTCCTTGAACATGCCATAATGTTCTTAGTTCAAGACTTCTGCATTGGTACTTCCCCAGCTGGAAAGCTCTTTTGCTTGAAAGTTTCTTCTTCAAGGTCTTCAGTCTCTGCTCCAAAATCAAAGTTTCGAAGAGGCTTTCCATTCCTGCCATGTATAAAGTATCAATCCCCTATCTACTCCCAGTATTCATATCCCCCTAACCCTGCTTTATTCTTCTCTGTAACTCTAATACCACTTGGCATATTAATGTTTGTGATTTTAATGATCTATTTTCTCACTTTCCACCCCATCCCCACCAAAAGACCAATAAGGGCAAAACTTTGGTTTACTGCTATACCCAATATTTAAAACAATATCTGCAGTGAAGTGAGCATATACTAAACATTTATTGAATGGATGCGGTATTCAGAAATTAAATGATAGCACATAAAGTTTTTAGGGGAAGGAACAATGCAAATGATCAATAAATGAGAGCAATTATTTTATTTCTAACCTAGTAGGAGCTGCAGCTTTCCTGGGTTCTTCCCACTTAACTATTAGAATAATCTGATAGAAGTTTTTTATCAAAAATTGTTTTCACAGCTCAAGTTGCCCCATATATATAAACTAGTGGAAAACATAAGAGATACAATTATACTGTAGTAAGCCTTTATGATTTATGATTATCTTTTTCCAAACAGCAAAAAAAAATTTCCAGGTGAGAGAGATCAAGTAAGCGTATACAATATTTTCTCTGGTTAAGGATGAACTACTCTAATTTTCCTATAACTATCATAATAATGGAAATATATAAAGTTCTAGTTAGAGTATAAGATTTTCAATAAGATCTAAATTATTTTTAAAATAAATCTATGCAAACAAATAGCAAATTTTTTAAGTCGTTCATAATCTACTTTAAAGTTGGGGAAAGGTGTTCAGATTTAAGGGAGAGAACGATAGGGGAAGGAAAGAGGGCACATTCAGTAAACCATTTCACTGAATAAATGGATCAAATCCAGTGATTTTCACCTGAGGACAATTTTGCCCCTTCCCAGGCGACATCTGGCAATATCTGGAGGTGGTTTGTCTTGTCATAACTGAGGGCCAGAGGGTCCTACTGGCATGAGAAATGCTGCTAAGCACCCTACCACGCACAGGAGAGCCCTCACAACAGCAATGATCTGACCCTGAATGTAAAACAGTGTAGAAGTTGTGAAGCCCCAATAACCCTACTATTTCCATTCTCATAAGCAGATCTAATATTCTGACCTGTTTGCACTATTACAGCACAGCAGTCTGTCTTGATTAGCCTGAGCTTTAACTACTGTTAAATATTTTGACTATCACTCCTGATCATATGGGTCAACTCAAATTACCCAATGCATTTGACAAAAACGAACCTGGGAACTATCTCAGTTTCCAAACACTACTCTTTTTATTAGGATGCTATTTCATGTGGCATGTCAGGGGCTCAGTAGTATTTATCATGTGTTTCTTTTGTAGGATGGTAATAGCTTGTCAGCAGTCTCATTTGAAGAAGGAAAACATCTTGGGAAAGAAACTTGTTTTCTTTGTAATGAGTCCATTTCTGCTGTTCAGCTCTACTGCTGTGGGCTGCTCACAAGCAGAATAAAAGCGAATGAGTATCCTTCACTTCTCTGAGCTTTGGCAAAGTCAGAAGTAGGTCTGTTCCTTGAACTTTCTGTCTACGCTCTGATTAAATGGCTTTTTGTGCTCTAGTCGTGCTAAGTAGAATTCAATACTGCAATGTGTATTCTTTTCTTGCTTTTGATGTGCCATGGAAAAGGATTTTGTGGCCTTGTATAGTTTCATTTACTGGCTAACTCCTAAGCAGAGAATTATATTATATATATATAAAGGGGGTGAATGAAAACCCTCTTGCTGATTAGATCTGCAAGTCTATTAATAACACTTTGGTTCCATCAGCAGCTGTTCATCGAGTTTGAGTGAGAATACCACTCTTTCCAATTCCTAAGTATTAACCCTTCTCTAAATTAAAATTGAATATAATCCTGTATACCAAATTCTTCCTCATTTTCTTCTTCAAAGCACTGTGCAGTTTGTTGTGATTTGTATCCTTGCTGCAAAGGGTCTCACTGGTAAAGGAAAAATCCCAAAGCATTTCTAAGAAAGAGTGGCAGAGGGAGATTTGCATTATATGTAATCAGGGTGGAAATATAGTACAACATCTGGTTTTGGCTATATTTCCTAAATAACTTCATTAGGTAAATTTATTATACAAAAGTTTGTTTTTTCCGGTGGGGGTTTCAACTAACGGTTCTAGAACTGAGGACTAAATGTAATTCTCAATAACATTTACGCTATCAAGTACCCCTTCTAATTACATTCATCCCTTCTTTCCAGCTCCTACTGCCACTGCCTAGTTGAGGCATCTATTACTACCCAACTGTAGTAGCTTCCTCACATCCCATTTCCCCAGCCTGACATTCAAGTCCTCCAACTGTTGGCTTCAGTCAAACCACCAAAATTATCTGGGGTATCTTTGCACCAACCCTTTGGTATTAACGGTTGTCCTTCTCCCATATATAGCAGACTGCCCCCCACCCCCATCATTGGGCACATATTTTTCCAGGGTCTTATCCCTTAATAGTCCAGTAGTGCAGGTAGTAGCAGCAACGTTTTACAATTAAATTACCCTAGGAGAGTCCAGTATTCTCCAGGCAAGGGAATACTTGGCCTTCCAGTTAACTGGCTGACCTGGTGCTAAAGGTCATTGCCTTCTTTGGTTGCAGTCTCCCCAACTGGAACAAATCTTTGCTTTTTGTCGTCTTGAGCAAATTTCTCAAGAATCACAGTAGGCAGATAATGTCTGTTGTCTTCCTCATAGTCTCATGCTGAGTAGGTAAAACTCCTGAATGCAATTCATTCTCACTTTTTGTTCTCAAACTTACAACATGAAGAACCATCATGATGTACATAAATGAGTGGCCAAATTCTTCACAGCAATAATTTGCCTAAGGTTATTACGACCTTATAAGTCATTTGGTTAGATTATAAATTCCTATCCTTACGGTTTTTATCATTACAAAAATTCAAGAGAATTGTTAAAAATAGGCTTTAAGACAAAGCCTAGAAGAGACAGACTTTCCTTCCACTCACCACTTATACACATTCAAACTAATTAGCCCTACCCCAGAAAATAAATGGCTTTGATTGGAGTCCTTTTCCTTGGTGGCTACTCTTGTGCATCACTGGAAGGCCCAGCCCATCACGGCTGGTTTCTCACAGCCATCGCAGAGACTGCCTGGCTCTTTCCACCTCTGCTAGTCACTCTTAGGGTTTCCGTACTACTTCAAGGAAGTATCATACAAGAAGAATCTTGAAGATTTAAGACTGAATACAATGAAAAGTTAATGAGATTAGAAGCAGTTGTGGTCGGATTGTCTTTAAAAATATTTCCATTCTTGGGAGCTAGAAAATTGAGAGAGTTGAACATAAGATAGAAATTAAGAATGCTTCATTTCTTCCCGTATTATAAGATTTCTTCAATTAAAAAAATGAGAATGTGTAGAGAAAATTGCCTCTCTTTTCTTCTTTTAGAGAGCACATTTCTTTCTAGAAGAATATAGAGAATATAAATATAGAAAAAGGGTAAGCCTTTAATTTGAGGGGAAAGAATATATGTATTCTCCTATGTGCTTGTATTGGTGTGCCTGAATAGAAGGGAAGAGAAGAAAGATGATGAGAAATATGGTTCATAATTCAGGTATTCTTTGAATGAAAAAAAAAAGACATAAAAAATCAAATAATTTGGGAAAAAAATCGTGGTGGGGAGAAAGATATGTGTGCACACATGGGTGTGTGCTTGATAGTTCATACCTAACTTTTAGCAATCAGCAAATATGAAAGTGGCAGCTGGTAGAACTCTTTCTGCATTAGTATCAGCACACACACCTAAAAGACTGCCTTGTAGGTTGTTGGCTCATTCCCAGCCCTGCTTTCCTATATAGCCAGCTGAGTTTTCTCGGAGAAAAATTTTCCTTGCTTATTTAAGACTACTTGCCTCTTTTTGAGGGTTCTCCAATTAGACAAGAGTGAAAAGGAAGCCTTCAGACATCGTTGCCAAGAAAATAGAACCTTTAGTAATAGCTTCTGTTTTCTGAATTTTGATGAAACATAAATTGTGTAGCTCAGTGTAGGAGGTGATTTTTAATAGACAGATTTGGAAAAAATAACGTAAGCAATGGCATGAATATTAAAATGCACACTGTTTCTGTTGTGGTGGTTGTTAATTTATTTTTTACAGTAAAATGTTCCAAGCTGTTCCAAGACACATCAAATTTTCAGGCAATAATTTTTCTTAACTTTCTTTTACCCTTTTTCAACCTCATTTCAAATATTTTAAATTAATCACTTATTTCAATGTTATTTGCATTATAAAGAAGGTTTTATCTTTAGTTAATCTAAAGCACCTCTCTACAAGTGTGCTCTGTTTTTCAACTGTAATTAGGTATTTACGGTGTTACTTCCTTATGGGACCTTGTGAAAATAGCTAGCATTTGCTATTTGATCTTAGGATATGTTTTTCCCCCTTAATATCAAAGTTGTCTGCAAGCATAAAACCAGCCTTGTTTTTTTCATTATTCATTTGAATGAAAATGTCTATTTCATAGAATAAAAGTGACTATGGCAACAGGCCATTGCAAAAGCAATGCCCAGGAGGTGGCAGCAATTTTCAGCATTTCCCCCAGTTAAAATGCACTTTCTATATGCCCTTTCTACTGCTTAACTAGCCCATCAATTTAACATTTCCTTAAGGTACTTCATATCACCTTCCACTTCCTACTTTTCCCATCCTGTTATCCAGAGGCAATGATACCCACCCAGAGACCCTTGCCAGGCTGCAGCCTGTATCCTCAGCCTGCCAGTAGCCCCTGGGCCAATATACTGTGGGGATTTCCCAGAACTTTTAGTCAGTTTTGTTCTCCCTTTTAAAAGTACTTCTGCTCTCTCCAACCCTGTAAAAACTGACTTTGATTCTTACTCTGAGTGGTCATCATTCATTCCACAATGGAAATGTGAGTAATCATAAATGTTTTCTCAGTTACTAAAGTTTTTCTCAGAGTGACTAATTTTTATTTTTGTCTATCTTTCATCCACCAACCAATTTTAGTATTTTCTGATCTCTATATATCAACCACTTGTAATTTTTTCTTGTGTGTGTGTGTATAGATTTTCCCCCCTAGTACTTGCTAGTAGCCACTTTTCTAATAAAGAAAAGTTTTTGAGAGTTATTTAAAACTTGGTGGTATTGCTATGCCAAAGGAAGTGTCTCTTCCTCCTCTTTCGGTCTACCAGAAGCTCAGGAATTTCTGTGTTTAACATGTGAGTGTTTAGAGAGGGAAGTATCAGTTATTTGAGAGCATGATTTTATTGACTAAGACAAATATTCTGAAACCATGACTTTCAAATAGTTTCTAAAGTTGCAAAATACTCTTTTTTGCTAAGAGAAAATGTGTGTGTGTGTTTATGTGTATGAATATACATGTATATATATGTGAGTGTATATGAGCGATACAGTCAGAACAAAGAAAGCTGAGCTGAGCTGGCTCTGGCTGAAGGGCAGGGAACTGGCAGACTTCCTGCTAGATTTCCACCTCTCCCACCCGATCCCTAACATGGTCCCTGACATGCCAGCCTGGATCCCAGCAATCTGCAGAACACGGGTTAAAAACCACTATTTCAGAGTAATCCGGAAGAATCCTAAAGTAAATTTGAATTATATAAGTAGCACAGAAATATAGGAAAATAATCGAAAATCAAATGATTTCAAGCTGTAATAATATCCAGATAATCTCTTTCTTATCAAACAAGTGTTGTACTAGTCATCACATCTTTTAATTCCTGGCCCAGTCCCAAGTCTCATTTCATACTTGAGATAGGGACCCATAGGGAGCTACTCAGTATAAAATAGAATTTTCATTTCCTCTAGCTCAGTAGTTCTCAACGCAGGCTTCACAGCAGCATGGTCTGGTGAGCTCTTAAAAATATATACATACAGGGGCCACACCCTTGAGCAATTTAAACAGACTCTGGGGTGGAGCCTGGATGGTCCTGTGTTCAAGAACCCACCCTCGGGTGCAGAACCAGAGTACAGCACCGCTGCAAAAACTCCCAGTTCTCCTTTTCTGCTTTCAAAAGGACATATATCTAGTTGAAGTTTTGATCCTTTAACTCTGCAAGTTGAGTTGTTTTCTTCTTTTCATGCACATTAGCTCATGGACCCATAGGCTGTCAGACATTATGCCACACCTAAGATGAATTAACTCATATCAAGCAAAAACATGTATATCAGAAATGGAAATTATAAGCCAAAGCCACCCACACTATACTTTTTTGAGCTATGAGGGTTAGTTGCCTGAAAGGAAAAAAAAAAAAACAACTTTAGTGTTTGAAGAGAGAAGGAAAAGAATTCTGCATGCTTAAAAAATTTTCTGTAATATATTTGTTTAAGAGGCCAAATTAAAAGTCCTAAAATCATTAAAGAACATTCATAATGGTACAGACAGTAAAAGCATCCATTTCTTTTAATGTCTGCACAGATTTCCCAAAGTTAGAATGTTGGAAAGGACTTGCCACCCTCCGCAGAGCACACTCATGGCTTTTATTTAAAGACAAGGGGTCCTGTGCAACAAGGGAAAGAGCAGCAAGCTTTGGGGGACTGAGAGCTATTCCATGAACAAGCTCCCCGGGGTTGTGATTTGCACAGACTGAACTGCACCACCAAGACCCGTGCAAGAAATCCTGGCTTTGGGAGAGCTCAAAGCAGAAGTTCCCAGCAGGGTTTTTATGCCCCTATAGTAATATACAATCCAGCTTATTCCAATCGTAAGCCATTAATAAGCAAACTGACCCTGGGGTCGCTAGGGGATTTCAGGATTTTACAAAGCACATCTGTTAATGAGCACTGCCCTTATCTGGGCCAAGAGGCAAAACAGGACACTCAAACATCCCCAGAAATATAGAGCATTTCCGGTCCAGATATATATCAATGTTGTCCTCCATAGTTTCATAATTCATCATAAAAAATAAAAATAAATCCCAGTTAATACCTCTTCAGGGCAGAGGTTTTGCTAATTTTCCTTTATGCAAAATCTAAGCATCTGTGTTTCCCCACTCTGTCCTGTTTCTCTACCAAAATGCTTGTCATTCTTCCTCTCCTTTCAGATTTTAAACTTCTCATATTCAGTTTATATAAAGCTCCCTTATACGTATTTCACATATAAAATATAAATGAAGTGCTCTTGGTAAAACCCACTTGCTTAAAACTCTTCACTAGATCTCATTGGCTCTGGGAAGAGTCCAAATTATCTTGGCTCTGGCTTTGCCTATCCACCTCACCTCCCTGATCCACTTGTTTCTCCAGTGCTGTCCATTTCATTCTCTGTGCCTCTGCTCACTTTTTGCAGTTTCTTGAACATACCAGTATATTTCAAACCTTAAGTCTTTATACATATTGGTTTCTCTCTGTGAGAGAGCCATTTCCCTGATTAGGGGAATATTGTCTTTGCCTGAACAACTCTTGGTCATATTTCAAGAAAGCTCAGGCTGTATCTCTTCTGTATATTTTTCTGAGTATGCTGTCCCCTGAGTTCAAGTATGATTGTATAATCCTTCCTGTCATGTTGCTTTAATTACATATTTGTGAACTTATTGGATTGATATCTCGTCCTTGCTGGATTGTCAAACTCTCTGAAGGCAAAATTCCTATTCTTATTCATAACTGTTGCCCTCACACATATCATAGTACGAAGCCCAAAGAAGATTCATCCATTCATTTATGTACCAAAAGTTTTTGACTGTCTAATTTGAGCCAGGTGCCATTCCAGGCACTAATGATCTAAAAGTGAACAAAGAACAGACAAAGTATTTGACTTCATGAAGCTTACCTTCTAATGAAAGAAAGAGATTAAAAACAAAAAACACGTACGTCAGATGGTGATGAATGATGCTTAATAAATAGTTATCAAATGAATGAGTGACCACTCTTTCATGAGCATTCTCACTGTAGCCTATCAGACCAGAAATGTTTTTAGGGAAAATTGAATATAATTCCCCTGAACATAACACAGAGCTTGTTACAAAAAAAAAAAAAATCTTACCTAACTATTTTTCTGCAAAACCAATAAAAAACTGTGCTAACAGTAACTTTTTGTAAGAAGAATCAGTTACCATCTTTGGAAACGCAATTGACAGTAAGTTATTCTTGTCTTGTCTTCATTTAGAACAATGCTATTATCTTCTTTCTAAATAGCATTTGACAGTTTACAATGATTTTTTATATTTCCTGCTTCATCTGTTGCATTCAGTAAGGTTGACACCTTTTAGGATGCTTCCATATCCCCCTTGCTCTCTTAAATTGCTCCCTGCTCCCGGGCGCCCCACTGAGTCATTGGGGTTGAGCTCTGGCAGCTGCTTGTGTGGTGGCCATATCATCCTCAGACCATTATGAGGAGAGGCCTGTGATGGATACCTGCCCCAAGTTGGACCAAACCGATTCCCTGTCCCATGAAATTCATCCTGGATCTGAGAAGCAGCATATTGTTCTCTGTACGACTGCAACTATAAAAAGTAAACTGGAAGCTGTAGTGTGAAAGAGAATTGAGAAGGTTGAAGTGATTTAAGAGATTTCTGTGGGAAGGAGCAATGACAAATTAAACGAAGAGAAACATAGATCTGGGTGGGGTGAGAGGGGAAAGATGGCGAAGGACAAGTTCCAGTTCAGACTGGGTTTGAGAGGATTGGAGGGAGGTGGGGAAAATGAAGAAATTTAGCAGCAGTTGTCATGTGAGAGGGGGAGATGAGTAAAAGAGAATTTAAATTTTGCATTGTATTATGAATTGAATCTTGTCTTCAGATTTTGAGGGACTTCAGCAAATATTGTACTTTTCAAATTATTCTTTGTAAATATAGGGTTGATTTTTCTTCCAATGAGAAACAGAGCCAGGTAGGGCCACAAAGTGGCCTAGATTGGTGTAAGTTAGACATACCTTTTTAGAGCCATTACTTGAACAGGGCTCTCAGGGTGACAGTACTTCATTTTGTAACAGTTCTGACCATCTTTAAGGCATGTTTTTGGTTTTGTTTTTTTTTATCTATAATAGAGTCTAAATCAGTATTTTTTTTGTTTAGCATGTGGATGCCAAGCCAGTGGATTGACAACACCTGAGACTTTGTAACAAACACCTACTCTCAAGCCCTACCCCTTTCCTACTGAATCAGCAAGCTGGGGATCTACCCTGCAATCTGTGTTTTCATAAGCCCTGTGGGTGATTTTGATGCATATTCTGGTCTTCTTCAGATCAATTTTGTTTTCAAATGAGGAGAAGTGAAATCTGGAATTACTTTGGTGGCTTCATCAATTATACATGCCTGAGTCCATCTACTCCTTTGGAAGAATGTTGGAGGAGTCATGATATTTGACTCTTTCCTCCTCTTCCTTTCCCACTCTGTACACTCCCTACATTGCATGACAGGCCACTGAAGGACCACTGGTCTAAATCAACGCATTCTCAGTTAACTGAAGAATTATGAGAAGCTATAACATACACATATACATAACGTATACATCCATTTCCCATTTCTAGTCAAAGGTAATAGTACATGCAAGCAGTGTACATGCAAATCACCAATCCTTATACCAATGATCATTTCCTTCCATTCTTTTGAATAAAGCATTTAATTATCTGAGCCCAGAATTCTTGGACTATAAAATGAAGGGATAGAAATATATTAGCTTAAGATACCTTCACAATTTCATAGTTTATGATTTCAGTACTTTGGGATGGAAGTTAGTAGGACCATGGGATCTAAAATAAAACTTTTCAGGGACTTTCCCTCTTCTAGCTTGATTTCATCGTGCTTCAGGCAATGTTGTACCCTCTATCACTAGGCCACTGTTTGGTTAAATATACAGATAAATAACACATTAACTGTTTTTCTTTTATCCTATTTTTTTCTTTTTGGTAACCTCTCTAATCACTTCTTTCTCCCCATCTAATAAATGGATATTTCTTTTTGTTCTTTCATTCCAAATAGTTAGCAAATTGAATAGAAATTTGAACTAACTATGTCAGAATGAAGAGCTACCAAATATTAAATTGTTGAGGCATTTCATTGTCATTTGGGAACAATTTAGTCCAGATCTAGCTGTCAACGTTAACTGCAGTTAAAAAAAGAAATGTGTTTGTAATTTTCCTGGAAGAGATATTTACAAACTTGGGTAACTGATCTGGAACTAGCATTGGAATTCCTAATTATATTAGCAATTACGTATTATTTACATGGTGCCTTTCACCTGAGGCTATTGAAGCATATCATCTCTACCAACTCACTTGTAATTTGAATATGCAAAGTTACTAGATGGGAAGAATTATAAGAATCATTTAGCATTAATTATAATAATGAAAGAGCTTCATATTTATCAAGTTACCCTGTGATGGTTTGAATCATGTGCCCCAAAAGGGCAGGCTCTTAATCTTAATCCCTATTCCTGTATGTGAACCCATTTTAAATAGGACCCTTTGAAGATATTTTATCATTTAACGTGTGGACTCATTTGTGAATAGGATCTTCTAAGATTCTTCTTAGGTATGGCCAAACCAAAACAGAGTGAGTTTAACCCCTACTACTGGAGGCCTTATAAAGTGTTAGAGAGAGTCACAGGAGAAACCAGAACAGCAGACAGAAGGAGAAAGAGATCACCATGTGGCAGGAAACAGAGATACAAACAAAGAAGCCCAAGAATTACAGCAATCCAGCACCAAAGTACAACAGACCAGGGAGAAAGCACAGCCTTGCCAATGCCTGGATTAAGGATTTGTAGCCTCCCAAACCCTGAGCCAATAAATTCCTGTTGTCAATCCAACAGGGTGTGGTATTGGTCATAGTAGCTCTGCCAAGTTAAGGCACACTGTAACATATAAATTGTCATATTTGCTTTATATATTAACCTTCTAAGGCAGGAATGAACTTCCATTTAATAAACAGGAATGATTTATTGATCTCTTATCTATACTACTCATTTTCTACTTATTGATTTGAATTCTGAAATTATAGGGGATCTTAGAAATTAGTCTGGCCCCCTCAGTTTTAGACAAGATGATTAAGGTTCAGAGAATATAAGTGTGTCTAGGTCACACAGTTTTTTGTTTTATTTTGATCTCCTCCACAAAGCATTGGAGCATGCTAAGAACTCAAATCTTAACCTAAAGTTCTTTGTAAGTAAGACTCCTATCCTTATCCCCATCTTCCCTCATTATCCCAGAGAAGACAGTACTTAAATGGCTGCTCAATTTTCTGTATAGAAAAACATCATCCTTTCTACCCATCGAGAGGCTTATTCCTCCAATCTCAGACCCAGTCCCTCCATTTCTCATTTTAATCCTAGTCTTTCTCATATTTTCTATGATTTTGCTCTTTCTTTCTCCAAACACTAAACATGTTCCTAAGTCTCTCTGATCTTGGGGTAAGGGAGCCATAAAATCTCATCCATTTTCCAATATCATCCCTTTGCTACTGTTGGGTCTCTTCCCTTCCCTTCTCAATTAGCCTTGTGGAAGTAGTGCTCAGCATCCTTCATCTTTTCCAACCTGCTGCAATTGGCTTCTCATCCTCTGCTGCTTCAATCCTTTAAGGACAACAGCAACTTTCAATACTCAACTCAAGTGATATTTTTCATCCTTGCCTGAAGGAAGGACCATCTTGCTACTTTTTATATGGGTGATGTAGTTTTTCTCTACTATTTTTCAACAATTTCTAGGTTCTCCTTCTACCTCCTGACTCTTCTGTTTTAATGTCTATTTATTTTGTACTGAAATCCCCTAGGGTTCCACAGCACCTGCCATGCTACATCCATCCCCCATATGTGCACCCCATGGTGTTTTAGGGCCTGCCAAAATTGATGACTGCTTCTCTTTGCTGGTCTAGGTCTTATTTGAGTTCTTTTCATCACAATGAAATGGAAATTTCAGTACACCATTAAACAGAGGGTTCTCCTTCCCTCTCCAATACAACAATCAACATTCAAATTTTATCAACAGGGCTTCAAGGTCTGTCCCAAAGATGAAATGTGTATGAATTTCTAATAAATCCAAGGTGCCTGAGCAGGTACAGCTCGCTTAGGCTTATCAGTGAACACAAAAGTGTGTGCAAATTCCTCAGCCAAGCCTCATGGGTATAACTGGATGTCTCCTAGGGAAACAATCAGAGGGTCTTCAACTATACTCAATAACGACTCTTCATCCTCATTTAAAACAAGATAAAAGTGACACCTGACCACAAATGTTTTCCCTTATTTACCTCCATTTTCTAATAGAAACATTAAATTGAAATATATTTCTCTAGACAGAGCCATTTTTTTCATATATATTTTGCCATAATTACAAGTTTACTTCCTTTATTTTAATATGTACATAATCCATTTCTCAGAAATGAGACCCCGGACCTTGATGTAAACTGTTTAATATTTAGAGTTTAATTCCATTTTCTTCCCCTAGAGAGGTAAAAGATCATTATATGATATCAGGTGACTTCTTGTGGGTCTTCCCTCACATATAGTATCATAGCTATATAAGCTGATAGATCACAATTTGCTTTTCTTAATGAATCTATATTTTAATTATTTATTTCATGAGTTACCAGTCTCCCTCTTGTGTCATGCAAGCTCCACAAGTGCTGGAATTTTTTTCATCATTATCTCCCCATTTTCAGAGTGTCCAACATGGTATTGACAATCAATGACTTTTGAATGAATGAATATCTTTATTTCTAGAGGACATCTTCCCTCAAATCAGTTACTTCTCATTTATTTTCCAGAGGTCTCTACTGGCAATTTTCACCATTCCTTGCTATAGTAGTTTTAAAATATGTCTGCAAATACTGAGACACTCCTCCCATTAAAAGATGGGGTCTAAATGCCCTCCTTTTAAATATAAGCCTGCCTTAGTGACTTACTTCTAATAAAATATGGCAGGAATGATGGTGCATGACTTCTGAGGCTAGGTCAGAAAAGGTGCCTGACTCACGCTTGAGGAACAACCTCTGTGCTGTGAGAAAGCGAGGCCACAGGGATGGGCCTTGTGTAGATGTTCTGACAAATAGACCAAGATATGGTTCCAGCCGGTAGTCAACATCAACCACCACGCAGAATTCTTGACCCCTTTGGGCAACCCCAGCTGATGCTGAATAGAAACAAAGATAAGCCATCCCCATCCCCCAGTCACGCCTATGTTGCAATTCTGTGAATAAAATAGGGGTTGATATTAACATAAAACACTGAATTTTGGTGCGGCTTGTTATACAGCAATAGATAACTGACCCAGTTATCTAATACACTGTATTCCAGAACTACAGCAACAAAAAAAATTTTATTTTCAGCATGCACCATGCTATTACTTTTCTCCATGTTTTTGTTCTTTGCTGATCCCATTGGCTTAGCATGGAATTGCCCCTTGCCTTCACCCTGACTTTGTCTGATTTCTACTCGCACTTTAAAACAACTCAGGTATAACCACCTCTAGGATACCTTCCTTGACCCCCCTCCACTGGATAGGCAGAGTGTCCTTTTATAGTTATGTACAGTATCCTGTCCATAGCCCTGTCATTGCAAAATGCCCCACTTAAATATTTCTTTATGCATCTGACTGCAAGGTAAGGGGCTACTTGAAGGTAAAGACTGGATCTTATTCATCTGCATTTTCCACACTGAACATAGGTCACATGTAATGCACTCAATAGATCTTTGACAAACAATAATGAATCTGATATACGACAATTTCAGCCTTCCAGGAGATGGATACACAGGAGTGTATTCTACTTCCAGGAGTAGAATACACAGGCCCCTCAGGACATGCACTGTCACAAAAGAGTGAGTTCTTGGGGAGGTTTATAAAAGAAGAGGGAGTTATGGTGGGTTACTCTGCGTAGTCCCTACACATCCCATTGAGGTCTTTTCAGGGCTTTTTTTTTTGCATGGGCAGGCATCAGAAATCAAACCTGCATCTCCGGCATGGCAGGCGAGAATTCTGCCACTGGGCCACCATTGTACCACCCCCATGGTGGTCTTTTAATTGCTTGTTTCTTCTTTTTTTTAACACGCAGCAAGACGAGCATGTCACAGATTGAATTAATATTTTTGTTAATATAAAACAAAAAGGAGATGTGGTAACAGTTATTTGGTAGTTCATGTTTTATCTTTTTCCTCTCAAACATATCTCTCTTCTATGAAGGTTTCCTTGATTCCCGGGAAGAATTAGTTCTGTGTTTTTAACTCTCTGATGGACACCCCCTTGTGAAAGTCCTTCAGGCACTTTAACATGCAGCAAGACGAGCATGTCACATGTAGCATTTTTTGATATAGCCAAGAAGGTAAAGGGAATGGGCCCCACATATGAATAAAATCCTAAACCCCAGTGAGAATTTGTGAATTGACTGCCCAGGTTCAATTCTTTGGAATTAATGGAAGTTGTCTCAATCTCATAGTGCACAAGGCTGTTATTTAGTACTGCAGCAGTTAGACTGTACTTACCCAAGAGGAGAGAGTGTCATTGTCTTCACTTAAACGTGAAATCCAGGGCAAGATAGATAAACTAGAAACCCATAAGAAAGAATTTCTCAAAAATTTTCAACTTTAATAACAAGATCATAGAAAAGTAAATATGAATCACCCACTTCTATCTACATAGTCCTAAAGATTTCCATTGAAATTCTTAAAAGTCTCTGAAGCTTCCATGTGTTATAAGGATTCATGAGTTTTTGACTTTCGGTTTTATGAGCCTTGCAAGTTAGTTTTAATATAAAATATGCTTTAGAAAAATGGGCTGTCCTGGTAGACTTGTAAGCCTCCTGGTAGTACTGAATGTTCTTTCCTAAGAGCAACTTTATCCTGGTTTAATTGCCTAATGGGATCACCACTCTGGAATATGCTTTCAGTTTCACTTTATCCCATTGAATGATGCCCTAGTGGTCTAGAACCAGCACATTCATGTATTTTAGCTTACTCAACACACTTATTGAACCACACGAGGTGTTCATCTAATCTGTGTAACATTATATATTTAATGAAGGTCTCTAACATTTAATATTCTACTAAACTTTCAAAACCATCCCATAAGACTAAATAACAGTTTGTCCTAAGACTAAACATTTTCTACCAAATGTTGTGACAATTGTTTGACCAGATAAAGATTGAATTAATATTTTTGCTAATATAAAACAAAAAGCAGATGTGGTACAGTTATTTGGTAGTTCATGCTTTATCTTTTTCCTCTCAAACATATCTCTCTTCTATGAAGGTTTCCTTGATTCCCGGAAAGAGTTAGTTCTATGTTTTTAACTCTCTGATGGACACCCCCTTGTGAAAGTCTCCCAGGCACTTCAAACTATAGTAATATAAATAATATAAGCTAGACTTAATTCATCATCTTATCTTCTAAATCTTGTCCATCTACTGTGTTTGCAATTAATGATATCACCATCTATGTAGCTGTATTTCAGCAGGGATGGTGCTGGATCCCTGGAATGCACTTGGAATTTTAAGGGGTTTTAGATTGTCACAGAGACTGAGGGAAATGAACCTGGCATTTGGTGGGTGGGGGCCAGGGGTGCTAAATATCCTGCAACACGCCAAACTCTTCTTCATAATCAGTATTTGCCTCCTATGGAGATTCACTTCCATTAAGAAATTTCAGTTGTCCTCTACCTGTCCCTATTTCCTGTTCTAATTTTGCCTCCAGAAAATATTACAAGAAAATCTCTCATTTTTAGTTTTGTGGGCTATTCTTGTTCAGACCTACCTCTTTATTTCCTTTACTGTTTCATTAATGCCGTGTGTGATCCACCACTTCCAATTTCTCCTCAATCTAATACATTCTTCAAATGACACCACATAAAGGTGACATCATATAATTCCTATTCTCAGGAGCCTCCAACTCTGTTGCCAAGAACTCAGGACAACATTCAAGGCTGAGTACAGACTTCCTGCCTTAGCCACATGCCCAACGTTCCAGATTTATATCTCTGGACCTTTATAAATGTTATTTTGAGTGTCGTGGGTGGTTCATTGGTAGAATGCTTGTCTTCCATGCAGGAGACATAGGTTCGATTCCTGGACCATGCAACTCCCCCCCCCCGCCAAAAATGTTATTTTTTCTGCCTTGCCTCTTCCTCTTCTACTTGCTAAAATTATATTTCTAAGGAAGGAAATAACAAAGATTATTTTTAAAATTCTATTAAGAATGGGTAAAATATTTGAATAGACATTTCAACAAAGATATTCAAGTGGTAATAAGCACATGAAAAGATGTTCAACATCATTAATCATTAGGGAAATGCAAATTCAAACCACAATGGGATAGCACTTTGAATCTATTAAAATTAAAACTGTTAAAATAGCTATAATTAAAAAGTTTAATAACAAATCTAACTAGGTTGTAGAGAATTTGGAACCCTTACACATTGCTGGTGGGCATATAAAAGAGTGTTTATCAGAACACTCTTTCTGATAAACGAGTTTATCAGTTTCTTAAGGAGTTAAATACAAAGTTACCACAAGACCAAGCAATTCCAGTCCTAGGTATTTCCCAAGAGGTATGAAAACATATATCAGTAAAAAATGTGTACATCAATGTTCAAAGCTGCTTTATTCCTAATAGCCAAAAACTTTAAACAGTCCAATTAAATGCATACAATGGAAGATGTTTTCAAAAATAATAAAGGAACAAAATACTTAACGCTACAAAATGAATGACCCTCAAAAGCATTATGCTAAGTGAAAGAAACCAGAAACTAAACACCACAAATTTTATGATTTCATTTACATGAAATATCCAGAAAAGGCAAATCTATAGAGCTAGAACCTAAGTGGTTGCCTCAGGCTGGGGACAGAAAAGAAGAATGACTGCAAATGGGCACAAGAGATGGTGGTGATGGTTGCACAGAAAATTTATTTAAAGTTATTTAAATGGATCCTTGAAATAAGTGAATGTTATGGTATGTAAATTATTCCTCATGCTGGTTTGAAAGGATATGTACCCTTGAAAAGCCAAGTTTTAATCCTAATCCCATTTTGTAAAGGCAGCCATTTCTTACGTGATGTAATCAAGAGTAGTTGTTAAACTGGATTAGGGGAGAAGTGTCTTGACTAGTTTACTGGAGTCCTATAAAAGAGGAAACATTTTGGAGAATGAGAAAGTCAGAGAGAGCAAAGCAAAATGACATAGCCACAAGAAGCAGTCCACCAGCCAGTGACCTTTGGAGATGAAGAAGGAAAGTGCCTCCCAGGGAGCTTCATGAAACAGGAAGCCAGGAGAAGAAGCTAGCAGATGATGCTGTGTTTACCATGTGCCCTTCCAGATGGCAGAAGAACCCTGACCGTGTTCATCTTGTGCCTTTTAAGCTGAGAGAGAAACTCGGACTGTGCTCACCATGTGCCTTCTCACTTGAGAGAGAAACCCTGAAGTTCATCAGCCTTCTTGAACCAAGGTATCTTTCCCTGGATGCCTTTGATTGGACATTTCTATAGACTTGCTTTAACCAGGATGTTTTCTCAGCCTTAGAACTGTAAACTAGCAATTATTAAAGTCCCCTTTATATAAAAGCCTTTCCGTTTCTGTATATTGCATTCTGGCAGATAGCAAACTAGAACATTCCTCAATAAAACTTTTTTAAAATTCTATTTTAAGAACACAAATGATACGTTCTCCAGGAAATCTAATCCCCCCACCAACCATATTTTCTATCCCAACTATACCTTAATCTGTGAGCCATGGACTGTATCACCTTTGGATGCATCATTGTGCATAGTTTATCCTTCCAGAGCTCATTTTGCTTACAAGGAACGGTGCCTAGCCTGAAGTCAAAAAAAAAAAAAAACCCACAGTATTTTTTCAATGTCTGCTAAATTCCAAATAAAGAACTAAAACTAAAACTCAAATTACTGTCCACAATAAATTTAAGATAATTTTTAATTTTTTAAATTTTAACCAAAAAAAAAGCAGTTATTATAGTCACATTCAGATTTTTGAAAAGGAATCTTGGTCAAAGAGAATCTTCACTCTCACCCTAGCATGCTTTTATGCTTATAGATTTTCCTTGCTGATGACTAAGATATATGTCAAATATACTTCCTGATGATGGCTATGAACTTTGTCTTACATCTATAAAGATGTGAATTATTTATTTTTAGGTCACTGAAGTTTATATATATATATATATATATATACATATCACTTTAATATAGTCGGATGGAATTTTTCTTATCCCTTAATATTCTTCTTTCTTCTTTCCTCAGTGTTCCCACCCCTTTACCTCCGAAGAACCAGAGATTCTTTGATAAAACAGTATTAAAATAAATGTTTTGTGAGTGTAATCCATTGATCTTACAGTGAGCATTAAAATTAATATTTGCAGAAGGAACTTTGTCCCTATCCACTCTAGAGTCTTTTCTTCAATAAATGCCAGTAGGTCTTAATACTGGTCCCCAGAGTACAGCCCTGCAGTCATCACTCAGAGACCTGAGCATTCAGTTCCTCCTCCTGGATGTCGCCAAGATCCTGAGGCCAAGATAGGAAGTAGGAAGGACTGAGGGAGCCTGTTGAGGGGAGAGAAACAGGAAAGGGATCAAGAGAAAAGGAAAAGGAAATCCTCAACAACCACCCACAGTGACTTATATAGTGGGTACATATCATTTTGAAAGTAAAATCCTCTATATGAGCCCAGAGACAGCCAAATTCTCTCTCATCTTCTCATCTTCTGGAAGGTACCACAGAGGCTACTGGCCTGTCCTCAACCCACTGAAGGCATCTCTGCCCCAGAATTTTGCCTCTTGAGTGAAGACAAAGAGGAAACTAGAATTATTTTAGGCCAATAGTACCCATAATGTTAGTGGGGATACAAAGACCCCAGACCCTTCCTAGAACATGACCTTGTCTATAGTTCCTGCTGCCAGTTCACCCTGGATGTTTGCTCATTTCCTGGGTCAGATGCACTAGTGTTCCTATCTCAAGAGCTGCCAAGCGCCCCCTGCTTAAGATAGCTAGAGTTGATTTTTTGTTTCATATTAACTGCCACCAGAAAGAGGATACGACAGAAAAAGTGATGCATGTCCCCATCTTCTGAATTCCTTATTTGCCCATCAACTGTTAGTAGAATTATTTTCTTTTTGATAGTACATCTATCTGCCTACTAGCATAGACATTTCCAGAAAAACTGAAAGGATACTGCTACACACTCAATGTTAGAATGCTTTAATTTTAAAAGAAATGGCCTAAAGAGCCAGCGTCAACAGTTAACAGGATTCTAATACCAAGATCCCTGAATCAGCACAATCTATAACATGTAAAAACCCTTGGGATTCACTAATTCTGGTGTACAATAGAACTCTTAAGGAAATTTACCAATCGTTTTTCTCTCAATTTAAATTAAAAGGCAAGGTTTTTTTTTTGACATTTCACAATTCACATATGATCCTTTAATTGATTAAAATAAAAAATCCTTATGAATACTAAGTTTTGAAAATAATTTTTTTTTGTATTGAATGCGAATTGCTGTTAGTTAACAGGTTACTTATATTTATAAATTCTACTTTTTAAATTTCTTTTTTTTTTTTTTTTTTTTTTTTAAAGAGAGAGGGAGGAAGGGAAGGAAAGACAGAGAAGGAAGGAAGGGAGGAAGAAAGGGAAACATCTTTAAACATTTTCTTGTTTTATTATATTTTGTTTGTTTGTTTGTTTTTTACATGGGCTGGGGCCGGGAATCGAACCGGGGTCCTCCGGCATGGCAGGCAAGCACTCTTGCCCGCTGAGCCACCGCGGCCCGCCCTCTACTTTTTAAATTTCTTGATGCTTGCTTAGTATTGGCAGCTAATTTCTGGTGTTCAAAATAACACACATGCTTCAAGTAAATGAAGTTGAGAGAATAATTTTTGCTTTATCCTGGTCCTTCTTTTCTGATTAATATACAATTTTGGCAATAGCCCTATCACTACAAATATTTTAAATTCAACTCTTCTTGTTCTTATGTTTCTTGTCAGATATAGAAAAATAAGGTCAATTTATAAGTTAAAGATGTTTTTCTGACATCATTCCATAATTACACAAACTCAGCACCACAAGACTATCAGGAAAAGAAACGTAAGAAGCAATTGTGTAGAGAAATTTCTAGGGAAGATGATGGAGTAAGGAGCTCCAGAATTCACTCCTCTCTCCAAAACAGTTAGTGGACAGGTAGGAATTGTCTGGAAAACAACAACAACAACAACAACAACAAACTCTGGAGGCCGCAGGAACACTAAATAGTGTCCAGGAAAGAGAGGAATGAAGAGCCTAAGAAAATATGGTAAAGAACCATCAGTGGCTTGCCCCACAACAGATGCCAGCACCCATCTCCCACTTTCCAGGCGGGCTCCTCAGGGTTGTGCCCCTGACTGGCTGCTGTGGGTGAAGAGGGACAGGGACATGGAAATCCTCTTCCCAAAGAATAGGGGTGGACACATGACCAAACATTGACCACAGCGTTTGGTCAGCAAATTCAGATTGCTGTGACCTGGCACTGAGCTGCTGTTTCAGCCTGCCTCAGACAGGGATGGTCATGGCCATTGTTTCAACACCAACCTTGTCATGGGCATTGGCAATAGAGGTTTAAGGACTCAATGCCTCTCTAGGGCTGTAGGGAATAGATGAACAGCTTAATGAAGGATGCTATATATTGGTCTGGCCAGGAAAGCTGGACTCATTTTAAAAAAAAAGGCTTTTGATGTCTTTCCTGACCCCCTGCCCAGGTTCCTTTGGAGCTGGTCCTTCAGGTGTCCCTGGCCCATTTTACCTTGGAAATACTGACTTGGAAAGTCCTCTCTGGGGTGACCCTCCTCCAAGAATTTGCCCTTCAGGGAAAAGCAGCTAGAGGCAATGAAGAGAGTATAAAAAGAAATCATGGGTGCAAAACAAAAACACAACAGATCAAGATTCTTAGAGAAGGAATAGAGGAGAGGAAGCTTTTTCCGTCGGGTGAAACAACTGTACAAACAGTGGGATTTGAAAAATTGTATCACATATCTGGCGCAAGAAACAAATGAAGAAGAGCTGGAAAAAATCTGATCAGTTAAACACAGACAATTCTAAAGGCCTAGAGTAAGTTCAACCAAATGTCAAAGAAGGGCCTTAACACAAAGCCAGTCAGCAATAAAACCCTAGGTGTTTGAGTTTGTTAAGCTTCTGGAATGCAATATGCCAGAAATGGAATGGCTTTTAAAAGGGAATTTAAGTTGCAAGTTCACACTCCAAAGCGAGGAAAATGTCCAAACTAAGGCACCAACAAGGTATTACTTTCACTCAAAAAATGCTGATGACATCCAGAACATCTTTGTCAGCTGGGAAGTCACATGGCTGTTATCTGCCAGGGTCCCTGGTTTCTGGACACTTCTCTAAACTGGGAGAGCACATGGCAACATCTGCTAGCCCTCTTTCCTTATTTCATAAGGCTTTGCTAGGAGCACCTTCCTTGTGCATCTCCAAAGCTCTCCAGCTGCATGGGCTCCATTGGCTCTGAGCTTTTTTCAAAATGGCTCACTCTTAAAGGGCTCTAATAAGCAACCCACCTTGAATGGATATAGACACATCTCCATGGAAACCATCTAATCAACAGTTACCACCTACAATTAAGTGGATCACTTCTCCATGGAAATAGCAAAAAGATCCCTCTCAGCAACGCTGAATGAGGACCAACGAGCATAGCTTTTCTGAAGTGCACAATAGTCTCAAACCAGCACTCTAGTCAAGAGAGAAAAAGAGCCCTTCAGAGTAAACTTACCAGGATAATCAGATACCTAGATATCAGCAAAAAGTTACAAGCCACACTAAAAAACAGGAAGATATGAAAAGGAACAAATTAAAACTTTAGAGGAAGCTCAGAATTTGGAACAATCAAAGATATTCAAACAACTCACCTAAATAAAGTCAAGGGGATGAAGGAAAATATGACTAAAGAAATGAAGGATATTAAGGCACTGGGAGGGTATAAATAAGAATTTGAAAGTACAAAAAGAAAACAAATTATGGGAATGAAAGATTACAATAGGAGAGATTAGAAATACACTAGAGGACAACAGCAGATTTGAACAGGTAGAAGAAAGAATCAGAAGAAGAGATAGAGAAAAGAATTGAACAGGATCTCAGGGATTTGAGTGACAGCACAAAGCGCTCAAGGATATGCATCATAGGTGTCACTGAAGAAGAAGAGATTGGAAAAGGGGCAGAAAGAACATTTGAAGAGTGATGGCCAAAAATTCCCTAACTCTTAAGTAAGACATAAATACACATGTCCAAAAAGAGCAAAGTACCCTATACAGAATAAATCCTAATAGACTATTCCAAGACACATACTAATCTAAATGGCAAAAATAAAGAGAGAATCTGGTAAGCAGCAAGAGAGAAGTGATAAGTCACATACAAGTGATCTTCAATAAGACTAGGTGGTGATTTCTCATCAGAATCCTTGGAGATGAGATGGCAGTGGCATGATATATTTAAGGTATGGAAAGAGGAAAAATGATAGCCAAGAATTATTTATCTATCAATACTGTCCTTAAAAAATGAGGGACAGTTAAAATATTCACAGATAAACAGAAACTGAGAGAATTCATCAATAAGAGACTGGCCATCAAGAAATAATAAAGAGAGTTCTACAGGCTGAAAGGAAAAGACAGGAGAGAGAGGCTTGGAGTAGAATGGAGAAATGAAGATTACCAGTAAGCATAACAAAAAGATAAAAAGACAAAAATAAGATATGATATATAAAAGTCAAAGGATAAAATGGTTGAACTAAGTACTGCCTTCACAGTGATAACATTGTATGTTAACGGATTAAACTTCCCAATCAAAAAACAGAGGTTGGCAGAATGGATAAAAAAAAGTATGATCCATCTATATGCTATCTACACAAGACTCACTTTAGACTCAAGGACAAAAGTACTTGAAAGTGAAAGGTTGGGAAAAGATGTTCCACAAAAATAGTAATTAAAACAGAGAGCTGGAGTAGCTATACTAACATCAGACAGAATAGATGTTAAATACAAAAGTATTATAAGAGGCAAAGAAAGACATTATATATTGACAAAAGGGGCAATCCATCAAGAATAAATAACAATCTTAAATTTTTATTCACCTAACAGGGATGCCCCAAAATACATGAGGTAAACACTGGCAAAACTAAAGGGGAAAAGGGACACCTCTACAATAATGGTCAGAGACTTCAGTATACCACTCTCATCAGTAAATAGAACATCTAGAGAGAGGATCAGTAAAGAAACAGAGAACTTGAAGAATATCATGAGCTAGACCTAACAGACGTTGCAGGACATACATTCTTCTCAAGTGCTCATGGATCGTTCTCCAGGATAAAACAAATTGGGTCACAAAACAAATCTCAATAACTTTACAAAGATTGATTATACAAAGTGTGCTGGTTTGAAAGGATATATGGACCCTAGAAAAGCCATGTTTTAATCAAAATTCCATTTTGTAATAGCAGAATAATCCCTATTCAATACTGTATGTTTGAATTTGTAATTAGATCATCACCTCCCTGGAGATGTATCCCAATCAAGAGTGGTTGTTAAGCTGGATTAGGGGAGATATGTCTCCACCCATTTGGGTGGGTCTTGAGTGGTTTACTGGAGTCCTATAAAAGAGGAAACATTTTGGAGAATGAGAGATTCAGAGAGAGCAGAGCAGAGCAGAACGACATAGCCACGAGAAGCAGAGTCCTTCAGCCAGCGACCTTTGGAGATGAAGAAGGAAAATACTTCCCTGGGGAGCTTCATGAAACAGGAAGCCAGGAGAAGAAGCTAGCAGATGATGCCACATTCACCATGTGCCCTTCCAGATGAGAGAGAAACTCTGACTGTGTTTGCCATGTGCTCTTCCACTTGAGAGAGAAACCCTGGCCTTCTTGAACCAAGGTATCTTTCCCTGGATGCCTTTGATTGAACATTTGTATAAACTTGTTTTAACTGGGACATTTTCTCAACCTTAGAGCTGTAAACTAGCAATTTATTAAATTCCCCTTTTTAAAAGCCATTCTGTTTCTGGTATTTTTGCATTCCAGCAGCTAGCAAACTAGGATACAAAGCATTTTCTCTGATCCTAACAAAATGAAGCTGGAAATCAGTAACAGGTGGAGAATTGGAAAATTCACAAAAATATGTATGTTAACACCTTTTAAACAATCACTGGGTCAAAGAAGAAATTTCACGAGAAATCAGTAAATGTCTTGGGAAGAATGATAATGAGAGCATAACATATCAAAACTCATGAAGCTTTTTTCCAAAATGGTTCCCTCTTAAAGGACCCCAGTATACAACACCATCTTGGATGGGGAGAGACACATACTCATGGAAACTACCTAATCAAACAGTCCCATGCACAATTTGGTGGGTTACATCTCATTGGAACCAACCTAATCAAAAGATCCCACCCAGCAATATTGAATCAGGATTGAAGAACATCGCTTTTCGGGTGTACACAACAGTTTCAAATTGGCATAACCTCTATCTCACATCTTATATAAAAATTAACTCAAAATGGATCAAAGGACTAAATATAATAGCCAGGACCAAAAATCTAAAAAATAGTGTAGGGAAGCATCTTTAAAATCTTGTGGCATGCAATGGTTTCTTAAAACTTATACCCAAAACACAAAGAAAAAATAGATAAATGGAACTTCTTCAAAACTGCAATCTTTTGTGCTTCAAAGGACTTTGTCAAGAAAGTAAAAAGGCACTACAGACAGTGGATGAAACTATCTGGAAGCCACAGATCTGATAAGGGTTTAATACTTAGAATATATAAAGAAATCACAATATTTATGTGATCTCACTGACATGAACTAATTTTAATAAGCAAACTCATAGAGGTAGAATCTAGAATATAGGTTACCAGGTGATAGAATGGGGTAAAGAATGAACAGCAGATTCTTAATTTGTGCAGAATTTCTATGTAGGTTAATTATAAGTGTTTGAAAATGGATAGTGGTGATGGTAGCACGTTGTCATGTTGGTGAATGTGGTTGAAAGAGGAAATTTTGGGTTGTGGATGTAACTGAAAAGAAAGAAGTTAAACAAGGGACAGCATAACACAGTGAACCCTGTTGTAGACTATGGGCTGTGGTAAATAGTACAAATATAAGAATATTTTTTCATGAATTATAACAAATGTACAATACTATTACATGGTGTCAATAATGTGGTGGTATGTGGGGGGAAATTCACCTAATGTAATCTACAGACTGTAGTTAATATTCTAATATTCTTTCATCAATTATAACAAAGGTCCCACAAAGGGTCAACAAAGGGGAACATATGGGAACATTGTATTTTTTGCATGAATTTTCTGTAAACTTACAACTTCTCTAAATAAAAATAATTAAAAAAACATTACAGTAACTGAAAGAAACCATAAGCAGAACGAAACAAAAAGACCGGAAGCGTATATGACAAAATGTTAAAAGTTTTAATTCTGGGCGGTGGGAATATAAGTGTTTGTCACTTCATTATTTGTTTTTTATGTATTTTGAATGTTTTTAGAGATGTAAATAAATATTAAGTATAAGATTATAAAAAAGTAATTGTGCTCATACAACCTCGCACTTTCAATGAACAAATCCACCTTCCCTGAGGTCACAGTTTGTTTTTACTGAATAAAATAAACATTATTTTTCAGTAATTTTACTTCCCAGGTCATTGTAGCTGTGTATTCTATTTCTTAGTAACAAATTTTGTATAAAGACAATTTTCTGTTTTAGATAAGTGATTCTCAAACTAGGTGTCATGATGCACTGGTGATTTGTAGCCAATAATGAATTATTACAGTTTGCTCCTAATGAGAGTTAAAGTACTGAAATTTGCAAATGAGACCTTTGAAATTGTATTATGTGTTTATATATAATTATATATATAATATAAGTAAAACATATTAGTTTTATTGTCATATACTGCTATCTGGCCTATATTAGATAGATTGATATCAGATATATGTGTACATATATATAGGTGTGTGTGTACATATGTGTGTGCATAGATTATGTATATTTATTCCCCATACCTCCCCACTGGAGAGAAAGCAGTAGAGTTTTAGCCAGTAGAGCAGAAATCATAAGCAACCCCTTATATATCAAAAGAATGTATTGGCACGTGTCTTCACCCATCAGGTGTTGCAGTAGGTAATAATCATCACTACTCTATATCAGTGCTTCTCAATCAGGGGCAAGTTTGAATGCAAAGGAAATTTGCAAGGACTGGAGACATTTTTGGTGGTCGCAATTGGTGATGTTATTGGCATCTAGTGAGTAGAGGTCAGGGAATCTACTAAACATCTTACAATATGCAGGCTAGACCCCACAACTAAGAATGATCCTAGCCAAAATATCAGTAGTGCTGAGGTTGAGAAACCTTGTTCTAAACCATCTCTTTCCAGTCCAGTCCAACTCATTCCATTCTGCATTCCTCTCTGGTAGAGGAGTCATTCCAGGCAAATGTGGGCATCGCTGTTAGCTTCGGATAGATGACGGCTGTTTTCAAAACTTTGGAGAATTACTGAACATGCAGTGGATGTGGAGCAACAGGCAACTGTAGCTTTTAAGAAAATACTGTTTGTTAAGGCAAAAGAAAATATTTCAAATTGGTCTCCAGCCATATTTGAAACTAAAGCTCTATGCTTTCAGATATTTGGCTCTGTTTATGTTTTGTCTAAAAAGATTATTGACAGTAGTTTCTTTTGGAGAGTGGAAATATTAGAGAAGCATGAATTTTTACGCTATACTTTTCTGTATATTTAAATATTTTTAACAGGGATGGAACATTTTTGTAATAAAATATAAACATATTATAAAACCCCATAGAATAGTTGTCATTTCCTAAATGGAACCTAAAACTCACACTTACAGTATTGAGGCATATAATTTTTTTTTTTTTTTGGCATGGGCAGGCTCTGGGAATAGAGCCTGGGTCTCCCGCATGGCAAGCAAGAACTCTGCCACTGAACTACCATTGTACCGCCCAATGAGGCATATAATTTTCTTAAAATAAAATACTGCATTACTTAAAAATCAAGCTATGGGAGTGCAAGGGTAGTTGAGTGGTAGAATTCTCGCCTGCCATGAGGGAGACCCAGGTTCGACTCCCAGTTTATGCACTTCCCAAAAAACCAGCAAGCAAAGTAAACACATACAAAACAAACAAACAAATAAAAATTCAACAAATGGTATTGCAATAATGGGATACTCAATGGAAAAACAATGAAATGTCACCCCATCATACAACATACAAAAAAAAAATCAAGCCATATGGGAATAAAACCATCCATTCAGCAAACAAATATCTATTGAGTCCTTATTCGTTTATACATTCAAGGATACAGAACTGAAAGATATATAGTCCCTGTCTTCAGGATGCTCATGGTCTAACAGAGGAAACAGACAAGCAAAGCAGCCTGAAAATACCTCATGGCAGTTATCATGTGAACAAAGTATGGCATCTAACTATACATGTTAGTACTACTGAAGTTTTCTTGAAATAAGTGACTTAAACTGAGTCTTGACGAATGGACAGTAATTCAGTGAATCGGTAGGGAAGGACTTTCAAAGAATAAATCTATTGCTTTGGAACCAAAGGGTTTTGGGGTTAGAAGGAACAATGGAGCAGCTACCTCCCGCTCTTCACCTTTTCCCTTTCCATCCTTCTTCTCCCCCAACTGCACTTCCACCCTGTTTTAAGGTAGGAGAGACTTGAATAATGGATTGACTCAGTAAGCCAGTAAAGAAGGAGGGAGTCACAATGGAAAAGAGATGGAAGGAAGGAGTACATCATGCACAATGTCTGTTGAGAGGTGGGAGGGCTAGGCAGCAGCGCAAGCACCAAAGAGATGAATTAGCCTTGGACAGCAGAGCCCCCATTCCACTGGGATTAAAAAGAAGATAAGGAGGGATTTGGGTGCAAATCTTTTCACCAGGATGGTCTGGGGTCTGTAAAAGAAATTCCTGCCTGCTGCTGCTCTTCTATTGTTGCCTGAGAACGAACTGAGTGAGCTGCAGTGAGGCTCATCAAGATACATAAGATGAATTTCCTGACTTCAAGCAACCTAATGGGAAGAGAGAAAATCTATATTCCAATAACTGTTATAAAAGATAGTAAGTGATAAAATGTAATAAGAGAATTAAAAATAAAGTGTTAGGAAGTTGAGAGATGCAGACATTATTTCAAGCAAGGATGTCATTGCTTATTGGTTTGTAATTGCCAGATAATGAAGGTAATTGCACCTTGGTAATAACTAGGGGGCTGAACTAAAAGCCATATAAGTGGATAAGTAGGTCAATCCAAATTAATCACCAAGGTGGAAAAGTAAAGATGGGCCACCGGCATTATCTCCTCATACACAGGGTGCCTGTTGCCTCTCAATTATTTCTGATAATGGGCTTTACCCTACAATAAATAATCTCCACTTACCTTCTCTCCTACCTCTCCCCTCCCCTTCTCTCTGTCTCCTCCTCATCTCTCTCATCTCGAAATCAGTTAATATCTTTTGAGTTTCCCAGAGCTGATCTTACGCTGGTGAGAAACTCTAGCAGTCTCACTAGAAGGAACCTAACAAAAAACAGTGAGGGTACTGAAAGGGAAAAGAAGAAGGCATGAAAACAAACAAAAAAAAGGGATGAGTAGAGAAGAAAGAAAAGGTGTTAAGTTGAAGTTAAGGGGAGAGAGACAGAAAAAAATTTCCTGGCCTCCCTGGGAGTCTAAGGGAGAATGATTATAGATTATTACGACTAAAAACCAGGATGTTTTGCAATAATTTTTATTAATTAAAGGAAGAAAACCTATTAGAACACTCATTTTTTTCTTCTTCTTCAGATGGTGCTGGGAAAATTGGAGAAGGCTCAGAAAGGACCAGTCACCAAGTATTTATTTATTTATCTATTGGGGGCTCAGATGTGCCGGAGTGACAAGCATTCAGTGTACGGCTACAAACATTCCTCAGCCGTAGCCAAGGGCAACAAATGAGGAAACACAAGGATGATCTGGATTTAGACCTATGCTGGGTTTAGGACCTTTGCTCTAGCTCAGGAGTTCTCATCCTGGGGTGATTTTGCCCACCAGCATCTGGCAATGTTTAGAAACATTTTTGGTTGTCCCAACCTGGAGGGGGTGCTCTTGTATCTAGTGTCTAGAGGCCAGGAATGCTACTCAGTGTCCTACATGCAAAAGATATTGCCCGTAACAGTGTCAGCAGTGCTGAGGCTGAGGTTGAGAAACTCCACCTAACTGTTCCCTAGCGCTACCTCCAGTTACCCATCTTCTTTAGATCTTTTCTCAAATAACAACTTTTAAAGGAGGCCTAGCCTGATTGCTCTCTGTTTAAAGTTGTTAGCCCCTCCCTGTCCTGCTCTGCCCCTTTCCCAACTTATCTTTAATGTAGAACTTCTCATATTCTGCTACAGTATACCATTTGCTTATTATCTTATCCTCAGTGTCTCTCCACTAAAATATAAGTTCTGTGAAAGTGGGAAGTTTGGGTTGGTTGGTTGTTTCTGTTTATTCATTGCAACAGATATCCCCAATGCTCAATAAACATTTGCTATCTGGGGAAAGAGGGAATGAGTCCTTGGTTAGGAATACACTTTGGTGATGGAGGTTGGGATTATCTAAAAGGTCAGTGGAGGTTCACAGCTTTTACAAAGCAGTGCCACCTTCGAGCAAGAGAACCCAACTACCAGCTGGCATAGGCAGACCCACAGAGGGCTCTGTGGCAGATATAACCTTTGGAGTGTGAGGCAGGATTATATCTCAAAATATTAATCTGGTTGCATGTGATGCTTCTGCTCCCTTTTGCTCTCTCACTGGCACTCAGAGGGACTTTTTCCTTCTCTGCAACTTTTACTGGAGTACTAACAAAGATTCAAAGAAATAGCTGACCTAAATTCAAGCCAAAGATTCTCATCTTGGAGATATTTTTATAGGGTTATTTTTTTAAAAAAACTTCTTAGATATTAGACAAGATCAGCCTAAGGGAAAAAAGAAAGAGAAGGTAAAATGAAAACAAATGGAAATGGGAGGATTTGGAGGAGAAAATTGAGAAGATACAGTTAGAGGCTTTAGAGCAGAACATGCTGGCTGACAATAAAAAAAGTTCCTCGGGTGGGCCATGGTGGCTCAGCTGGCAGAGTTCTTGCCTGCCATGCCAGAGACCTGGGTTTGATTCCTGGTGCTGCCAATGCAAAAAAGAAAAGTTCCTCAAATATGAACCCCCAACCCCCAGCACAGCTGAACCATCATGTGCAATAACTTCCATTCAATGGTTCTGGTCACTTGCAGCATACTGAGCAGAAAGGAGGGGAACTGACTCCCTGTGGATGAAGGGACTTGAAGGGAGAATGTTTGAACCCCTGATCCCACTGGTCAGGTCCTGGCTGGTACTAGAAGGCCCAGTCAGAGTAGCTGAGGACAGTTTAATGGAGGGATTATTTTAAAAGATGTGGGAAGAGTGAAGGGAATACAACCAGGTACAAGCCTTGGTTTGAAGGAGCAATGGTGGTAGTGGGGGGGGGGGGGGGGGTTTGTATTAGTCAGGGTTCAATCAGGGAAGAATTAGATGAGGATTATGAAATAAGAGATTTATTATAGGAGTAAGACATTGCCCAATTGCAGGAGAAGGTGGGGGATGGAATACGGGTCTGAAAGGAGGGATTTGGAAGATCAGAGAAATGTCATTTGTCAGCTCTCCTGAAGCCAAGGCACATGCAGCTGCTGTGGTGGGACTGTGAGGAAGAGATGGGAGAAGCCTAGGGAAGGTTATTGTCTCTGTGTTAGGTAGTGGCTCTGGGGTTGCTGCTGATCAGCAAAACCAACAGTCAAGATGAGTAAGGTTCAGAGTGGGAGAGAGTAAGGATAGGCTACAATCTGCTGGCATCTCTGTATCAGTCTATTACCACTTAAACCACAATGAGCTTTGGACAGTAATTGAGGCTGACTTCTGCCTTCCATGTCTCCCATGAATTACTCTTTTGGACAACACTAACCTAGAACCATATAGGAAGGAAGTTCTCGGAAATGTGGTTCCAGTTTATGTCATTGGGCACAGTACAAATCACTGTAGAGGGAGAATTTATGTGACCTCATAGAGAGAGCAGTAATAGGAGAAGGCTTCCACCTCCTAACCCATGTTCCCCTGACCCTCCACTAATACCTTGCCTAGGAAGAGTTCTTTACCAGATAATTTAGACATAGTTTGAAATCCTTTGTGGTCCTCTCCATTTAGGTTGCCATGCTTTGTTTTGTTTTTAATTGGCCAGGATTGTTGGCATAGAGGATACTAGGAGGTACTCCAGTAAATACTTTGGACTAAAGACAAAGTCTTCTTACCCTTGTGGTTTAGGAGCCATTATAGTGACCACCTTCTCTTCCTATTAGTTCAGTGATATGAAAACCCCAAACTGGTCATGCCAGAGTCTCAGCTTCCAATTAAACAAATTGTAATTGAGTTCTCATGTGTATATTCCTTCTTTGGTTACTAAGACATCCAACTATAAGCTGGGTTTGCTGGGATGGAGAACAATAATTCTCTCAGTAGGCTTTTTAGTCATATTGAGAGAAGCCATTCCACCTCTACCCTGTGGTGTGCAGACCTGTGATTTTGGGCCATGTGTAAAGAGTACCAAATATTGGCCTCTAGTTTAAATGATATAACAAATCATGTAGGACGGCACCTCAGCCTTGTGAGAAATTGTTTCCCACTGGCACTGTTACAGATTTTGCAGCAGACCATTCCATCCTTTTTGCATGTCAGCTGCTTCTTATTGAAGAGCACTCCCAGAGAAGCAAAGTCATGGATTGAATTATTCTATTATCTCCAGACAAACAGGTCAACAGTATGCTCATCATTTATGTGAGCAAAACCAATCTTAGAATCCCGTTTTGAGCATGTTGCTCTTAGGACCACTCCTGGTATCATTTCTCTATCTCTGTGCTGGTTTGAATCTGTTTGTGCCCTAGGAAAGACTATGTTCTTCTAATCCTTTCTTGTAGGGGCAGACCCATTGTAGGTGGGACCTTTTGGTTAAACTATTTCAATTGAGATGTGACCCGACCCATTCAAGATGGGTCTTAATCCTTTGCTATAATCATTTGGGAAGAGGAGAAAAGATAATAAAAGCACAGAAAACAGAGAGATGAAACCAAGTGAAGGACACGGAGAGGAAGAAACACTGGAGATGCCAAGAAAGGACCCACAGGAGCTAAGAGAGAAAGCCACTGAAACCAGAAGCTAAATCCAGGAGAGAAGGACAAGCAGACATTGCCATGTGTTTTCCCATATCTCAGAGGAATGCTGGATGCCAGCAGCCTTTCCTCAGAGAAGGTATCCTCTTGCTGATGCCTTAGTTTGGACATTTTCATGGCTTTAGGATTTTAACTTGTAACTTAATTAATCCCCGTTGTTAAAAGCCAACCTATTTCTGTCATATTGTATTCCTGCACCTTTAGCAAGCCAAAACAATTGCTCAGCATTGTAACAGGAAAAAAAATGATGCACACAGAAGAGGTCATTGCAGAGTATTTAAGGGTTGGATTACTTAGACAGAGGAAAGCAGGATTAAGAAGAACCAGAAAGGGATTATGAAGCATTCCAGGGTCCCCCAAAGCAGGGAGCCTGGGCCAAAAGGAACAAGTCAGAGGGTAGTTACTGGAATCTAGAATGATCAGTAGCTAGAGTACAGGGCAGTCAAAAGAAGCAGTGAAATTTCACAGGTAAAGGTATCTCTTGCCAACAGTGGCCTATAAGGCAGTTTTAGTTCCCAGAAAGTAGGGCCCTCCTATGACAAATTTCTAAAAATGTGGAAACGGCTCTAGAATTGGGTAATGGGTAGCGGCTAGAAGAATTGTGATGCCCTTGATAGTAAAAGTCTAGTTTGATTTGAAGAAATTGGTAGAAATATGGACTATAAAGATATTTCTGAAGAGGACTTAGATGGAAATTATGAATGAGCTATTGGAAACCGAAGGAAAGGCAATCCTTGTTATAAAATGTAAAGAACTTGGTGAATTTGTGTTCTGATGTTATATGGAAAGCAGAACTTAAAGCAATAAACTTGGAAATTTAGCTGAGGAGATTTCCAAGTGAAGTGTGGAAGGTGCAACCTAACTTCTCTTTGCAGCTTATAGTAAAATGCTAAAGGAAAAAAATAAGCTGAGGACTGAGCTCTTAAACAGAAGGAAATAAGAAAATGATGATTTAAAAAATTCTCAGCCTATGCCATGTGCCCTGAAACTAGAGCCAGAAGTAGCTCCATCAAGGAGCTTTCAGGAAGTCAATCTCAGAGAACAGTTCTCCATGTCAGAGTTTAACTGGACAACCCTTTGATAATGATGGTATGGCTGAGCATAGATCCAATCAGCCATATCAGTGGAAATCAGGATTGAAAATGTAAGTATCTAGGAAGAATCTATGGAAACTTCTATCATCTGATGGTTTGGAGCCCTTGGAACTGCATACAAAGCCAACAAAGATTTTTGCAAAGTTTATGTGAAAAGAACCAATGCCTGAAAGGGCATTATTTGTTGTAGCTGTAGGTGTCAGAGGCTAAAATTTCCTCTGGTGTTCTTATCTTCCCTCTTGTCTTTGGCTTTCTCTAGAAACTTCTTAAATAAGGTCTCAGCCATGCTGTTCTTTCAGTTGTAATCCCTTATTTTTATAGATGAACTCCGATGATGTGGTGGTAAGACGTAGAGGAAGTGTTCTATAATCCTATGATTTGGTCTCAGTCTTTTAATGAACCTTTGTCCCTGGGCTGTGACCTTTGTGAATGCAGCTTAGCTCCACCCAAGCCCCCTTTCTTCCTGCCTTCCCTTCTTCCTTCCTTCCTTCCTGCCACATGTATTTTTGGGCACTTACTATGTGTTAGGCCTTATGCTAAATTCTGGAAATCCAGTGGTGCTACAGTGGAGTGCCACACAGATCTCTGAAGTGCATATCAAAGGGTAGCCTGACTTAGGTGGTTTGGATATGGGGCACAGTTGTGAATTTGAGCTGAGACTTGAAATTTGTGAAATACTAGAGTTAAATAGGTGAAGGGAGTGGGGTGGGTGGGTATTAGTAAATACTCCAGGGAGAGGGAAAATCATGGGCAGAAATAATGTTGCCAAAGCAAGCATGGTGATTTACATGTTAGAGATATTTTCCTTAAAGCTATGGACTATAGGTAGACCCTATATAGTTGGGGTTTTTATTGTATGCTGGGGGGGGGGGGTCACATTTCATTCTTTTCCATGTGAAATCCCATTATTGCAGCACTATTTGTTGAAAAATTTTTTTTGAGTGCATGGGCCAGGAATCAAACCCAGATCCCCCTCATGGCAGGCGAGAATTCTACCACTGAAAGGCCCATGCACCCCTGATAGGTTTTAAGTTTGAGCAGGAGGTGGGGATATAATAAGATTTCCATTAAATTGGAACCGACTACAATTCCAGGAAACCAATCAGCAGGTGTTCCAATAGTCCATGTGATCGTTTAACAATAACTTAAACTAGAGAGAAGCAAAGCTGATGAATCCAAGAAGCTAAAAAAATACTAGGAGAGGTGTTGGTGAAGGATTGTGACAGAGGTTGAGGGAGAGAGAGGCTTTGAGGGTGGCCAGGTATTTTTAAACATAAGCACAGAATGTGGGGTGGGGCCATCCACCAAGCACTCTCAAGAAGATGCTGGCTGCAAACAAACTTTTATATTGAATTTTGCCTGAGCTAATATTTGACTGTTCTCTTTTTTATTAATGTTATTTAATATAGACTCAAATATCTACACTCTTAATAGAAAAAAACCTTGTAAAACAGTGCATAAAATCAACAGGAAAATACTCAGACCCTTAAAGATAAATGGACAAAGAACATGAACAAAGGGTTCTCCAAAGAGCAAATACAAATGGCTAATAAACATTTGACTATATGCCCAACCTAATTAGCAATCAAATAAATGTAAATTAAGATAAAGAATAGCATGGAAAAATAATTAGTTTAAAAATAAGAGCTTTTAAAATGTCTTAGACCTAATAATTTTGCCTTTTACAAAACAGACACTGGAATGATTGGAATTAGATGCAGATTTATATGCAAAGATGTTCATTAAAGAGATACATGTAATAGCAAAAAAAAAAAAAGAAGAAGAAGAAAGGAAACAGTTTTATTTCTCCAAATTTTAAAGAGGTAAGTAAATCATATATCTATATGTTGACATATTATGCTATTATATTAAGTACTGACTGTAAAGTTTTCTGAATAACATAAAATATTTGTTTTTTCTAAATAACATAAAAATATTGTGATTTATGAGCTGAAGAACAAAGAATACAACATTTAAAGTACCATATAATCTCAGTTCCATCAAAATGCATAAATAAAAAACTGGAAGATAATGTGTGAAATGTTAATAGTGGTTAATTTGGAAGTTTGACAAGTAACTTATTTTCCAAATAGTTTTGTGTATTTTCCAAAGATGCAATAATTAATACATATCACATTTTAATTAAGAAAATAAATATGGTATGACATGCAGTTTAAATGAAAGCTTCTATTTTATGGTCACCAGTAGTTCACTTTGGGAATTATTAAAATGAGGATGATTAGTCTACATCCATTGAAAACATTTTCATAGTGTGGCTATTTTCTATTGGTTCTCCAGGAGAATAAAATAAACGAGTCAGAAGTGAGGCATGAGTTAGAAGTTATTGATTCTCATATGATAAAACACAGTTCATAACCAGCACCTTTATTGTTTTCCTCTGACTGTTGTCTCATGTGTATATGCCTTCTTCCTCATTTAGTCCACAATTCCTTGAGTTATAAATAGAGTTTTGCCAGATCTTTCTAACCTGCATTATACTTAGTACATGGTGGGTATGAGAGCAAAAGAGGAATCTCCATCCAGTAAGAGACTAGAAATCCATCTTCTTTTGTTAAAATCCATCTGACTTCATGGAAAGACTGAGACCAAATGTGTCCTTGAGTTCCATTCAGGGTCAATTATCTGAGGAATATACTGTAGAATACTGTGTACATTATGTGATCACCATTAATATAATTACTTGTTACTCTTGCATATTTCCTTCACGTTACCCCACAACACAGGGGCTCAAGCTTTTTCAGATATCAGAATCACCTGGCTGGAGAGAGGGGCATCAACTCAGCTTTCTGGGCCCCATCCCCAGAGTTTCTGATGCAGTACATCTGTGTTCAGACTGTGAATTTGCATTTCTCACAAAGTTTCCAGGTGATACTGATGCTGCCGGTCTGAGGACCATATTTGAGAGCCACTGTTCTTTATCAGTCATTCAATTCCTATTATAGAGTTACATAAAAGTAGCAAATGATCTGTAGTCATTGAAAATATTTAGTCATTTGTTTTTGGGGGGCAGGGTGCTTCTCATTCTCTCCAGGAAACATTTCTAATAACAGATACTGATGGCATGCAAATACCCATCCAAACAGAAACAGGGCCATACATCAGGTTCATGAAATGCAGCTTCATTATCTCTAATTCCCGTTGCCATGACTACAATATGTCCAGGGAACAATGGCACATCTTTTCACATAGCATTGGGATTTTGTGCTTCTTCCTAAATGACACATATTAACGCATGAACATGAAGTTTCAAAATACAACTGTCAGAAGGCAATATCAGGGGATTATCTATAAAATATGTAAAACTTATCATCAAAGAAAAGATAGTTCTGGTTTGCTAGCTGCTGGAATACAATGTGCCAGAAACAGAATGGCTTTTAAAAAGGGGAATTTAAGAAGTTACAAGTTTACAGTTCTAAGGCTGAGAAAATGTCCCAGTTAAAGCAAGTCTATAGAAATGTCCAATCAAAGGCATCCAGGCAAAGATACCTTGGTTTAAGAAGGCCAATGAAGTTCGGGGTCTGTCTCTCAAGTGAAAGGGCACATGGTGAACACAGTCAGAGTTTCTCTCTCATATGGAAAGGCATATGGTGAACACGGCATCATCTGCTAGCTTCTTCTCCTGGCTTCCTGTTTCATGAAGCTCCCCGGGAGGCATTTTCCTTCTTTATCTCCAAAGGTGGCTGGCAGACTCTGCTTCTCATGGCTATGTTGTTCTGCCCTGCTCTCTCTGAATCACTTTTATTCTCCAAAATGTTTCCTCTTTTATAGGACTCCAGAAACTTACCAAGACCCACCCAAATGGATGGAGACATGTCGTCACCTAATCCAGTTTAACAACCACTCTTGATTAAATCACATCTCCAAGGAGATTACCTGATTACAGATTCAAGCATACAGTATTGAATAGGGATTAGATGAAACGGCTGCCTTTACAAAATGGGATTAGGATTAAAACATGGTTTTTCTAGGGTACATACGTCATTTCAAACCAGCACAATAGTATTCTGAATATACTAAGTATTCCGAAAACTTTCAGTCCACATCCCAAGCCTTTCTAGCAGAATCAGAGCTCCTTACTCTCTGCTTAATTTTAGATGAGTTTCTTAAAGGAGTACAAGAGAGCTGACCTATCATACCCCAGGAACAGAGATGAAGATATAATTTTGAATAAAGAATCTAACATTCAATTTAGCTGCATTGTTACTTCTACTTAATTTACATAGCTATTGATTTCATTGAATTCGGTTGATGTTAATAATAAATTCACATCATATCCATTTGAATCAGTTCAGGTAATAAATGTGAAGGAGCTCCATATAAATGTAAAAGTGTGGTGCCAGTTACTATTTTTTCCATTATGTGAATGAGAAAACTGAACAGAGAGTTTAACTAAACCCTTGAAGGGTTCGTGGCAGGATCAATAACATAATGAAAATTCATCATTTCTTTGGTGGCAAGACACAACCAAAGATGGGATTGGATTTTGCAGAGGGACAGATGAGGATTTACATACAGGATTTACATACAGGATTCCTATTTGTGAGACTTTGGGCAAATTGCTTAGTCTGAGATTGATTCAGTGTGTTTATCATGAAAATTATGTTAATGGTATCTACTGTTGAGATTGATAAAAGTAAATAAAATAGTTTGTAAAATGTATTGTAGGTGAAACATCTTTGTGAATATGCTAAAAACCACTGAATTGTACACTTTAAAAGGATGAACTGTATCCCAATGAAGATTAAAGTGTACAGCAAAGTTCCTGATAGAGCTTCACTCATCAAAAATGTTTCCAGGAAGATGGCGGCTTAGTAAGACGCGCGGATCTTAGTTTCTTCTCCAGGACACCTACTAGGGGAGTAGAAACGATACAGAAAGCGCCCAAAGCCACAACAGAGATAAAAAAGACAGCGTACCCCATCCTGGAACGGCTGGCTGGCTGAGAGAAGCAGCTCGGGTGAGATCGCCGAGGCGCGCGGGCCTTACCGGGCGGGGTGGCAAGCGGCCGGAGTTACTCCCTTCCCCCTGCCCGGGCCGGCTGGGAGAATTGGAGAGGCGGTCCCCTGAAACAAAGACGGCTGGCGCCCACACCACGCACAGCCCCCGGACCAACTGAGAGAATTGGATCGGAAACCCCCAGGCCGCGGAGAACGGTGACGGGTGGGGGAGGCCCCTTCCAAACCCGTGACTCCCGGGGAACGTGCACTCTCTCGGGCGGGCCGCTGCCGCTGGCGCCCTCCCGCCACGCTTGTTGCCCAGGGCCGACTAGGAAATTCGGACGGGCTCTTTCCCTGGCTGCGGCGACCAGCAACCCTCCCTGCGTTCGGACCCCGGGCCGGCTCAAGCCGTTTCGGCTAGCGAACCCCCAGGACGGCGAGAGTTTTCCAAAGTTTAAGGTCCCACAGCACCTTTTACTGGTGGGACCTGCAGACAAACGTGTGCCACGAGCGCCACCTACTGGGCAGGATAAGAAAAGCAGAACCCAGAGATTTCACAGAAAAATATTACAACCTTGCTGGGTCCAACACCAAGAGAAATCTGAATAAATGCCCAGACGCCAGCAGCAGAAGATAACTGTCCACGCTCAAAAGACTGAGAATATGGCCCAGTCAAAGGAACAAACCAATAGCTCAAATGAGACACAAGAGCTGAGACAACTAATCCTGAATATACGAACAGAAATGGAAAACCTCTTCAAAAATGAAATCGATAAATTGAGGGAGGACATGAAGAGGACATGGGCTGAACATAAAGAAGAAATAGAAAAACTGAAAAAACAAATCGCAGAACTTATGGAAGTGAAGGATAAAGTAGCAAACATAGAAAAAATAATGGATAGCTACAATGATAGATTTAAAGAGACAGAAGATAGAATTAGTGATTTGGAGGATGGAACATCTGAATTCCAAAAACAAACAGAAACTATCGGGAAAAGAATGGAAAAATTTGAACAGGGTATCAGGGAACTCAAGGACAATATGAACCGCACAAATATACGTGTTGTGGGTGTCCCAGAAGGAGAAGAGAAGGGAAAAGGAGGAGAAAAACTAATGGAAGAAATTTTCACTGAAAATTTCCCAACTCTTATGAAAGACCTAAAATTACAGATCCAAGAAGTGCAGCGCACCCCAAAGAGATTAGACCCAAATAGGCGTTCTCCAAGACACTTACTAGTTAGAATGTCAGAGGTCAAAGAGAAAGAGAAGATCTTGAAAGCAGCAAGAGAAAAACAATCCATTACATACAAGGGAAACCCAATAAGACTTTGTGTAGATTTCTCAGCAGAAACCATGGAAGCTAGAAGACAGTGGGATGATATATTTAAAATACTAAAAGAGAAAAACTGCCAACCAAGACTCCTATATCCAGCAAAATTATCCTTCAAAAATGAGGGAGAAATTAAAACATTCTCAGACAAAAAGTCACTGAAAGAATTTGTGACCAAGAGACCAGCTCTGCAAGAAATACTAAAGGGAGCACTAGAGTCAGATACAAAAAGACAGAAGAGAGAGATATGGAAAAGAGTGTAGAAAGAAGGAAAAGCAGATATGATATATATAATACAAAAGGCAAAATGTTAGAGGAAAATATTATCCAAACAGTAATAACACTAAATGTCAATGGACTGAATTCCCCAATCAAAAGACATAGATTGGCAGAATGGATTAAAAAACAGGATCCTTCGATATGCTGTCTACAGGAAACACATCTTAGACCCAAAGATAAACATAGGTTGAAAGTGAAAGGTTGGGAAAAGATATTTCATGCAAATAACAACCAGAAAAGAGCAGGAGTGGCTATACTAATATCCAACAAATTAGACTTCAAATGTAAAACAGTTAAAAGAGACAAAGAAGGACACTATATACTAATAAAAGGAACAATTAAACAAGAAGACATAACAATCATAAATATTTACGCACCGAATCAGAATGCCCCAAAATACGTGAAGAATATACTGCAAACACTGAAAAGGGAAATAGACTCATATACCATAATAGTTGGAGACTTCAACTCACCACTCTCATCAAGGGACAGAACATCTAGACAGAGGATCAACAAAGAAATAGAGAATCTGAATATTACTATAAATGAACTAGACTTAATAGACATTTATAGGACATTACATCCCACAACAGCAGGATACACCTTTTTCTCAAGTGCTCATGGATCATTCTCAAAGATAGACCATATGCTGGGTCACAAAGCAAGTCTTAACAAATTTAAAAAGATTGAAATCTTACACAACACTTTCTCGGACCATAAAGGAATGATGTTGGAAATCAATAATAGGCAGAGTGCCAGAAAATTCACAAATACGTGGAGGCTCAACAACACACTCCTAAACAACGACTGGGTCAAAGAAGAAATTGCAAGAGAAATTAGCAAATACCTCGAGGCGAATGAAAATGAAAACACAACATATCAAAACTTATGGGACGCAGCAAAGGCAGTGCTAAGAGGGAAATTTATTGCTCTAAATGCCTATATCAGAAAAGAAGAAAAGGCAAAAATTCAGGAATTAACTATCCATTTGGAAGAACTGGAGAAAGAACAGCAAGCAAACCCCAAAGCAAGCAAAAGGAAAGAAATAACAAAGATTAGAGCACAAATAAATGAAATTGAAAACATGAAAACAATAGAGAAAATCAATAAGGCCAGAAGTTGGTTCTATGAGAAAATCAATAAGATTGATGGGCCCTTAGCAAGATTGACAAAAAGAAGAAGAGAGAGGATGCAAATAAATAAGATCAGAAATGGAAGAGGAGACATAACTACTGACCTCACAGAAATAAAGGAGGTAATAACAGGATACTATGAACAACTTTACGCTAATAAATACAACAATTTAGAGGAAATGGACGGGTTCCTGGAAAGACATGAACAACCAACTTTGACTCAAGAAGACATAGATGACCTCAACAAACCAATCACAAGTAAAGAAATTGAATTAGTCATTCAAAAGCTTCCTAAAAAGAAAAGTCCGGGACCAGATGGCTTCACATGTGACTTCTACCAAACGTTCCAGAAAGAATTAGTACCAATTCTCTTTAAACTCTTCAAAAAAATCGAAGTGGAGGGAAAACTACCTAATTCATTCTATGAAGCCAACATCACCCTCATACCAAAACCAGGCAAAGATATTACAAAAAAAGAAAACTACAGACCAATCTCTCTAATGAATACAGATGCAAAAATCCTCAATAAAATTCTAGCAAATCGTATCCAACAACACATTAAAAGAATTATACATCATGACCAAGTAGGATTCATCCCAGGTATGCAAGGATGGTTCAACATAAGAAAATCAATTAATGTAATACACCATATCAACAAATCAAAGCAGAAAAATCACATGATCATCTCAATTGATGCAGAGAAGGCATTCGACAAGATTCAACATCCTTTCCTGTTGAAAACACTTCAAAAGATAGGAATACAAGGGAACTTCCTTAAAATGATAGAGGGAATATATGAAAAACCCACAGCTAATATCATCCTCAATGGGGAAAAATTGAAAACTTTCCCCCTAAGATCAGGAACAAGACAAGGATGTCCACTATCACCACTATTATTCAACATTGTGTTGGAGGTTCTAGCCAGAGCAATTAGACAAGAAAAAGAAATACAAGGCATCAAAATTGGAAAGGAAGAAGTAAAACTATCACTGTTTGCAGACGATATGATACTATACGTTGAAAACCCGGAAAAATCCACAACAAAACTACTAGAGCTAATAAATGAGTACAGCAAAGTAGCAGGTTACAAGATCAACATTCAAAAATCTGTAGCATTTCTATACACTAGTAAGGAACAAGCTGAGGGGGAAATCAAGAAACGAATCCCATTCACAATTGCAACTAAAAGAATAAAATACCTAGGAATAAATTTAACTAAAGAGACAAAAAACCTATATAAAGAAAACTACAAAAAACTGCTAAAAGAAATCACAGAAGACCTAAATAGATGGAAGGGCATACCGTGTTCATGGATTGGAAGACTAAATATAGTTAAGATGTCAATCCTACCTAAATTGATTTACAGATTCAATGCAATACCAATCAAAATCCCAACAACTTATTTTTCAGAAATAGAAAAACCAATAAGCAAATTTATCTGGAAGGGCAGGGTGCCCCGAATTGCTAAAAACATCTTGAGGAAAAAAAACGAAGCTGGAGGTCTCGCGCTGCCTGACTTTAAGGCATATTATGAAGCCACAGTGGTCAAAACAGCATGGTATTGGCATAAAGATAGATATATCGACCAATGGAATCGAATAGAGTGCTCAGATATAGACCCTCTCATCTATGGACATTTGATCTTTGATAAGGCAGTCAAGCCAACTCACCTGGGACAGAACAGTCTCTTCAATAAATGGTGCCTAGAGAACTGGATATCCATATGCAAAAGAATGAAAGAAGACCCATCTCTCACACCCTATACAAAAGTTAACTCAAAATGGATCAAAGATCTAAACATTAGGTCTAAGACCATAAAACAGTTAGAGGAAAATGTAGGGAGATATCTTATGGATCTTACAACTGGAGGCGGTTTTATGGACCTTAAACCTAAAGCAAGAGCACTGAAGAAGGAAATAAATAAATGGGAACTCCTCAAAATTAAACACTTTTGTGCATCAAAGAACTTCATCAAGAAAGTAGAAAGACAGCCTTCACAATGCGAGACAATATTTGGAAATGATATATCAGATAAAGGTCTAGTATCCAGAATTTATAAAGAGATTGTTCATCTCAACAACAAAAAGACAGCCAACCCAATTACAAAATGGGAAAAAGACTTGAACAGACACCTCTCAGAAGAGGAAATACGGATGGCCAAGAGGCACATGAAGAGATGCTCAATGTCCCTGGCCATTAGAGAAATGCAAATCAAAACCACAATGAGATATCATCTCACACCCACCAGAATGGCCATTATCAACAAAACAGAAAATGACAAGTGCTGGAGAGGATGCGGAGAAAGAGGCACACTTATCCACTGTTGGTGGGAATGTCAAAGGGTGCAACCACTGTGGAAGGCAGTTTGGCGGTTCCTCAAAAAGCTGAATATAGAATTGCCATACGACCCAGCAATACCATTGCTAGGTATCTACTCAAAGGACTTAAGGGCAAAGACACAAACGGACATTTGCACACCAATGTTTATAGCAGCATTATTTACAATTGCAAAGAGATGGAAACAGCCAAAATCTCCATCAACAGAAGAGTGGCTAAACAAACTGTGGTATATACATACGATGGAATATTATGCAGCTTTAAGACAAGATAAACTTATGAACCATGTAATAACATGGATGGACCTAGAGAATATTATGCTGAGTGAATCCAGCCAAAAACTAAAGGACAAATACTGTATGGTCCCACTGATGTGAACGGACATTCGAGAATAAACTTGAAATATGTCATTGGTAACAGAGTTCAGCAGGAGTTAGAAACAGGGTAAGACAATGGGTAATTGAAGCTGAAGGGATACAGACTGTGCAACAGGACTAGATACAAAGACTCGAAAATGGACAGCACAATAATACCTAATTGTAAAGTAATCATGTTAAAACACTGAATGAAGCTGCATCTGAGCTATAGGTTTTTGTTTTGTTTTGTGTTGTTTTGTTTTGATTTTACTATTATTACTTTTATTTTTTCTCTATATTAACATTCTATATCTTTTTCAGTTATGTTGCTAGTTCTTCTAAACCAATGCAAATGTACTAAGAAATGATGATCATGCAGCTATGTGATGATGTTAAGAATTAATGATTGCATGTGTAGAATGGTATGATCTCTAAATGTTGGGTTAATTTCTTTTTTTCCGTTAATTAAAAAAAAAAAAAAGAGAAGGGATAATTGGAGATGAAGGGATACAGACTGTACAACGGGACTGGATATAAAAACTCAGAAATGGACAGCACAATACTACCCAATTGTAATGCAATTATGTTAAAACACTGAATGAAGCTGCATGTGAGGTATAGGTTTTTTGTTTTTGTTTTTTTTGTTTTTTTTTTCTTTCTATTATTGTTTTAATTCTTATTCTGTTGTCTTTTTATTTCTTTTTCTAAGTCGATGCAAATGTACTAAGAAATGATGAATATGCAACTATGTGATGTTATTAAGAATTACTGATTGTACATGTAGATTGAAATGATTTCTAATTGTTTTGTTAATTCTTTTTTTAATTAATAAAAAAAAAATGAAAAAAAAAAATGTTTCCATTTGCTGTTAGTATAATAATCAGGCAATGTAATCTTGGTATGCAAACAGCTGAATAATATAAAATGCAGTTGGAGTTAAGATTTTGCAGAAGACTGATGGAAGCTTTAAGTCAAGTTTAACTATCAAGAATGCATTAGATAGAACAAGGGGTTAAAATGTAAGATTGATCAGGCAGGTATCTCTGTCCTGACAGAGATAACACTACTACAACACTAAAATAATTTTAAAAGTTGTGACTCTACAAGAACTAAGAACTAGGGGAAAAGAAAACTACAAACAAGGAATGTCAACAATTTTTTGAAATTTTAGCGGTTGCAGGAGAGGATACCTGGTTTTAAGGTGCCAGGTAAATTTGGAACATGTTGGGGTATGAGGGGTGGGACAGAAAACTGGAGAACAGATTGAAAATCTATATACAAAAGTTAGAACTCAAGATCCTATCCCTGTCCTGTGCAGTCAGACAACAAACCCCTTGCCAGCCCTGGAAAGAAAGAGGTTTATTCTCTGGAGAAATTGGAGACTGCAGTCTTAAAGACACAAGGCAGAGCAGAGTAAAGGAGTGAAAAATCAGGCTGAAACAGGGTGGTTGATTATGCAGAAATATACCAACTACAAGCCCCCTTTCCTATCTTGGTTTCCAGAAAGCTGGAATCCAGATTTATGACTCCCCATCTCCCACTCTACCAGGCAGAATATTAGAAAATTCGTCTGGAGACACTAACCAACAAGCTAAAAGGCATGCATATGCAGACTTATACCCATGTCTACTATGTTTCTCCTTTGTAGAGATTCACCAGATATTTGAGGAATTTCTATAACAATAAAGACAAGGCCCAAACCCATGAAAGCCTATCCCAATTAGTGAGGATAGGCTTAGTTATACTGCAGTATAAACATCAAAGTTTCAGTGGTTTAAAGTAACATTGGTTTTACTTTTCACTCATCCTATATGTTCACGATGACCAGCTAGGAGGCACAACATAGTTACTTAGTTGTCTAGGCTGATGGAGCAGCCACCCTGTCAAACCTGGGTGATCATCGTGCCAGAGGATGAAGGAAAAGATTCTGGAAGGACTGGAATGAGTAGTTAAATTCTCTGGTCTAAAAGTGGCCCCATCCATTCTGCTTAGTAGTGGTCATACGGCCCCACTCAACAACAAAGGAGCCAAAAACACAATATTACATGTGCTTAGAAAGCAGAATTTAATAGTAGTGAATAGCATCAGTAACAACTATAAAGAGGAAACAGATAACTCATAGGGTAGAAACAAATTTATAAAGAAATCATTAATGTACTTAATATGAAAATATGGTCTGCATGAAACAAAGTGAATGCTATTAAAATAAAGGCAAAAATCTGAGAATATAAAATTTCTCTTGGAATTTCTTTTCTTAAATAACACAAGAAAATTTGAAAATTCAATATAATATTGGAAAACTTGAGAAATCTTTCAAAAAAAGGAATACAATCAGTTCAGGTAATAAATGTGAAGGAGCTCCATACAAATATAAAAGTGATGTAAAAGAGTAGAGTTCACTTAAGAAAATGAAGAGCTCCAGATGTTTCAGCATTTCATTTTTAAAAGTTCCTGGAAGAGACAATCAAGAAAATAGAAGAGAGGAAGTTATCAAATAAGGAATTCAATACAATTTCCTATAACATGAGTTTTCAGGTTGGAAAAATCCAGCAGGCACAAACAGAATAAATAAAGCCACACATCAAGGTGGATGGGCCTAAGGGTTTCATCTACAACTTTCTTCATTTATTCCTGCACTAGGACATAACCTAGAAACTATGTTGCCCAGGCTTTCTCACCTTAGGATTTCGTTTGAATTACCTATGACAAGTTTGAGCAGAAATGGTATTAATTCTTCCTTGGATATTTGATAAAATTCCCCTGTGACATCATCTGGCAGTTCTGATATATTGCATTCCAGCAGCTTTCTAACCAGAACAGGGTCTATTTAGATTGATTCTATTGGGAGTTCATTAGGCTTCTTCAGTATTCATATTTATGTTTTTTATAAGGGTGAGGAAGTTTTCCCCAATTGTCTCTTCTAATAATCTTACTAGCCCTTTACTCTTCTCTTCTCCTTCAGGGAACCCACTGATTCTTATATTTGTATGCTTCATGTTGTCCATCATTTCCCTGAGATCCAATTAAAACTTTTCCATCTTTTTCACCATGTTATTTTGTGCATTTGAATTCAGTTGATCTGTCCTCTAGTTTGCTTATTCTTTCCTTTGCCTCCTCAAATCTGCTGTTGTATGACTCCAGTATATTATTAATTTAATCCATAGTAACTTTCATTTCCATCTGATCTCCTATTTTTCTATTTATTCTTTCAAATTCTTCTTATGCTCTTCTAGTATCTTCTTGATAGTGTTTGTCTCTTTCTCCAACTCATTGAAGTTATTTAGGAGATATGTTTGGATATCTTTGATTAGTTGTTCCAAATTCTGGATCTCCTCTGGCTTTTTAATTTGAACATTTGACTTGGCCATATTTTCTTGCTTCTTCATATGGTTTGTGATTTGTTGTTGGTTTCTTGTCATTTGATTATATTGATAAGGTTATTTTGAAGGTTGGTTTCCTTCACTCATCTAATCTTTTTTTTTTTTGCTTCGGTTTTCATTGAAGGTCTCCTTTGATACTTTGTCTGTCAGTAATTCCAGGCCAAACCAAGGCTAGAACCTAATTCATGTAGTGCCGCCCTTTTCAGAAGGGCTGTTGGAGGCTGAGCAGAGAAGCAACTTACCCCACTGGGCAGAGTCCAGATCAAGTGAAAATCTAGTCAAGGTTGTAGGGCCCAGGGCTTACTGGAAATTGCCAGCTCTGCAAGTGGAGGACGAAGACCTCTCAGTCCCACAACCTGTGTCTTTCCACAGAGGAGTCTGGGAATCACCAGACCCATTGCACCAGGTGAAAACTCCAGCTTGTAGGTGCAATGGGTCTGGTGATTCCCAGACTCCTCTGTGGAAAGACACATGTTCAACTTCCTCAGCTAGCCGGCCCAGGAGTGCTCACTGGCCAGCAAGACTGCCTCAGGGGTGGGGGAAGGGCACCTGGAGTTGCAATGCAGCTGCCTCTCTTCTGCCCCTCTGCTTATATACACAGTGAGTGCCCTGAGCCCCTTTGTAATAGGGTCAAGGCAGTGGGACCTGGAGTGTCTCTCTCACTGGCCAATTCTCAGATGGCCTGTGTTCTTTGTCCTCCTCTCCTCCCAAGGGTAGGGCTTTCCAGACCCCCACAAGTCCAGGCGCCCACAGGGGCCTGCCTCAGGAATGGGGGGTAGGCACTGTGCACCACAGCAGGGTCTCTGCATGTGAATACAATAAGTACTGGCTCCTGGGTTCTTGCATGGAACCTGCAGGAGTGAGAGGAATGCTTTTCCCACCTCTCCAAAGCAGAGGGTGCTGCTTTATGGCTGCTGATCTGGCCAATGCACAGCAGCAGCCCTTTGGGGTAGACACATTTGTGTATACTCATCCCAGTTTCTCAGTCGTAGTTTCTCTACTTTTCCATCCAAGTCTTCCTTATATAATGCAGCGGTCCTGCTCTGGTCACCTAGACTCCAGAACTGCTGCTTTGGTTATTTTCTGTGTGTTCTCTAGTTGTCTTATGATGACGAACTGAGTTCTGCCTATCCTATTCTGCTATTTTCCCGGAAGTAGCACATTTGCCATTTTTGAGGAGTAGCATGGAAGCCAGCCTGGCTGAAGGAGAGTGGTACAAGAGATTGAAACAATGTGAGACTACAGAGGTGGGCAGGGAGGCAGTGCTCCATCTAGGGCCATGACAGGGGCTTGGGTTTTTCCTTTCAATGGGTGGGAAGTCATTGGAGCATGACTGCCAGGATCTGATTTAAGTGTTACAAAACTCTACTCTGACTGCTCTGTTGAAAATTAACTATAGGTGGGCAAGGGCAGAAGTAGGAAGACCAGTTCAGAGGCCACAGCATTTGTTTGAAAAGAAGCGACAGTGTCTTGGACCAGGTTTGTACACGTAAGAATGATGAGAAGTAGATTTTTTGATGTATTTGGAAAGGACGCCCTTATTTGTCTATAGAAAAATATGCTTTGTGTAATAATATAAACACTGAATATTGATTTAGGATAAAATGGCAATATAACTACATTGAGAAAATGAAGTATCAGAAATTTGTGTATATGTGTGTGAGTGTGGGTGTGTGTTTTGGGAGCTAAATCTTCATCTGCCAAAGATGGAAGTCAATTGATACTATCAAAATCTGAAAATCAAGAAATAGAAGTGTGAGCATATTATTTGACAATAAGGAGATAAAATCCAGAGATAAACAACTTAAAGTGTTAGAAAGGTTTTCCTTTGGGAAATGGGGCTAGCTGAGGAGAATGTGAAAACAGAAGCCAGCTGTCTTTATGATGAGCCTTATATATTACTCACACATGCAAAGCTATGTTCAAATCACCTTGGCACAAATAGAAATAGATGTTTGAAAAATATACTTAAATATTTTAAGAAAATATTTGACACCTACAACATAAAGACCAAATCAGGGATGATAACTGAACCCATTATACAAAATGGAAGCTTTGCTCTGAAGGTATTTGTGCTCTGTATTACTTAGAATCTAGACTCAACAGCTCTTATAGACCCCCAAAATAAGTTAGAAGTTTGTTTTTCTCCCAAGAAATTTTCTTTTTTTTTTTTTTTTTTGTTTGCATAGACAGGCACCAGGAATCAAACCTGGGTCTTCAGCATGGCAGGAGAGAATTCTGCCACTGAGCCACCATTGTACCACCCCCATGTAACATTCTTAAAGCAAACCATTCAAGGTTGCTATGGTAGACCCAAGGTTCAGGAGCCCAGGATCTTTCCATATTTTTCTGCTGTAATATCTGGATGTTTCCTAGCCCCAGTCCATTCTCTCCAGGCTCTTTTTGGGTAGAAAAAAAGTTATCTAGCAAGGAGCAAAGATGCACAACCAACCCTCATTCACTGTATCCTTGACAAATCCAATTTGGTTACCCAGTCCCTGTGAGGTTCCTTACACAGAAGGAGAAGCAGCACCCTGATGGAATGAGCATGGGCCTCAGAACCAAACAGTCCTGGTCTTAAACCCCAAGTCCATTAGTTATTAGCAGAGGCAAGTTATTAATTAAACCCTTTTTACTGCCATTTCTCCATCTGTAAAAAGGGCATAATACTGTATTGGTGAGAATTAAAGGAAATAATATGTAAAGCTAAACCATGGCTGCTATGAAACAATTGCTCAATAAATGGGAGCTACTAGTATTATTAGTGAAAGTGAGGCTCTCAAGAGGAATAATAAATGTAAATCAGATTACACCACTCTGGTGACTCCTTTCACACTTAGAATCAGATCCAACTTCCTTATCATAGCTTACAAGACCTTCCATGACCTGATTCTTGGCTATCACTCTTCTCTTCACTTGACTATAAGCAAAGTCCCTCCTGGGCCTATTGTTGCTCCCTGTGCCTGGAATTCTCTTCCCCTAAATATAAAGATAACTTACTCATTTCATTCAGGTTATGCTAAAATGTCACCTCCTTGGTGAGGCATTCCCTAGCCATCTAAGCTAAAATAATAACTGCCTTGTCACATTGTCCCTTAACTCTACTTTCTTTTTTATTATGGTGCTCATCAATCTATCATATTTTAAATTATCTATAAAGAAAATGCTGATCCCTTGAGGGCAGGGATTTTTTCAGTTTCCATAGCCATTCCCCAGGACTGGAAAATATGCTCAGCTTACACTAAGTCCTCAATAAATAAATTTTGCAGGTGCAATACTCAGCGTCATTAAAACATATATGCTTTGTACCCATCCTAATCATGGTCAAAATTGATTTCAACCTTATGGCTGATGCCCCCTTTATCCAGGGTATGCATAAATGCATAAAATAAATAAATAAATAAATAAATAATGGGGGGTATGGGGTAAAAAATTGGGGGTAGATTATAATACTAGTGGTCAATATGAGAAGGAGGGGTAAGGTATATGGGATGTATGTTTTTTTCTTTTTTCTTTCTATGTCTTCTTCTGGAGTGATGCAAATGTTCTAAAAATGATTAGGGTGATGAATACACAACTATGTGATGTTACTGTGAGCCATTGCTTGTAAACTTTGGATGGACTGTATGGTATATAAAGATATGTCAATAAAAAAAAATATATATATATATCTTTCAATTGATTTCAATAGAAAAGAGAAGCAGGGCAGGCAGGGAGTAGGAGATGAAGGGAGAGAGAGAGAATCTACCAGGGGAAAAACTTTTGAAATGTGACTGGGGATTATGTCTCACCACCATGAAAGGAAAGCTGAGGAAGCATCTAGCCTTCACTGACGTCTGTTAGCTCTCAGGCAGTAACTCCTTCATCTTGTGCTTGTTTTGAGTGTCCTGTTTCTAGGCTTTTGGGGATGATTTCTATGAGATCAGAAAGCTTTGAATCCATGTTCCCATTTACTGCTGTTATTTCACTTAAAAGTGATAAAAGAGTGTTCTACTGAGCCACAATGTTCTGTTCCAAATGTCTGTATAGATCAAATAAATTCGGTAATGACCAACATATTTTTCATTTTATACTATATGAACATCATCTTAACAAAAGCCGTGTGAAATACAAGAGAGGTCAAAAAAAATCAGACTTTTATAATGAAAACAACTTTAGTATTTACATAGCTAATTAAGCAAGTGTTTGCAAACAATTTAAAGGTTTTTCTACTCTTACCAAGTGTTGTTAACCTGGGACCATGAACAGAGAACTAGGACACTAAGAGTATGGACTTAGAGATTATCCAGAGAACAAAAAAGGTATGATACAAAGTAAAAAATTAGAGCCAAAATTAAATGAATGGTACCTGCCCATTCTCACTGTAGTCAACTTTTCTGTTATAAACATAACTTTAAAAAACAAGAAATGAGATGGTTTGCCCTTTGTCTAATCTGTCAGCTTTTTAATGCATTTTAGTTTAAATTTCATATTTAATAACATCAGTACCTTGCTTATATATAAAAATGCTATGAAATAAGTATTAATTAATTAACTGAACAGATGTTCACATTTGTTAACAGCTTTCTTAGTTGAAATAAATGCATGTGGATGAAATCACTAATCGTTGGCTAATATGACATAAATTTCTATGTCATTGGCTTATATGACATAAATTTCCCCACAAGTCCATTCATGTTTTACCTTTTGCTTTTGCCTGTAGCTTTTTCATTTTAAAAATCCTAAGAAGTTACTAACTGCAGAGCACAAAGTTCTATTTCCTGATGACTAATATACTTTCAGCCTAAATATACTTAAAAGCTTATCTCTCATGACAACAGAGGTGCATTCTCCTTTTCCAGCTCTCCATACAGTTTCTCTGCTTGGCCAGCTCCACACACAGTTTCATAAACCATTTCTTTGGCTTTTGGTGTGTGATATAATCTGGCCCAGATAAAGGGGCAGCTATGAGGCTTCCTGTTCCAGTTTGTAAGCTGCTATGCTACACCAGAAATGTGCTATACCAGAAACGGAACAGCTTTTAAAAAGGGGGAATTTATTAAGTTGCAGGTTTACAGTTTGAAGTCCAAATTAAGGCAAGGTTATAAAAATGTCCAAATTAAGGCAGCCAGGGAAAGATACCTTGGTTCAAAAAGGCCGATGATGTTCAGGGTTGCTCTCTCAGCTGGGAGGGCACATGGCAACATCTGCTAGCTTTCTCTACTCATTTCATAAGGCCTCCCTGGGGGGAAATGCCCAAAAGTCTACTCCAGAGGTCTCTGGCTGTGTGGGTGCTGTTGGTTCTGGTAGCTCTAAAGTTTTTTCCAAAGTAGTGGCCTCTTAAAGGCCTCCAGTAAGCAAGCCCACCTTGAATGGGTATAGACACATCTCCATGGAAACCATCTAAACAAAAGTTACCACCCACAATTGGGTTTGTCACATCTCCTTGGAAACAATCAAAAAGATCTTACCCAGCAATATTGAATGAGGATTAAAGGACATGGCTTTTCTGGGATACATAATAACTTCAAACTGGCACACTACCTTTCCATGAAAACCTGTGAGCTGCTGTCGTCCAGAATGTTAAGTGACGGGTGACTTACCAAAGAACTTCTTCTCTAAATCAAAAACGAATTCTAAAACAGAAGAATTTTTTTTGCCCTAGGCCATCTTTTTCATCTCCTTGTTGTATCTATTTAAAACAGAGGCAGCTAGGAGTGTAAACTTGATGCCTCCTCAGTTATTTCTAAAAACACTTGTTTTTAGAGTACCATCAGCAAGAAAACACTTGTTTATAGAGTACCATCAGCAAAATTGCTATAGATTATATTTTAGTTTAATAAGAAATTGGTTAAATGCTGTGGGTGGTCTTAAAAAATGGATCCATGTTGTGATTGTTACAGCAGTTCTGATGAAACAATAGCCCTGTATCTATGCCCTGGTGCAATACCTTCTGTAATGACTCTGAACCAGTGGGACATTAGCAATAGTTATGCAAGCAGAAGCTTGAAAAGTGCTTATGTTTGCCCCTTCTTGCTGCCCTGAAACCACTAAGTAAAGAAGCCTAGGCTAGCCTACTGGAAAATGAGGCACGTGGAACAATATAAAACATCCCTGCTGATGCTCCTAGTCCAAACTGCCCTCAGTTACTTGCCAGGTGACAGCAGCTGCAATGAATGATGCCAGGCAAGACCAGCAGAAGAAAGAGCTAGCTGATCCAAGTGATGACACACAGAATCATGAGCAAATAAAATGACTTTTGTTTTAAGTCATTAAGTTTTGGCATGGTTTTTTACACGGCAATAGAAAACTGTTGCACATCTGTTCACAATGGTTTCTATTACAAGAGTCCTATGAACCCTGAGATGAAATCTCACTTTCGTAAGTGGTGGCATCAAAGCACCTTCTTTTCTTTAGAAGAGTGGTTCTCAAAGTGTCATCTATGGAATCTCTGCATCAAAATCACCTGAAGTGTGTCAAAAAATTACAGATTCCAGTTCTCACCTTATCTCCACTAAATCCAGTGGCTGAGGAGAAGCCTGGTAATGTGCATTTTGCACAAGGGATCTTGGTGTTCAGTTCAACCAGGAACCTGCAGAGATACTGCAGGAGCCACTTAGTATCTCTGAGCCCCACTTTCCTCATTTTGAAATAAGTTCGTATCAGTGCTGAAGTCCCTATCTCATGAGTTCTCATAGGATTGACTAACATGGTCCAAAGATTAATTATTAGCTTCTATTCTGAGAAGTACCTCTATTTTTAATGAAAGTCAATGATTGTACACATGGACACACCCTATACCATGATTGTATTGTATGCCTAACAGTTTAAAGATATATACATTTTTAAATGAAAGTATACATTGCATGCCATAATGCTAATATGGGAAACATAGTTTTTAAAATGCACTATTTATTTAAAATTACAATTATTATCTGTCATCAAAATTGTCTTCAACTAAAACAGTCTAGGTTCTAGTTTAACCTCCCTGATTATGTTAGTATTCAGAATCCGTATTCCATATAAGCTTACATAAGAGACTACATGAGATCATATTCCCCAGCCCATCCTATTAATATGAGTTGATAGTGTTAATCCTTATGAAAAAGGAACTAACTTGGAGATCTAATAATCTCAATGAGAAGAACCAAATACACCTACCTCATCAGCTGGGCAAATGAGAACCACTCAAAATAACGCTTAAGGAACTTTATAATACACAGTCCAGAGGTATCTCATTATCCGCAAACAGCTTTATGTGCAGGATAACCTATCTAATAGAATAAAGTCTGTGGTGTGCTGTTAGCTACCAGAATATCATCCACTCACACCACCAAATCCCCGTCTCTACCCTGACCACTGTAATGTCTGAAATTTATCTCTTAACTTTAACACAGTGTCTGAGATTAGAAATGTATTTGTTAATGCACTCTTATTTCAAATTGTCACTTCTTTGAAATTCTATCAATTAATCTACCTTAATAGGTTAACAAGTTAACTAGTTATATTTAGTTCTAGAGTGTGGGTGAGATATATGTCACCAATGAATTAGAAGTGTGGATGAAGGACAGAAAGTAGAAGTAATTATGGAAACAGAGGTAGCTGGGAAGGCAGTTTGGGGACCTTGAGTAGCCAATTGCAGTTCTGAAAGTTTTATGATATTTTGGGGACAGGATGAGGAAAACGAACATGACCTATGAACATATTAAATATCCTTTACAAATGCACTAATATAATGAGATGCCCTTTTCTAGATATATCAAATTCAGTTGCTGTTTTGGGAAAGTAAGTGCTCTTTCCAAAATAATGAATGATGTTTTGTGAGTACAGGTTCCTTAGTGCTCTAATTTCCAGTTAACAGCAGCAGTAGCAGCGACAATAACAGCATCAATAACAACAATTAAAATTCATTGAGGAGGCTGCATAACATGGCATTAAAATCACGAACACTGGCCAGACTACCTGGGTTCAAATCCTGGTTTTGCCATTACTAGCCAGGCTATCTTGGGCAAAGTTCTTAACTTCCCTGTGCCTCAATTTCCTAATCTGGAAAATAGGGATAGTTGCAGTACCTTCTTCATCGAGGATGATTGTGAGGAATAGAGGAATATATAAAATGCATAAAATGGTGTCTGGAATATAGTAACCATTCAACAAATGGTAGCTTCCTGTTGGGTGTTAATCAGATCCCAGATCTTGTAGTAAATACTTGATCACTATTCATTTGTACAGTCCACAGAGTATACCTATTGTCCCTATTAGATGGGGAAACTGAGTCTCAAAGAGCCCAAGTTCCTTGATCAGTGTCACAGATAGAAAGAGATAGAGCCAGGATTCCAACCCAGGTGTGTGTTACTGCAGAACCTAAGCTCTTGAGCAGCTCTGCTCTCCTGCAGCATTGTGAGGGGCTCATGATGGTGTGAAGAGAAATCACCAGTTTGCCTGTATGTTAAATAAGAACTAAAACTGCTCTCTACTCCTTGGTCTATTATATCACCCAAAGTCTTGAGATGAGGTTCATAAGGTAATGTTAGTTATCTTCAATGAATTTATCCTGGAAAAAAAATGTCATCCCTTGCTTTGTGTTTGCAAATCTGATCTAAAATTCCCTGAAAAGTAAAAAATTCTTTCTTTGTACCTAAAAATTTAATGACTATTTTCCAGATAAAGGTAGATTTATGTGCTGAAATTTTTCCTTATGGATGGAAGAAAAGGTTTTCCTTCCAATATTTAAAACTATCAGTACATAGGATGCAGGTTGATACTACTTAGCAAGTTTCTTCCCTGTAGCTTTCAGGTTTTAGGACAAGCATTAAAGGAGCAACTAGGCAATTAGAGAACAGTCAACATTATCCACCCTTTGTAAACTGGGTTTTGAAAGGGATGACCAGTAATCAGATGGCGCATAACTATCTTCTACCTCACACAACTAAAAAGTCTAAGAGGATTAACAAAACAAGAATATGTTGCTTTCTCTGAACTCCATCAACAGAAACAAGCTCAGAATGAAAAAAGCCACAATAAAACCCATAACCAATTCCAGTTTAATGCCACTACCTGTGTCCAGGCCAGGAATTTGGGTTATTCTCCTGGAAGATTTACCAGGTACCGGGAAATGGCAAATGAATGTTTCATTGCGGACGACCCCATCTCCCTGGAAATGGTAATTTGGTCCAAGGGTAGACATCCAATAAAACTGGATCCATCAGATTCACACTTGTAGGAATTAGTCTACATATGTGATTGGACCTTTGACATGCAATCACAGGAATGTGAGGATGGCGAGCTGTTCTTGTGCAGAGACCGCAAGTCAGAGATGACAGATGGAGAGAGTGAGCTTCCACCCAGGAAATCTTGTTCTAGGCTGTATCTCCATCCATGGACCAAACAAGAGAAACACAAGACAGTGTCCACTGGATGGACCTGGAAAATTTAAATAAAATAAAAACATTCATTAAATCTATTGATTTTGTTTCATAATTTACATATATGTTAAATTTATTATTTGGCATATATTAAATAACATGTTAGGTTTTTTTAAAAATAAGGTACTTCAATTCTGATAATAAAAGGTCTTTTTTGCTCTTGGAAGTGTGGCCCAGTATTTAAAGCCAGATTCTTAAGATATGAGCTGTGCAGAGCACATATGTGCTTTGCAAATGGATATATTTACTTTATATGCACAGCAAAGACTTTATTGAATGAATCCAGGCATTTAAAATTTAGTCCAATTACCTCCATTCACTATTGTTAAGCTATCTAAGCAAGTCATATAATTTTCATCAGCATCTTTTTATGCATGTTCAAAAATATACAATGGCAGTAGGAAATACCCATTTCTATAGTGTGCTTCTTGGAGAGAAAAATTGGTAAGCTTTGCTCAGATTAATTATTGAAGAATTGCCCATCAGGTGCTCATAAACTACAGTGACAAGATTTGTCTTGAATAAATTCAAAAGTGCTTTATTTACAGTAGCTCAGAATTACAGATTGTATTACAAATAAAATTACAGTGGAGTGTGTTTTCTTTTGGGAATAGTTTTTCTTAACTATATCCTGAAATATTGATCAGTACTAAGTTTATTGACATTATTGTACCCCAAAAACTTTTTAAAGAATTATATTGCAGTTGCTAGATATCTAAGCAAAAGAAAACATTTGGGGGGTGGGGTAGGATTGACATAAAGTCATCAAATAATTTCAATTCTCAATTTTATTTTGGGGGTGTATGATATAACTCAATGTTAATTAAAGATTATTCCTATGTCAGAAGTCTACATCCCAATATATTTATTTAAAGTAACCATTATTCTTTTTATAGTGCAATGAACAGTAATTCAATCTTCCTATTTATTTCCTCCTTTGATTCTTCAATTCCCCTAACTTTGTTTCATTCATGAATTCAGAGTATATGGGACATGTGAAGTTATTCTGTAGAAATTGTGTACAATTCTACATCAGATTATAATATGCTAGAAAAAATGAATTGGATCTGAAGGACTAAATAAACAACAGGGATGGAATGAATTTACCATCTGTCTCAAACAGAGATACAAAGTACAGTGGTAGGTTCCAAAATTGGGAACCATAGGTGACTTCACAATAATCTGAGAATAACCTGAAACTAACTTCTGTTCTCCTGATTTTAGTGAAAGTTTAAGATATTTTGTAACTTGGTGTGAATTAAAAATAGAAGTAGTTTATAGCGAATGAGCTTACTAACTTTATGAAATAGGAAACTTCAAATGCTAGAAATAATGAAACAAAACAAATGATTTTAAAAATTATCAGTGACTTCTGATATAATCTCTAATAGTCTGAGCTAGCATTCATTGTATTTACTTAAAATCTTTTAAATATACCTGCAAAACTCAGTAAATGGCAAATTTGTTTGCTACTGTGTTATTTTATATTTCTTCCCTTTCTCAGTATTTATTGGAGTTACTGACAAGAAATATAATCTCTGAGAAAAACTTGAAGCCTATATGATGTATATAACAATAGATGGCAAAAGAGTAATTGGAAAGCCTCAGGCTTCTACAGTGATAGATGATGAATGCTAAAAATTACCTTGGGGTGGTTACTCTACCATGGCAGAAGTAATTTCAGGTATGGTTTATTTAAAATCTTTTTTTTTTAATTAGAAAAGTTGAAGGTTTATAGAAAAATCTTGTAAAAATTGCAGCATTTCCATATACCCCCTATCATTTACACTTTACATTAGTGTGGTACCTTGATTACAATTATGAAGAATATTAAAATTGTACACTTAACTATAGTCCATAGTTTTCATTAGATACTTTTTCCCATATATCACCGTATTATTAACACCTTGTAATAGTATTGTACATTTGCTATAATTCATGAAAGAACATTTTTATATTTTTATACTGTACTATTAACTATAGTCCATCATTTATAACAGGGTTTATTGTGTTATAAGCCCTATGTTTTATTGTTTTCTACCCTAGTAACATATATATAAGCTAAAATTTCCTCTTTTAACCACATTCACATATGTAATTGAGTGCTGTTAATCACACAATAATGTGTTACCATCACCACCATCCATATGCAAAACTTTACAATCAATCTAAGTAGAAATTCTATACAAATTAAGCATTAACTCTCCCTTCTCTACACCCAACCCAGCCCCTGGTGACCAATATTCTAGATTCTAATTCTGTGAGTTTGCTTATTATAATTAGTTCACATCAGTGAAAGTATACAATATTTGTCCATTTGTATCAGGTTTATTTCATCTAGCTCCTCAAGATTCATCCATGTTGTCTCATGCAACAGGACGGCATTCCTTTTTACAGCTGAATTATATTCCATCTTATAAACAACAACCAAAAATACACATTCTGTTTATCCATTCACAGGATGATGGACAATTGGGTTGCTTCCATCTTTTGACAATTGTGAATAATGCTGCTATGAACATTGGAGTGCAAATATCTGTTCAAATTCCTACTTTCGAGCCCTCCTCTCCCTCTTTCTCCACCCGCGGCGCTCCCACCGCCAGCCAGCCCTCCTCTCCCTCTTTCTCCGCCCATGGCGCTCCTGCCACCAGCCAGCTCTCCTCTTCCCCCTTCTCCACCCGCCGTCAGCCACCCCTCCTCTTCCCGCTTCTGCTCCGGCGGCGCTCCATCCGCCATCTTATCATTCCCTTTCTCCTCCTGCTCCGGCAGCTCTCCAACGACCACCGTGCCCTCTTCTGCCTTCACCGGCTCCTCCGCCACCGGCCTCGACAGCCTTGCCACCCTCACCTTTCCTCCTCCAGAACAGCTACAGGGGGAGTGGAGACGATACAGAGCAGCTCCCGGAGCCACGACGGAGATCAAAGGGACGGCGTACCCCATCCTGGAATAGCTGACTGTCTGGGAGAATCAGTTCCGGTGAGATTGTCAAGGGGCGTGGGCTTTCCCGGGCGGGACGGCAAGCGGCCGGAGTCCCTCCCTTCCTCCTTCCCAGGCCAGCTGGCAGAATTGGGCAGGCGGTCCCCTCGGGCCACGGCGGCTGGCGCCCCCACTACGTGAGGCCCCCGGGACCAACTGAGAGAGCTGGGTCGGAAATCCCCAGACCATGGAGAACGGTGACAGGGGGAGATCCCTTCCAAACATGTGACTCCCCAGTCTGGCTGAGAACGGTGCACTCCCCCGGGCTGCGGCGGCTGGCGCCCTCCCGCCACGCTTGGTGCCCCAGGCCGACTAGGAAATTCGGTCGGGCGCTCTCCTGGGCTGCGGTGGCCGGTGACCCTCCCCGCGTTCAGACCCCCGGGCCGGCTGGCACTCATCCAAGCCGCTTCGGCTGGCGAACCTCCCCCACGGCGAGAGTTTTCCAAAGTTAAAGGACCCACAGCACCTTTTACTGGTGGGACCCGCAGACAAACGTGTGCCACGAGCGCCACCTACTGGGCAGGATAAGAAAAACAGAACCCAGAGATTTCACAGAAAAATCTTTCAACCTGTTGGGTCCAACACCCAGGGAAATCTGACTAAATGCCCAGACGCCAGCAGAAGATAACGGATCACGCTCAGAAAATTGAAAATATGGCCCAGTCAAAGGAACAAACCAATAGTTCAAATGAGATACAGGAGCTGAAACAACTAATGCTGAATATACGAACAAAAATAGAAAACCTTTTCAAAAAAGAAATCGATAAATTGAGGGAGGACATGAATAAGACATGGGCTGAACAAAAAGAAGAAATAGAAAAACTGAAAAAACAAATCACAGAGCTTATGGAAGTGAAAGATAAAGTAGAAAAGATGGAAAAAACAATGGATACCTACAATGATAGATTTAAAGAGACAGAAGATAGAATTAGTGATTTGGAGGATGGAACATCTGAATTCCAAAAAGAAACAGAAACTATCAGGAAAAGAATGGAAATATTCGAACAGGGTATCAGGGAACTCAAGGACAATATGATCCGCACAAATATACGTGTTGTGGGTGTCCCAGAAGGAGAAGAGAAGGGAAAAGGAGGAGAAATACTAATGGAAGAAATTTTCACTGAAAATTTCCCAACTCTTATGAGAGACCTAAAATTGCAGATCCAAGAAGTGCAGTGCACCCCAAAGAGATTAAACCCAAATAGGCGTTCTCCAAGACACTTACTAGTTAGAATGTCAGAGGTCAAAGAGAAAGAGAGGATCTTGAAAGCAGCAAGAGAAAAACAATCCATCACATACAAGGGAAACCCAATAAGACTATGTTTAGATTTCTCAGCAGAAACCATGGAAGCTAGAAGACAGTGGGATGATATATTTAAATTACTAAAAGAGAAAAACTGTCAACCAAGACTCCTATATCCAGCAAAATTGTCCTTCAAAAATGAGGGAGAAATTAAAACATTCTCAGACAAAAAGTCACTGAGAGAATTCGTGACCAAGAGACCAGCTCTGCAAGAAATACTAAAGGGAGCACTAGAGTCAGATACGAAAAGACAGAAGAGAGAGGTATGGAGAAGAGTGTAGAAAGAAGGAAAGTCAGATATGATATATATAATACAAAGGCAAAATGGTAGAGGAAAATATTATCAAAACAGTAATAGCACTAAATGTTAACGGACTGAATTCCCCAATCAAAGGACATAAACTGGCAGAATGGATTAAAAAACAGGATCCTTCGATATGCTGTCTACAGGAAACACATCTTAGACCCAAAGATAAACATAGGTTGAAAGTGAAAGGTTGGGAAAAGATATTTCATGCAAATAACAACCAGAAAAGAGCAGGAGTGGCTATACTAATATCCAACAAATTAGACTTCAAATGTAAAACAGTTAAAAGAGACAAAGAAGGACACTATATACTAATAAAAGGAACAATTAAACAAGAAGACATAACAATCATAAATATTTACGCACCGAACCAGAAAGCCCCAAAATACATGAGGAAAACACTGCAAACACTGAAAAGGGAAATAGACTCATATACCATAATAGTTGGAGACTTCAATTCCCCACTCTCATCAATGGACAGAACATCTAGACAGAGGATCAATAAAGAAATAGAGAATCTGAATATTACTATAAATGAGCTAGACTTAACAGACATTTATAGGACATTACATCCCACAACAGTAGGATACACCTTTTTCTCAAGTGCTCATGGATCATTCTCAAAGACAGACCATATGCTGGGTCACAAAGCAAGTCTTAACAATTTTAAAAAGATTGAAATCATACACAACACTTTCTCGGATCATAAAGGAATGAAGTTGGAAATCAACAATAGGCGGAGTGCCAGAAAATTCACAAATACGTGGAGGCTCAGCAACACACTCTTAAACAACGAGTGGGTCAAAGAAGAAATTGCAAGAGAAATTAGTAAATACCTCGAGGCGAATGAAAATGAAAACACAACATATCAAAACTTATGGGACGCAGCAAAGGCAGTGCTAAGAGGGAAATTTATTGCCCTAAATGCCTATATCAGAAAAGAAGAAAAGGCAAAAATGCAGGAATTAACTGTCCACTTGGAAGAACTGGAGAAAGAACAGCAAACTAATCCCAAAGCAAGCAAAAGGAAAGAAATAACAAAGATCAGAACAGAAATAAATGAAATTGAAAACATGAAAACAATAGAGAAAATCAATAAGACCAGAAGTTGGTTCTATGAGAAAATCAATAAGATTGATGGGCCCTTAGCAAGATTGACAAAAAGAAGAAGAGAGAGGATGCAAATAAATAAGATCAGAAATGGAAGAGGAGACATAACTACTGACCTCACAGAAATAAAGGAGGTAATAACAGGATACTATGAACAACTTTACGCTAATAAATACAACAACTTAGATGAAATGGACGGGTTCCTGGAAAGACATGAACAATCAACTTTGACTCAAGAAGACATAGATGACCTCAACAAACCAATCACAAGTAAAGAAATTGAATTAGTCATTCAAAAGCTTCCTAAAAAGAAAAGTCCAGGACCAGATGGCTTCACATGTGAATTCTACCAAATGTTCCAGAAAGAATTAGTACCAATTCTCCTCAAACTCTTCAAAAAAATCGAAGTGGAGGGAAAACTACCTAATTCATTCTATGAAGCCAACATCACCCTCATACCAAAACCAGGCAAAGGTATTACCAAAAAAGAAAACTACAGACCAATCTCTCTAATGAATATAGATGCAAAAATCCTCAATAAAATTCTAGCAAATCGTATCCAACAACACATTAAAAGAATTATACATCATGACCAAGTAGGATTCATCCCAGGTATGCAAGGATGGTTCAACATAAGAAAATCAATTAATGTAATACACCATATCAACAAATCAAAGCAGAAAAATCACATGATCATCTCAATTGATGCAGAGAAGGCATTTGACAAGATTCAACATCCTTTCCTGTTGAAAACACTTCAAAGGATAGGAATACAAGGGAACTTCCTTAAAATGATAGAGGGAATATATGAGAAACCCACAGCTAATATCATCCTCAAGGGGAAAAATTGAAAACTTTCCCCCTAAGATCAGGAACAAGACAAGGATGTCCACTATCACCACTATTATTCAACATTGTGTTGGAGGTTCTAGCCAGAGCAATTAGACAAGAAAAAGAAATACAAGGCATCAAAATTGGAAAGGAAGAAGTAAAACTATCACTGTTTGCAGACGATATGATACTATACATCAAAAACCCGGAAAAATCCACAACAAAACTACTAGAGCTAATAAATGAGTACAGCAAAGTAGCAGGTTACAAGATCAACATTCAAAAATCTGTAGCATTTCTGTACACTAGTAATGAACAAGCTGAGGGGGAAATCAAGAAATGAATCCCATTTACAATTGCAACTAAAAGAATAAAATACCTAGGAATAAATTTACTAAAGAGACAAAAAACCTATATAAAGAAAACTACAAAAAACTGTTAAAAGAAATCAAAGAAGACCTAAATAGATGGAAGGGCATACCGTGTTCATGGATTGGAAGACTAAATATAGTTAAGATGTCAATCCTACCTAAATTGATTTACAGATTCAATGCAATACCAATCAAAGTCCCAACAACTTATTTTTCAGAAATAGAAAAACCAATAAGCAAATTTATCTGGAAGGGCAGGGTGCCCCGAATTGCTAAAAACATCTTGAGGAAAAAAAACGAAGCTGGAGGTCTCGCGCTGCCGGACTTTAAGGCATATTATGAAGCCACAGTGGTCAAAAAAACATGGTATTGGCATAAAGATAGATATATCAACCAATGGAATCAAATAGAGTGCTCAGATATAGACCCTCTCATCTATGGACATTTGATCTTTGATAAGGCAGTCAAGCCAACTCACCTGGGACAGAACAGTCTCTTCAATAAATGGTGCCTAGAGAACTGGATATCCATATGCAAAAGAATGAAAGAAGACCCATATCTCACACCCTATGCAAAAGTTAACTCAAAATGGATCAAAGATCTAAACATTAGGTCTAAGACCATAAAACAGTTAGAGGAAAATGTAGGGAGATATCTTATGAAACTTACAATTGGAGGTGGTTTTATGGACCTTAAACCTAAAGCAAGAGCACTGAAGAAGGAAATAAATAAATGGGAACTCCTCAAAATTAAACACTTTTGTGCATCAAAGAACTTCATCAAGAAAGGAGAAAGACAGCCTATACAATGGGAGATAATATTTGGAAATGACATATCAGATAAAGGTCTAGTATCCAGAATTTATAAAGAGATTGTTCAACTCAACAACAAAAAGACAGCCAACCCAATTACAAAATGGGAAAAAGACTTGAATAGACACCTCTCAGAGGAGGAAATACAAATGGCCAAAAGGCACATGAAGAGATGCTCCATGTCCCTGGCCATTAGAGAAATGCAAATCAAAACCACAATGAGATATCATCTCACACCCACCAGAATGGCCATTATCAACAAAACAGAAAATGACAAGTGCTGGAGAGGATGCAGAGAAAGAGGCACACTTATCCACTGTTGGTGGGAATGTCAAATGGTGCAACCACTGTGGAAGGCAGTTTGGCGGTTCCTCAAAAAGCTGAATATAGAATTGCCATACGACCCAGCAATACCATTGCTGGGTATCTATTCAAAGGACTTAAGGGCAAAGACACAAATGGACATTTGCACACCAATATTTATAGCAGCGTTATTTATAATTGCAAAGAGATGGAAACAGCCAAAATGTCCATCAACAGAAGAATGGCTAAACAAACTGTGGTATATACGTATGATGGAATATTATGCAGCTTTAAGACAGGATAAACTTATGAAGCATGTAATAACATGGATGGACCTAGAGAACATTATGCTGAGTGTGTCCAGCCAAAAACTAAAGGACAAACACTGTATGGTCCCACTGATGTGAACGGACATTCGAGAATAAACTTGGAATATGTCATTGGTAACAGAGTCCAGCAGGAGTTAGAAACAGGGTAAGATAATGGGTAACTGGAGCTGAAGGGATACAGACTGTGCAACAGGACTAGATACAAAAACTCAAAAATGGACAGCACAATAATACCTAATTGTAAAGTAATCATATTAAAACACTGAATGAAGCTGCATCTGAGTTATAGGGTTTTTTTTTCTTTTTTCTTTTACTATTATTATTACTTTTATTTCTTTTCTCTATATTAACATTCTATATCTTTTTCTGTTGTGTTGCTAGTTCTTCTAAACCGATGCAAATGTACTAAGAAACGATGATCATGCATCTATGTGATGATGTTGAGAATTGCTGATTGCATGTGTAGAGTGGTGTGATTTCTAAATGTTGGGTTAATTTCTTTTTTTCCATTAATTAATAATAAAAAAAATTCCTACTTTCAATACTTGCAGATATATATCTAATAGAGGGATTGCCCGGTCATTTGGTAATTTTATATTCAGCTTTTTGAGGAATTGCCAAACTGTCTTCCACAGCGGCTGCACATTTTACATTCCCACCAGCAGTGAATGAGTGTTTCTATTTCTCCATATCCTCTCTAAAACTTGTAATTTTCTATGCTTTTAATAATAGCCAGTTCAGTGGGTGTGAAATGGTTTATCTCATTGTGGTTTTTATTTAAATCTCCCTAATAGCTAATGACATTGAGCACATTTTAATGTGTGTTATACCCATTTGTATATCCTCTTTGGAGAAATGTCTATTCAAGCTTTTTTGCACATTTCTAAATTGGGTTGTCATTTTATTGGTGACTTATAGGACTTCTTTATCTAATTCTGGATATTAAACCCTTATCAGATATTGTGGTTTCCAAATATTTTCTCCAATTGAGTAGGTTGTTCTATAACTGTATTAGCTAGCGTTCTCCAGAGAAACAGAATCAGCAGGAAATATCTGTAGATATAAAATTGTAAAAGTGTCTCACATAACTGTGGGAATGTAGAGTCCAATATCTGTAGGGCAAGCTATGAAGCTGATGACTCTGATGAAGGATCTGGATGAACTTCACAGAAGAGGCTCACTGGCCAAAGTGAGCCTGTCTCTTCTGAATCCTCCTTAAAAGGCTTCCAGTGATTATATTAAGCATCACTCATTGCAGAAGAACCTCCCCTTGTCTGATTACAAATGGAATCAGCTGTGGATGCAGCTGATGTGATCATGATTTAATTTTATGAAATGGGCTCATAGCAACAGACAGGCCAGCACTTGCCAAACCAGATAAATGGGTACCGCCCCCTGTCCAAGTTGACACATGAACCTGACCATGACAGTCACTTTTGTGACTAAGTCCTTTGATGCACAAAAATATTTAATTTTTTGGAGGTTGCATTTATCGATTTTTTTTCTTTTGTTGGTTGTGCTTTGAATGTAAAATCTAAGAAACCATTGTCTACCACAAGATCTTTTTCTTATTCTACCAACACACATTTTATTTTACCATGTTTGAACTCATGCCAAATGTAGAATTTTGAATCCATCCTCTTTCACATGATGTTATGAAGGTAAATGTTTAGGCAAGTGCGACACTGGCTCAGTGGCAGAATTCTTGCTTACCATGCTGGAGACCTGGGTTCAGTTCCCGGTGCCTGCCCACACAAATAAATAAATAAATAAATAAATGTTTCCTATATTATTTAAAAATCTCATATGAAAAGCATCATTTTAATGGCTAAGCAATATTCCATCCTATTGATGCTATAATTTTTGGAATAATTCACCTATTGCTGGACATTTACCTTGTTTTCAGGTTTTCCTCCCTCTTATTTACATTGCTTTGGGGAAATTAAGCATACATTTTTCCCTCTATTTCTGGAATTGGAATCCCTGGGAAAAAGTATGTGATATGGCTAAAGGTCTATATCTTCAAAAGATACCTTTTTGATTAGAACAGGAAATCTGGTTAGAACACTTTCTTCACGCAGCAGCATTCCAGGGTAGTATTAATTGGTCTATAAAATAAATTATTCTCTACTCTTCAATTAGAGCAATTTCTATAGGCCAATTAGAACTAATAGTCAATGTTTATAATGGTGTACTTCTGGAAAAACAGGAGAATTGCTCTAGATTACTCTTGAAGTATGTTTTTCTCTGTTTTATTACTGTATTTTCTTATTAGTGAATGGTACCACAGGATCTTGAAGATGCTTTCCTACATTTTCTTCTAGGAGTTTTCTGATCCAGTCTCTTAAATTTAGGTCTTTGATCCATTTTTAGTCCATTTTTATAAAAGGTGTGAGATAGGGGTCATTTTTCATTCTTTTACATGTACATATCCAGTTCTCCCACCACCATTTGTTGAAAAGACTAGTGTTTTCTGATTGATTGGCCGTGGCAGGCTTGTCAACAATCAGTGGGCCATAGATGCAAGGGTCTATTTCTGAACTTTCAATTCTATTTCATTGATCAATGTATCTATCCCTGTGCCAGTTCCAGGCTGCTGTTAACCACTGTAGCTTTGTAATAAGCTTTAAATTCTAAAAATGTGAGTCCTCCAATTTTGGTATCTTTTTCAAGATGTTTTTGACTATTCAGCCCCCATTAATCTTCCAAATAAATTTGATAATTGGCTTTTCCATTTCTGCAAAGTAGGCTGTTGAAATTTTGATTGGGATTGTCTTGAATCTATAGATCAATTTAGATAGATAGATATCTTAATATTTAGCCTTCCAATCCATGAACATGTATGTCCTTATGTTTACTTTGAATTATTTTAGTAAAATTTTGTAGTTTTCTGCATGGAAGTGTTTTGCATACTTAGTTAAATTTATTCCTAGATATTTGATTGTATGTAGATTTTTTTTTACTTCTTCCTCACATTGCTCATTACCACTTTACAGAAAAAATACTGATCTTTGTGTGTTGCTTTGTACCCTGACTCTTCACTGAATTCATATACTAGCTCCAGTTAGCTTTGTTGTAGATTTTTCAGGACTTTCTATATATAGGATCATGTGATCTGCAATTAATGAACGTTTTGCTTCTTCCTTTCCAATTTGGATGCCTTTTATTTCTTTTTCTTGCTTAACTGCTTTGGCTAGAATTTATAGTACAATGATGAATTAGAGTGGTGACAGTAAACATCCTTTTCTTGTCCCTGATCTTAGAGGGAAAGCTCACCATTGAGTATGATGTTAGTTTTGGGCTTTTCATATATGTACCTTTTATCATGTTGAGGAAGTATCCTTCTATTCCTATAGGTTTTGAAGTATTTTCATCAAGAAATGATGCTGGATTTATCAAGATGCATTTTCTGCATCAATTGAGATGATCATTGTGCTGGTTTCAATCTGTGGTGGACCCCAGAAAAGCCATATCCTTTAATCCTTATTCAGTATTGTTGGGTGGGAACATTTTGATTGTTCTCTTGGACATGCGACCCACCCAATTGTGGGTGGTAACTTTTGATTAGATAATTTCCATGGAGGTGTGTCTCCATCCATTGAAGGTGGAGTTGCTTACTGGAATCCTTTAAAGGAGGAAACATTTTGGAAAGAGTCCCTTTTATAGAGCCACGAGAAAGCCAGCAGATGCCACCATGTTTGCCATGTGCCCTTACAGCTGAGAGAGAAACATTGAACACCACTGGCCTTCTTGAACCAAGGTATCTTTCCCCGGTACCTTAGATTAGACATTTCTATACATTTATTTTAATTGGGATATTTTCTTGGCCTTAGAACTGTAAACTAGCAACTTATTAAATTCCCCTTTTTAAAAGCCATTCCATTTCTGGTATGTTGCATTCCGGCAGCTAGCAAACTTGAACAATCATGTGGCTTTCCCCCTTCAATTTGTTAGAGTGGTTTATTACATTAGTTGATTTCCTTATTTGAACCATCTTGTATACCTGGGATAAAACCCACTTGATCATGATGGATAATTCATGGTGTTGTTGAATTCAATTTGCGAGTATTTTGTTGAGGATTTTCGCATCTATATTCATTAGAGAAATTGGTCTGTAATTTTCTTTTCTTGTCAGGTCTATATTTGGCTTTGGCATTAGGGTAATGTTGGCATCATAGAATGAGTTAGGTTGTATTCTATCCTCTTCATTTTTTCAAATAAGAGTTTGAACAGAATTGGCATTAATTCTTCTTGGAATGCTTGGTAGAATTCACCTGTGAAGTCATCTGCTCCTGGGCTTTTCTTTGTTGGGAGGTTTTTCATGACTGCTTCAATTTCTTTATTTGTAATTGTTCTGATGAGATATTCTATTTCTTCTAGAGTCATCGTAGGTTGTGTGTTTCTAGGAATTTATCCATTTCATCTAGGTTGTCTAGTTTGTTAGCATACAATTGTTTATAATATCCTCTTATGATTCTTGATTTTTGTGGGGTCAGTAATGTCCCCTCTGTAATTTCATTATATTTATTTGAATATATAATGAATATATTCACTCTTTTTTTCTTTGTCAGTCTGGCTCAGAGTTTGTCAATTTTATTGATCTTCTCAAAGAACCAGATTTTAATTTGTTAATGATCTCTGTTGTTTATTATTCTCCATATAATTTATATCTGCTTTTTATCTTTATTATTTCTTTCTTTCTGCTTGCTTTGGGGTTAGTTGATGTTCTTTTTCCATTTCCTCCAGGTGTGCAATTGTAGGCCTTTGATTTTAGCTCTTTCTTATTTAATGTAGACATTTAGGGCTATAAATTTTCCTCTCACCACTGCCTACCTGAATCCAGTAAGTTTTGGTATGCTGTGTTCTCATTTTCGTTTGTCTCAAGATATTTGCTGATTTCTCTTATAATTTCTTCACTGACCTACTAATTGTTTAACAGCATGTTATTTAAATGGCATATTTTTGTGGATTTTACAGTTCTCTGCCTGTTATTTATTTCCAGCTTCATTCCAATATAGTCAGAAAAGATACTTTGTAAAATTTCAATCTTTGTAAATTTATTGAGGCTGGTTTGTGATCCATTATGTGGTCTGTCCTAGAAAATGATCCATGTGTACTTTAGAAGAATGTATATCCTGCTGTTTTGGGGTGTGATGTTCTGTATATGTCTGCTAGGTCTAGTTCATTTATCGTATTATTCAAGTTCTCTATTTCCTTATTGATCTTCTATCTAGCTGTTCCACAGATTGATGAGAGTGGTGTATTGAACTTTCCAACTTTTATTAAAGTGTATGTATTTCTCCCTTCAGTTTTGCTAGGGTATTCTCATGTACTTTGGGATACCATGATTAGGTGCGTAAATATTTCTGTTTGTTATTTCTGCTTGGTGGGATTGTGCCTTTTATTAATGTATATTGCCCCTCTTTGTCTCTTATAACATTTTTGACTTAAAGTCTATTTTGTCTGATTTTAGTATAGCTACTCCACCTCTTTTTTTGTTTACTATTCACAAGAAGTATGTTTTTCCATACTTTCAACCTATTTATGCCTTTGGGTCTAAGGTGAGTCTCTTGTAAATAACATAAACAGTTGGATCATGCTTTATGGTCTGTTATGCCAATCTGGGTCTTTGATTGGGGAGTTTAATCTATTAACATTCAATGTTATTATTATAAATGCAGGACTTACTTCAGACATTTTGTCCTTTGGTTTTTATATATCATATCTTTTTTGTCTCTCTTCTCCTTTATTCAACCTCCTTTTCTGTACTGTTGATCTTTTGTCATGTATCAGACTGATCCCTTATTCATTTCTGTTTCTGTACATATTTCAAATACCTTCATTTTTGTTATCTTGGGGGTTATGTTACACAATGTATATCTATAGCCTAATACTTTAAAAAGATACCAACTTAGCTTCAATAGCATACACATTCTCTGCTTCAATATCCCTTCTTTTCCCCTCTTAATGTTGTATTTGTCCTACTTCACCACTTTATATCTTGCATGTCCATTATCAGAAAATATGCCTTTTTCTTGTTCTATTGCATTCTGACTCTTATAGAAACTAAAGAGTAGAGTTGTATATTGAGGATACAGTATATGGGTTTTTCACTTACCCTTTGAGTTACCCTTTCTGATAATCTTCACTTCTTCACAATACTCCAAGCCACTTTCTCCTGACTTCTCCTTTCAACCTGTAAAATTCTCTTTATTAATTCTTATATGACAGGTCTTTTGTTGATGAACTCTCTCAGTTTCTATTTATCTGTGACTATTTTAAGCTCTCTCTCTCTCTTTTTTTCTTTTTGTTTTACTTATTTGCATAGGCAGGCACCAGAAATTGAACCCAGGTCTCCAGCATGGCAGGAGAGATCTCTGCCACTTAGCCACCATTGCCCGCCCTCTCTCATTTTTTAATGATAGTTTGGCAGGATAAAGTATTTTGGTTTGCAGTTGTTTTGTTTTGTTTTTTTCAGTACCTTGAACATATCATACCACTGCCTTCTCATCTCCATGGATTCTGAAGCAAAATCAGCCTTTAGTCTTACTGAGGATCAGTTGTATATGGTAGATCACTTTTCTCTTGCTGCTTTTAGCATTCTGTCTTTATTTTTTGCATTTCACATTCTTGTTACTATGTGTCTCCAAGTAGGTCTATTAGGGATTTATTCTGTTTGGTGTAGGTTGTGCTTCTTGGACATGTATATTTATATCTTTCATAAAAGCTGGGGAAATTTTTGGCCATTATTTCCTCAAATTTTCTTTCTGCTTCTTTTCCCTCCTCTTCTCCTCCTGGGACACCTATGATGCATATGTTTATGTTCTTCATGTTGTCACTTAAATCCCTAAGATACTGCCAAATTTTTCTCTATTTTTTTTCTTCTGCATTTATGATTTTGATTCTATTTCACTGACTTTTTATTCTGCCTATTCAAATTCGCTGTTGTCAATGGATCACTGATCTTCTAGGAAACAGTGATACAATGAAAGATGAAAAGAACTCCAAGACCATCAAGTATTATTTGGGTGGAAGAAGAGGATTTAGATCTAATACAGACTCCCAGGACTATCTAGAGCAAACATATGTTCAATAGATTCTATTTCAAGAGGCTTTTTTTAGCACAAGTTTTATCCATTAGGATACCACATTCTGTGTCATTGAGTCAATAATTGCAGAAGACAAGTCCTAACTTTTGTTATGTTTGACACTAATGGATAGTAATGGAGTGAGTCCCCTATTTCCTTTTTTTTGCCCTTATATTAGTAAAATATGATCTATCTTTGAGTGTCAGTTCAATGATATCAGAAAGATTTATAATATTTCCTTGGATGCAGGGCAGAGATTCTTATTTGTTAGCAAATGTAGTAGATCAACAGATGATTTTTCTATGAGGCAGATTCATAGGCATATGCCTCCACCCAGATATTCTGAATCAGTTAATCTGGAGTGGGGACTAGTCATCAGCTTTCGACATTTTGAAAGACATTACTCGTGGAATTACATATGATTTACCTAGATCCTATGGCTAACTACCTGGAGAAATAAGGTATCCTGGATTGCAATGCAGGAAGACCATTGTTGAGCATCTTAAGATTTCTTCAAAAGAAGTGAAAACAACCTGAGATAGAAAACAACCAGAATCTTAATGATATGGGAGTATTTCCTCTAGTTGTCATCTACATTTATAACAACTGATCATTTGGTCTGTAAGTGATCTGTGGCTGATAAAGTCAGTTTCTCTTATTCAAAGAGTTGTATGTCATTTGGTCTGCCACTCTGGGCAGTGGAATTCTGAATAACCATTTATCCTTAGTAACATACTAATTCTTTATAATGACAACAAAATAAATTGATAATTATCAAAATCATTCTCAGATTAGAATTGTAGATAGTTGCTACGTAAAGAACTTGAAAATTGATAGCTAAGCCAAGTATTGCAAATGAATTGAAGAGAATTCTGTTATCAACTTCTTGGCCTCCTCCTTTAGGAAGTGATGAATCTCCTTAGCAAGTGGGGCTGTGGGATTAGCTTGGCTGTTGGATGTGTGACTGCATCTCCTCCTGCTATCTTTGTTCATTTATCCATTTTCCTTCCTGTGCCTCCCTAACAGTTTTCCATGCCAGACCATACTTGTTACCATTGATTAAGTTTTTTCTTTCACATGGGCAGACACCAGAAATCGAACCTGGGTCTCTGGCATGGCAGGTGCCACTGAGCCACCATCACACCACCCCAATTAAGTTTTGAAATATCAATTACAGAGAATTTCCCAGTTTCTCTGCTTGCAATTGCTCAATTATTAGATTTTTAAAAACTTTTTTATTGTATAGTATAATATATATACAAAGCAAAGAAGTAATCTGGAATTTGACAAGTACATAAATATCTAGAGCTTTGAAAGCACAACATTTCATCCCTGAACTTTCCATTCTGGAAAAGGAAGATTTGGGCATGGATTCCCCCAAATGTACTTTATATAGCCTGGGGATTGAGTAAATTCAACCCTGTTTCCTTCTCCAAGATGACTAAGTCTGTTCACCCACCCCACCTCAAGTCCATCTAGCACTGTGTTCAGATTTGCTCCAAAGTCAGTGATCCCAGAATATAAAATCTCCTAAACCAAACAGAAACACTAGATGAAAGTCAGAATTTTCCCCTCTCTATGCCTGTAGCCAATCCAAGCCAGACCAGAGAGCCAGTGGCTGATGTCCCAGAAGAATCTGATGATGTCTTCTTGGCTGAGAAGTCACAGATAAAGCGTGCTTGATTTCTTGGATCTCACTATCCACAGCTCATGCAAACTAGCTTTTCCAGAACATGCTGATTATACAGAAAGTGAAGGCAGAAAAGAAGTAGAAGATGTTACCCTGAAAATATACAGAATCTCCCACTTTAGTATTGTGAGAATAGTAGTAAGCAGTGTTTAGGGTTATTTTATTGGTAAGCCATTTAAAAAGAGATAACTGAATCATCATTGTTATTTTTGATAATTTAAGTTATGTAATATTCTATGAGATTTCAAAATGCAAGTTTTCATTTGGTGCTATTAGAATTAGAATCTAGCTGTAAAGGACTTCAGAGCGTAGGGTAAGAAGAGCTCAACCCTGGGCTCAGAAGGCAAATGACCCCTAAGATCCTTTCTAATGCTAAAGTTCCATGAACCAATGAGATGAACTAGTTTACAAATAAAGAAACTTAAGTCCATTGAAGTTAATTAAATTCAACTTATAGATTTCAAGTCTGCTGGCTCGGGGTCCAGTATTTCTTCAAGCAGTCTACAACTCCTCCATGAATGCATAAATGCCCAGCAAAAGAGGGAATTGGAGACTTGGAGAATATATGTGACTTACCCAGAGTTATATGACTAATTGGTGGCAGAGAAAAGATGAGAACCCAGCACTTTTGTTTTCAGATCCACAGATGTTGCTTTTAATGAATAGAGGTCAACATCGACTAGAGGGAAAAACATTTAATAAATGGGGTAGACATAGAAGCACATCTGATAGGGAAATGATCAATAGCGTAGTCAGGAAAACAAGCAGTAGTGATTTCACTATAATTGGCTAGTGGTTCCTCAAAATGTGAATGATGGAGGAGATGAATGAAATAAAATAGGTCTCATCAAACAGTATAGATTTGAACTAGATTAACTCAATTTTTATAAATTCTCTTTTTATGAAATTTTCCACTATAAACATGTTTGTGGGCTTGTTTAGTTAGCAGAAATGTTACTACTAGAGATAAGACTAAAATCAATATAATTCCTAATTGTGTCTTAATATCTGACAAAATTTACAGATCCATCGTAAAATGACTATACAACATTATATTCATTACGTGAATGGTTTTCAAAAACAATTTATGCACAGCCTGTTCCTCTTACATGAAATGATTCTAAAATTGGAATGATATACTGCTACCTCCAGTTTGTTTCTTTTCCTTTTGATTTGCATTTTGTCCCCAAAGAAACCATTATGAGTTTGGATAATAAGTAATTCTAGTAGTCATAGGCATAGCTTAGGCACCTCCTTGAGCACCCTCTTTCTGTCTCCAAACTCCTTCTACAAACAGTTTCTGACATTTTGTTGGGCTGGAGGAGAGGATGGTTATAATTAGGAAGGGAAAGGGAAATATGAAGTGGAAAAAGAGAAACAGCAATTACTGCAGACCTAAATGTCAGGTCAATTTTTACCTATGCTTTTTCATTTAATCCTTGAAATATCCCTAGGAGATAAGTTCTCTTATCCCTAATTTACAGATCAAGAAAGAATGACTAAGAGATTAAGTAAGTTGCTCAAGATCACAAAGTTGTTTAGTGACTTAAGAGTCCCAAATTAAAGCTTAAAGATTTCTTCAGTTCTCATTGCACCAGAGTTTTATATTTGAAAGAAAGATCTAAAACTGTTTTAAAATGAAAAGTGTATTTAAGACCAATCACCAATAAATATTTGTCTCAAATCAAGATTGAGATCAATAAGCACACAAATGGTAGAAATTTATTCCAAGTTCTATATGGCTACCATTCAGAGCAAGCTGACTTTGCAGGTGTCCAATAACCAGAGAGTAGTGCAGATGTTGACTTAGAAATGATTGTTTACTTGCTTATAAATAACACTGCAATTTGCATAAAAACAAGCAGAATAGGCAACCAAAAATCATACCCACATAAAACGTTCAGTACAGAAACTAAGGGACTTCCAGCTGTGCTAGCTCAAAACCAACAGATGTGGTTCACTTGGAAGATTAGTCAAGTAATCATGACAGTATCCTATAAATACAAGAACGTGAGCAAATAGCAAGTCAGAAATCACTCTTATTCTCTTTTCAAACTGAGGAACACAAATGATCTGGACAATTATTAATTGTCCCTGTAATTACAAATCAATGTTTTGACAAAGGAATAGAGAAAAGGTATCAGCAGATATTGTAGAAACTGACTAAATTCAGACTGTGTGGGAAAAAGCTATTCTATATAAGAATGAATTGTAGAGTGTTTTTAAAGAAATTCAATTTTCTTACTTCCTGTTTCCTCTGTGTTTAGCCATATTTACAGTGCATTCAAAAAGGATACCCAGAAAAAGATGAAAGGCAATTTAAGAGACTCATCATCATCATTTGAAAATGTTTCTGATGTCCCTGCTACCCAACATACATTAACCCTTTTCTTTAATCATCTTTGTATATACCACATCAAAATTTCCACAAAGTAGAAATCAAAAGACCCGACATTTACCCACAGGCCTGCTGAAGGGATGTAAAAATAAACATGGTGAAAGTCCTTTGAATCCTAACAAAGAGGGCTTCAAAGTATAATGATTTATTATACCTCTAACTGCTTATCCAATTAGATTTATTTCAGGGAAATAGAGATAATGTCTAAATCAGTTAGATTTTTAGTATTATTGCACAGAAATCATAGTCTGTCACTGATTGCAGTATGGGATGAGAAGGGATAGGAAAAAATTCTCTACAAAGTGTCAGATGGTAACTTATTTTAGACTTGGCAGGCCATAGTGTCTCTGTTATTAAGAATATATAATCAAATGGCTTGGGGGGGTGTGTTCATAAAACTCTATTTATAAAACACAGAGCAGATGGATTTGGCCCACAGGCCATAGTGTGCTGACCTCTGTAATGAAGAAAGGACGTCCACAAGGCTTTCCTCTTAGAATTAATAGGGTCTTGGCACATTAGAATTCAAGTTTAAAGCCCTTTGTGTCATCAGGAAAATATTAGGCTTGACCATATTAATCGCTATACAAAGGAGTGCTTCCCTGATCAAACCAATTGTAAGGTCTTAAGCTAGCAAAGTGCCATGTCCTTCACTGAGAATTGAGCACTGCAGGCATCCATTCTACATTCTAATTCCTTGGTAAAATGTGCTAATATTTCATAATTCAATAGAACATTTTTATTTCCTTTCTTCAAGCAGGTGTTAAGATTACAGGCACAATTGCTAGAAGCTAAAATAGTGATGAATGGTCAAGAAAATATGCCATCATAATTCGCTCAAGCAGAATCAGACTATATGTTGAAAACTCTTCTTCCCCAGTAGTGAGCATAATTACCATGCTTCTCTCTCTTAGTACAAAAGGAAACAAAACTCACTATCCTCGGTGATAGGTGACAAGAATCCCTTATCTTTATCACATTTTCTGTCCAATTATACTGTGAACTCCTTGGGTGTAGAAACAGTAGGTATCCAGGCTTGTTTTATGCTGATTGAGCAATAGCTATTTGTCTTATTCATACATAAAAAGCTGAATGATACTTTCAGTGTGTGGAAAGAAATGCACAGCTGAGCTGCAGAATGGTGTTCTGGAAGCCCTATGGCACTGTTGTCCTGCTATGATGCCTTCCCTACCCCTTGTGGTAAACTACCAAGGACGGTAGCATCAGGACACTGCAGTCAAATTTAGTCACATGCCTATAAACCACCTACCACGTGTCTGTTATGGTTCAAAGTGCTATAAATACAAGGCAGGGTAGCTGTTCTGGTTCCTCCCAAACCATGTATACGGCTCGTAACACAAGCTGCCCAAACTGATCTCATAAACATGCTAGTCGAAGGTAGCCTTAAACTATCTGTGACATTTTGGTGAAAATCAGTTCTTTATTTGGGGGTACTAGAATATAGAAATGGAGGCAAATATCCAGACTTCAAAAAGGAAGAAACACAAAATAAAAACTTACTGATATGAAGGCATTTTCAAGGTATTACATGTGTGTTTATGAATGTGTTTTACCGGGGATCAATTCATGATTCTATTCATAGTGAACACAGATAATATGCTGTTGCCAAAAATTAAATCTCCTTTTGAATACTACATTTCTGTTTTGCCTATTCCCACGGGAATGTGCTGCATCTGTCAGCTCTGCAGTGGTAAAACTGCATATGCAACAACCTCCTCAATCTCAGTGGCTGCCGACATAAACCAAGGCTCAGTCACAGATCTGTGGGTGGACTGAGGTGGCTCTACTTAGCCTGAAGGTCATGCTTAGGTCACCTTCCTATGTCCACCATTCTGGGACCCACGCTGAAGGGGCCAGAGCCCACCAGGTCACATCCTCCTCGTGGCAGAGGCCAAGCCAGATCCCAGACGCCCATGAAAGGCCTCTGCCTGAGTGTAGAGGATATCACATCCCAGTTTCAATGGCATGAGAATGTCTTCTCTTTGCACGGAGAGAAGGGGAAGGGAACGAGTGAATATTTACTGAATTGCAGTTGCAAATTCTAAAGCTGAGTTAGGTAAGCAAAAAAATTTATTTGGAAGTTCCAAAAATACTTTATATATGAAATCATAAACTTCAGGAATAACCAAAGGCCAGGGCTCCAGAGAAAGAAAGTGAGTGTTAATATAAAAAGGGAGTTAGGCTCATCTGTCCCAGCCCAGGCACTTTTAATCCCTACAGAATTCTATTTAAGCTTATCATCGAAGGGAAGCAAACATCATTTTATTTGGGACAGGGTATTTGAAAAATATTTCTGCTCCAGTGGACAACAATTGAGGATAAGAATGTTCTTGGAGTTTTGGTTTAATTTTTTTTTAAGAGGAGTCATGTTGATGCTGGCAATAAATATAATTACTGTGCTTACTGATTGGTAATATCCAGAAAGAATAAAATCCAAAATTATTACCATAATCAAGAAAATATCTTACCTCTTTGAATTTTTTTTCTGAATAAATTTGGGTGAGAGCGATCAGAATTAAAATGAAGAACAGAAAGTGTCATTTTCCAGAGTCAAAAGGAAATGCAGAATTCACAACCCTGAATTGTTGGCTATACTGTGAGGTATAGGAAAGAGACTTTCTGAGATTAACATCAGCATATTTGTTCATTTCTGAAGAGCAGCACAGAACACTGTGAGCTGTTAAATGATAAATTACAGATAATCAGTGCAAAGAAATGTACAAAATCAGAGTTTAAAAAAAAACACAAAGTCATCGTACAAATCGTCACTCAGAGAATTATATTGCAGAAACCTGGCAAGAAACTAAAAAGCATCGCAGAGCAGAGCCATATGAGAAATATCTGTCCCCTTCCTTTTTGGATTAAGAAATCCTATTTTCTAGCTCAGCTCAGCAAGTATCTATTAAGCAATGTTCAGTGACTCAGTGAACCTTAGCTGAATGCTTACTATGTGTCCAATTTCTGCTAGGTGCAAGGAATATGGAGAGAAAACACAATCCCAGTTCTCAAAAGCACTCTAGCCAGGTCAAAAGCAAGCAAATAGTTATAATGGACTGTGTTTCAAATTGATTAAGTCGGAATTTAAATTTGAATCAGGTGGAGGTCAGGTGGGACAAACTGGGAGATGTCGGCCATAATGCACTAAAAAAGATAGTTTCTTACACGTCTTATAGAGGGCGGGGGTGGGGGTGGGGTGTCCCAAAGTGTTGCCGGGAAGCATGCTCAAGTGGCTCAACCAGCAGGTGGGGTACCCACAGGAACAGCAAGAAGGACCCGGGGTGGGTGGGGGGGTGGAGGACAGGCTTGTGACTTTACTGTGGTCTGGGGTGGTTAGTAAATTTCCTGGAGGGATCAGAATTGGTTAGTTTAAAGCATATGCATGCACAAAGGGAAAGGGACTGGGGGTCTGAGAGCAGTTGGGAGAGTTAGTTTATCATTTGGGACCAGCAGAGGGTTTTGGATGAGGTGTCCTGTGGGTGGTGTGGGTGGTGGTCACAGATGTGGGTTTAAGCTCTGGGGGAGTTTACACCCCAGCGCTGGAAAGCTACTTATTAACTAGGCCAAAGTTCAGTGTTGAAGCGAGTGGTGTAGGCAAAGTAAGATGGTTGCCAAGACAGCATGCAAAAAATTTTGACAGTTATATTGTAATAAGAGCTATGGGTTGCTCTGTTAGTGTTCTTTTCCCCAAGAAACATGAGGATTTGAGTGAAAATCATTTATATGGGAGATGAAGGAAATACCATCAGGGGAGGGAAGAAGTGAGAAAGGAAGGGAAGACGACCAATAATGCAGTCAGAAACAAGCTACTGCTGGAGCCACCAGGCTTACCCTTGCCGGGGAACTCAGGGAGCCAGTGTGGAGCACACACCTCCGAGTCATAGGGGCAGGGCCGTTACCAGTGTGGCTCACCTGCCACGTGAGCAAGCAGAGAAGGAGCAGGTACGGGAGTCCGAGAAGACCTTCCGGCAAAGAGAGGTAGATTCTGGCAACTGGAATTTGGGCGTGTGTGCACTGTAATGGTAACACCCAAGAGCATATGAGCAGGGCACCAAATCAGATTCAGAACTAGCCCTGACAAGGAAAGGTGGGTAGGGAGTCGTCAAGGAAGGCTGCCTGGAAGAGATAACACTTGCAATTAGATGCATAGGATGTATGTGGCTTATCCAGGTTAAGAAAGAGGAAAACTGGTATTTCTGGCAGAAGGACAAGTGTGAGGGCATTACAACCAGAAAGTTCATGGTACTTTAGAGTAACCTCAACTTCAAATTCTATGTGCAGTGTGACCAGCATATAGGAACATGGGGTGAGAGGAGGGAGAAGAACTGTTCAGAAATGAAATTTGATGGGTGGACAAGGTCTAAGTTAGCCTTTAATCACATGCTAAATATTTGGATCCTACATCATATAAACATTTGTGAAATATATCAAATAGAGATATACTATAAAAAGTTATGGCATGATTTGAATAGCATAAACTTGGCAGTCAATTGGACATTTCTTGACTCCCAGAACTTTTACTGTCTTGTTCTATAGTCTTGGCCAAGTAATGTGAGTATCACCTTTGGCCCTGGGGATATATCAGCAAACAAGACAGATGGATCCCCTATGGTCATTAGTCTGGTGGGGAAGGAGTGAACAAATTAGATGAATAGTAATTAAGAATTCTGAATAGAGTTAAGAGTATAAAGGAAAGGCCAGTGGAATAAAAAATGGCCAGGCTACTTGGCTAACAGCAAAGCTGGTCTGAGAAGAAACGTTTAAGCAGAGACCTGAGTGACGAGAAGGCAAAAAGGCTGAGGGAAATCATTCTGTGCAAAGGAGAATGTCCTGAGGTAGAAAGCAGCCTGGCAGGTTGAAGGAACAGATTGGAGCCCAGTGGTCTTGAAAGTGGTTTGGCTATGGACAGGAGACAGATCTTATCATGGTGAGGAGTTGAGATTTTATTCTAAGGGTGATAGAGAGTCACTGGTGGGTTTTAAGCAGTTGATGGATATGATTTTAAAAGAATTTCTATTGTTCCTCTGAGGGGAATGGATTTATGGGTGGACAAGTGTCTAAGCAGAGGGGAAGAAGGGAGGCTATTGCAGTAGTCTGGGGGGAGATGAGGGTGACTTGGATGAGGTAATAACTATGGCGCTGGTGAGAAGTGGTTGAAAACCACTATTTTAGGACTTGTTAATGACTTATGTGAAGGATGAGGGAAAGAGACACTTTAAAGCTACTAAGTGAATGTTGGGTCCGTTAGTACACTACATCTTAAATTATCTGAGTTTCATGTTATTATTGTGAAATAAAAATACAAAGCACAGATCTGAAATATAGAAAACCCTTTGTAATTGTTAGATGTTAGTATCATTGTTACTGTGATTATGATATCATGGTGTAAGTGTAACAACGTTTTTAAAATGGTTCTGGCCAGACCCACCCTCTTTTCTAGAATTAAGCTGGATTGCCTGGCGCCCCATCTTATGTAACATCTCCTGTTGTTACTGTCACCCCTCGTGATCTTTGCCTCCACTATCCCAAGCTATTATTTCTCTTCAACCACTCTGCCTTTTACCCTCTTTGACTTTTCCTGGCTTCTCCTGTTCAGATGTCCTGGACTCTACCCTCTGCTCATGTTTCTTGACTCATTAACTGAGGCTGAGCCCTTTTTCCATGGTTGGGCACCATGGCCAGAGGCAACATCATGAACAAATGTGCAGAGGGGAGGAGGAAAGTAATGTGTTACACAACAGTAAGAAAAACGACGTGGCTGATTTTGAATAAATGCGTGATGAGAGTATAAAAACAGGCTATAAGGCCGCAATATCTAAAAACCATTATACTAGTTGATTCTTTGCCAAAAATAATCTCTGATTCAATTACTTATAAGAAATATTAGCCATGCAAACAGATCTCCACTAAATGAAATTTAAATCATTCATGTACGTGGAAAACATTGTTGCTTGACTTCCAATAGCAAGTCTTCCATGATATGAATTAATTCTATAATTCCAGGATGATGAAGTATTGGAAATGATCCTTCCTTTCATGAACGTTTAAACAAGAACAAACTCATGTAATAAAAAATAGTCATAATAAGACTACTATAAGGATAGGAGTACCACTATTTCAAGAAGATAAAGAAGTATTAGAAATAATCCTTTCCCTGTGTAGCCTCTAAGTTAGATAAGCTTATGATCAAACAGATGAAACAAAAAATAATCAAAAGAAGACCATATATAATGTGAAAACAGCAGATCATAGAAATAGTCATTCAAAAAGTGAATAGATAAATGTGTATGATAGATAAATATGTATGTGTGTGTGTATAAACTATGTGGCTAGAATATTTGAAAATATAAGTCCTAGACGTTAGTTTAGAAAAGGGATAAACTGGGATGAGCTCAGGTATCAGATGCCAGAATGCAGAAATTAGGACTCAATATTTTCAACAGTGGGAAGCAATGTTTTTGAAAAAGAAGTAGCATGAGAGAATCAAGTTCTTATTTTAAAAATCAAGCCTGTACGCTAAAGAGGAAGGGGAGACACAAGGCTGAGAGAAATTTGGGGAGTGCAGCAATGCAGCCGTGAGGTGACAAAAATAAGAACTTGTGCAGTGGTGCGGAAAGGGTGGGGGAAACCTACTGCATTGGGAAGGTAGAACTCCAAGGTGACATAACAGGTCCATTATTAAGGTAATTACCCATTCAAAGTGACCTATTAACCAGGGAATCCTGCTCCAGACAAACTCAGTTACCAAAGCAAACTAATTACCCACGAGAAAATATCTGCTTATCTAAGGCATGACTTAGCATAGTTATTCTGACATCACTTGTGATCATTTGCCTTATGAATTTCTCTTACTTTAGAATTGTTATTTGTTATACCTATAAGTTATTGCTTTTATCTTAGAGTAAAGACAAGCAGGAAACTATTGACTCTGGGAAAACAGAGTCAGGGCAACTCCAGACTGTTTTTGCTAGGTTTGGTGATGTTTCAACTCCTTTCTCCACATCTACATTTTTAACTACACTTTAAAACTTTTCTAGATTAACTACTGGTGACCAGTATGCTTAGATCCATTTAAAGCATAAGTCTGAGCAAGAATCCCACCCACTCTCAGTGAAATGAGGCAAATTACTAAAACCTTCTAGTCACGGGTTTCATTTTCCATGGCCGAAGACAGAGGGGGTGTAGATAGGACTATAAATCCAAGATTCAAGAAGTGTCACTTCATTGCCTGTATCTTAACCACAAGCACCCATTCTGCTTGACCAGTAGGAAATTTGCCTGCGGTCATTCTGGCCTTCCCCAAGGTTGTCCCACACTTCCTATGTCTTCTGCAGTGCCGAGGTAATTAAGAAAAGTGTCCCTCTGTCATGGGTCATCTCTCCACACAGGTTACTTCCGAGGGATTGATGTTGGTGCCCATGAGTTCTTCTCTCTGCTCTTTTGTTCTAGGCACGGGATGTGGAGCGTTTTTCTGAGGCCCTATGAAGTATCCCCCGGCCACGTCACGCAGCCATCCTTCTCTGTATTCTTTCAGCTTTCTGGGGCACCACCAGGGAAAAGCGTGCAAGTACTTGTCCCCTGTTCTGTACCTCAGACCCATCCCCATCCCACCCTTTTCCTCACAGGTTGGAGACGGCTCTAGTTCTTTCTTCTTCCAAGTCATTCTGCTTCTCAGGAAATATCTTCACTCTTTTGTTTGTGTCCTAATGGACCTCATGGCCCATTAGATGGAAAAATCAATCAATAAACATTTGTTCATTTTTCATCTAGGACTGGAATGACTTAATTCAGGAGGATGGGGAAAAAAAGGGGGGCGGGGAATTCTCCTTCCACCTTTCCAGTGCAGCAAAGAAGGGAAGGGAATGCAAAACAGTAAAGTTTTCACACTTGAATAGTAGTCAAATGTACTTAAACAATTCTGCCACAATGGAAATGGATTTCATAGAATGGTTGTGAGATTAATGAGAATATGCATATTCCTGGATCAGATGCTAATACATGTTAGCTACACTTCTTAAATGAGCTCTTTTCTCTCTCCTGTACTGAAGTATTATTTCTTGCATATCAATAAAACACAGAGTGCCTCCTCCACCATCTTTCTAAAACTTCTCCCTTTCTCTTCTGAATTGGTAGGGACTTTTTTTACTAAATCCAAGAGAAATAGTTTATTGAATTCAGTACTTTAGGGGAAAAGCATTAACAAATACTGTCCTTTTATTTTTTAGTGCAAAGCCCAGTAGTTCAGCCTCATCTTTACTGGGTTAATTTATTACAAAGAAATGAGGCAGTGGAGTTGGTAATGTTAACAGTTGTCCAGTAAAACACAGTGCTGTCAGGTAGTGTCATCTGTTGGAGTTCCACGTAAGCTGATTTTTATGTTCATGTCCTCCTATTACATAGAAATGACTGTTTTCCTTATTTAGGGTTAAACTAAAAAGTAGAGAACATGGATATCAGAATGGTGAGTCCATCATGAAGTAAAACCACAACCACTACCACCCCCACCGTACCTAGCCAAATCTTGGGACTTTTTCTCATTTTTAGGGTAAAGTAAGAGACCTCAGGGTACAAGGGAAAGCCCATAGGCTTTTGAGCTCTACTTTGTTCTCAACTTCCCAAGTGGTAATTCCCAAGCAGCCCTTGAGACATAGGCAGCCCTCCAAAATTCTGCATCTGCCTCTCCTTCTACTTCCTAACTCTGTTTTCATGTCTGTCCCTCACTTGCTATGCATACGCATAGTTTATAAGGACGGTGACCCCACTGATTAGGAGGTTGCTGTTGTCCAGCAGGATTCAAAGGCAGCAACAGAGAGCGCTGGAACTGCATTTTCATTCTGCCACGTCCTTCTTGTCTCCAGTGCGCTGTGCACAGTTCTATACTACAGGGCCCTAACCCAGACTGCTTGTTTTCTTTGCTTTGACTCTGATGATGAATAATTGAACACTGAGCATAAGCTTAATTTGGTATGCCTTTTAAAAGGTGGTTTCTACAGATTTGGTTTAGTATTCTCTGAAACATCAAGGGCCAGCTTCCAATGTCAGGAATAATTACTATATCCCATATATAACACATGACTTCACACATCAAGGTAGGAGTAATTTGGATTTCTGAATAGCTATCAGGAATGATAATAAAGAGATTTTATGGCTTTTTTTACTGAAAAAAAATCTAGCTTTCTAGCTATTGTATAAAGAAATGTTTTCACTTTTCAAGATGGGTGAGTAAAAAATATAATGTCCTATGCTATCTGCTCTTGGTTATCTATGACATTCTTAGGAATTACTTTCCATAAATAACCAGTCAGGTAGAACCTTCAATAACAAGGATACCAGAGACACCTTCTCTCTTTTAAGGAATAAGCCCTTTCCTCAAACCAAAAGAGGGAAGACCTAGGTCTGCTTGACTCGTCTTTTCCTACCCACAGCTGATTGGGCCAGAGAAGGACACCTAGCACCACAAACAAAAAACCCTGACTGTCTGGTACTCAATGAGTCTCTCACAAAAGTGAAGCAAGCGGCCGGGCTGCGAAGGTGGGAAGCTGTCTGTAATGGCAGCGAGCACTCAGCAGGTCCTTCTTCAAAGGGGTTTTTCCTGGGCTTGGTGGTTCAGCTCTTCTGTGAATTCCATGTACGGCCTTTGCAAAATCTGACCAAAGAAATTTCAAGTAACTCTCACCTCAGATAATAGAGCGGAGCCAAAAAGGCACCAAGGGTCGGGCTGAAAAAGGAAACAAAAGAGCAAAACAAGAAAGAATAAAAGTGTCTCTGGCTAGATTTCCAAGCACCCTCACCCATTCATTCATTCCACAGTCTGTGCGGTAGGCCCCAGCTGGGTTATGGTGAACCAGTGATAAGTAAGACTTGGTCTCTGCACTCAAGAAGTTTAAGGTTTAGAAACATCTGGCTTACTGGTAATTTTGAATTTGCTATACCTCTACCTGCTTTGATTAATATAGACAAGTTGCCTGTTATTACTTGGAAATACATTTGTCTCTTCCTCATTACTTTGAGGTGAATTTTAAAAACAACTTATTCTTGCCTTTGTTTCTATAAGTAGTTTCTGTGCCATTCATAACGTTTATTAGAAAATTCATGAGGGGACAGTGTCTACATAGTTATGAGAGAGGAGAATGGAAAAAAAAAGTTTTCTTTTTCCATTCCATTTAGGGATGACTCTAGGAAAAAAATACAGAAACCAGAGAAAAGCATGTAAATGTTCTCTTCTCCCCATGCTTTAAGCCATACTTCTGGGCCATACTTTCAGGCCTGCTGCTTCCATGAAGGAGTCCATGCTCCAAAATAATTTATTCCCCTTTCCATCTGCCCCGCAAGAAAAATACCCATGAAATTCAGTGCAGGTGAATTTACTTGGTATTAGGAAAAATGCAATCTTATTGAACTAAATTGTCTGAATTTTGTATTGATAATACCCTTCCCATGGGTATTTCTACTTTTTCAAAGAAGATATTTATTAATCAAAATTCTTGTCCAACCAGTAGTATTACAGATGATATAGGAAAATGAATTTTTAAATTCCAGAGATTTGTCCACAGTGGACCACCACTGAAGCAAAACCATCCAGCTCCCTAGTGTCAGCACTCCTGTCTCTTTTTGGGGGGGGGGGGGGGGGACAGGGGTGGTGCATGGTCCTGGAATTGAAAACAGGTCTCCCACATGGAAGGCGAGGATTCTACCACTGAACCACCCATGCACCCCTCCCTCGCCTCTTAATTCAGACTTTCTCTTTCTCCATTTCTTGCTTATGAATCCACTAATTTATTTCTCCTCTCATTCATTTATTCAAGAAGCGTGTATTGAGACCATACACTATTGTTCCATACTCTCGTTCGTTGGGGTGCAGTAATCAATAAACCATAGCCTTTGTCTTTGAGGTATTCAATTTTGGAAATAGGAGAAAGACTTCTAAAGAAGTACAGTAAAATAGAATTTTATATCTACCATATGCAAGATTCTTGACCAACATGATCTGGGACAAGGTTTAGCATCATTGTGAAACTATGAAATGCTGGTGAGGGAACTGTGGTTTGTGACAGAGGATATGATAGCACATGCATGGGGCTTGCTAGGTAGCACCATCAGGCTAAGGGTTTCATATATAATTAATTCAGTTAATTCTTTTAAAACCCTATGAGTTAAGTCCATTGGTATAATCATCATTATCTATAGTTTACAAACGAGGAAACTGAGGCATGGAAAAATGAAAGCAACAGAGCTTGTTAGTGATAAAGCTGGTATCCAAACTCAGATGTCTGGCTGCAAAATCTGCATGTTTAACTGCCTCACTATTGCTGGGATGAGATTGCTTTACGTAAATCGGATTCCTAAAATCAGAAGAACTTTAAACTCAATGTCATTATGCTGGAAATATCATAATCAGGATCCTCTATGGCTCCAAACTGAGCATAGTGACAATGCTATATATTTTTTTCAGAATGCTGAAATGATGTTTATAATTAAAACTTAAAACTAAAAATCATCTCATTATGAACTGTTGGAAAAGCAGATTAGTATATCAAGAGATGAACATCTTTATTTACTTTTCACTAACTTATTGCATGATTTTGGGTTGGGTCACATCAATTTTCCAGATTTCCCAATTCCTCATATGTTAGGTGACCAAATAATTAATCTTCCAAATAGGGACGCTTTTTTTTGCATGCTGTGTGGTGGGGGTCATATTTTATTCTTTTCCATGTGAGTATCCTGTTATTGCAGCACCAATAATTAATCTTCCAAATAGGGACACATTTTTTCTTGTATCCTGTATGGTGGGGGTCACATTTCATTCTTTTCCATGTGAGTATCCCGTTAAAATTGCAGCATCATTTGTTGAATGTTTTGTTTTGTTTGTTTCTTCTTCATTTATTTGTCTGTGTTTTGGGGAAGTGCATGGGCTGGGAATCAAACTTGGGTTTGTCGCATGGCAGGTGAGAATTCTACCCCTGAACCACTCCTGCACCACCCCCAAATAGGGACACTTTTGACACTGTAGGGGACACCATTAATAATTACACTGGGACAACCTTCCCAGGAAAACTATAGGATATGTTTGCTTACTTATGTCTCAAAATCCAGATGATGCTGAACTGCTGGTCCAGGGAACACAGTTTGAGAACCGCTTCTCTAGACTAGTTGTTCTCCTCCTTGGAGGCTCACTGAAATCCCTGGGGAATTAATAAAAAAATACTGATTCTGACGAAATTGATCTCAGGTGAAGCCTGGATAGTGTCTTGTTAAAAGCTCCTCAGGTGATTCTAGTGTCCAGCCAGGGTTAAGAACTGCTGCTCTAAAGCCATGAAACGCATCACTCTCCACCTCTGACTCACATCCTTTGAGTGCATCTTCTCCCCATCTGCACTGCACCTGCTGTAATTCAAGTCATGTTCTTTTCTGTCTCAGTTTGCTAAAGTTGCTGGAATGCAATATGCCAGAAATGGGCTGGCTTTTTTAAAGTGGATTTATTAGGTTACAAATTTACAGTTCTAAGGTCATGCAAATGTACAAATTAAGGCATCAAGAGGAAGATACCTGACTCTGAAGAAAGGCCACTGGCATCAGGGGAGCCTCTGTTACATGGAAAGAGAACATGGCAATGTCCGCTGGTCCCTTGCTCCTGCGCTTTGCTATTCTCAGCCTCTATTTCCAGTGGCTTTCTCTCAGAGCATCTGTGGGTCCTTGTTTGCTTCTCCAGGGACACCTCTCTGAGCTCCTTTTATTCTGTGGGTCTCCTCTCCATGACTCTGGGGCATTTCTCTGTCTGTGTTCTTCAATTGTTTTCATCTCTCTGCTTTCTGTATTGGCTCTCTCCAAAATGTCTCAGGGCATTTATTCTCTTTCTCTGAATGTCTCTGAGTTCTGAGTTCTCTCTGCCCTCTCATAAAGGACTCCAGTAAGGGGGATTAAGACCCACCATGAACTGGGTGGGTCACATGTCCATGTAAACAACCTAATCAAAAGGTCCCATGCATTATAGGTCTGCACCCACAAGAATGAATTAGAAGAACATGGCTTTTCTGGGGTACATAACAGCAGTTTCAAATCAGCACAATTTTCTTCTTAGATTATCCCACTAATCACCTAACTGGTCTCCTTGCCTCCAGGTTCCCCAAACCATCTCCAGTTTTATCCTCTCTACGGTTGCTAGAATAAGCTTGCTAAATATAAAGGTTTCACTCCCTTACTGAAGACCGGGTTGACTCTCTGGTCAGTGTAATTGATGTTATATCCTCTAAAAATTTATGCATATTGCCAAATCACAGCAGCTTACTACAGTCAAGGGTTATCACTTGCCCATGCCATAGTCCAATATTGGCTACTTGTGTATGTCAAATGGTGACATAAGAATTCTCCTATCATGTAGCTCTGCTGTCCCCTTGGACCTCCATGGACTCCTCTACTGGATCACCTCCATTTAGCCAGCTCACAAGCAAATTGAGAAAATGTGGAGTCTAACATGTGAGATTTTAGAGTCAGGCCCTCATGTAGGGGACAACAATTCTGCACATATTTTGGCAAAAGAAGTCTTATGGCCCCTGCCAAATCCAGAGAGTTGGGAAATGCAGCCTTGTGACTAAAAAAGAACATGACATGACTGTTCACATACAGAATTATCTCCATCATAACTCTTCAGAGAATAACAGAAATGCACACACATTATGTTTAATTTCTTGGGTTTCACACACACCAATTAAAATTATTCCTCAGTGCCTTCAGTGTAAGTTCTAAAGTTCTGTACTTGGCCTAAAATGACTTTTAAGAATGTTCGTTTCTCAATTTTCAACATAGCTCTTGCTTCCCCCCCTCCCCCCACAAACACACAGATATTCCCTTTTCCCTTTAGGTGATCCCCAAATGTCCTACGCTGTCATGTGATTTCTTCTGTTTGGAAAACCTTCCCTCAATTCTTCACCTAACCCTTCCCTACTCATTACTCAGGACATAGCTGAAGAATCAACTCTTTCAGAAAGTTGTCCTGACTCTCCTTTACTCTCTGCCACCTAATTTGAAATAATTTCTCTTACTCTCTACTCCAATAGCCCCTGACATTCTGCTTTCACAGGCCTCATGCCACTGTGCTCTGTGATGTGGTCCAAAGCATCTTGAATCTGGGCATTTTGAGGATAACACCACTTTCACCTCAGTATTCCTAACACCAGTGTGATGCCTGCCACATAGCAGACCTCAAATACCTCAAATAAATGCTTGGCAGTTTAAAGATTTAAAACAGCCCTGGCCTTACACCCTGCGTAGTTGGGGGTTGAATTGTTTGCCCCAGTTTAGAAATGGTCTTGCTCTTGGTTGGCATTCTGGTGGGTGTGGACTGTAAATAAGATCTCTCCAAGATTTTCTTCAGTAAGGTATGGCTCAGGTGAATCATGTTAAGCACTGATATGGATTACTGGAGTCCATTATACGCAGAGTGAAAGTCACATGGAAAGAGAAGTCACAGGGAGCTGCTAGAAGCTGGAAGTCAACGGAACCGGGAAGAGAAAAAAGAATCCAAGAGAGGCTGCCATGTATATCGCCACATGAGAGAAAAACCAAAGAACACCAGAGATTTCCATGCAGCCGGAAGATACCAACCCCAAGAGCAAACAAGCCTTCTAGCCACTGACACTGTGAGCCAATTAATTCCTCTTATTAAGTTGACCTATTGTATAGTATTTGTTTTAGCAGCCAGGAAACTAAAATATTAACCAATGTGGTTCTCACCGTGATATGAGATGTATGAGCAGAACTCCCTCATTCAAACTTTTCCATGTTTTGAGCCACTGAAGAGCCCTGTTATATAACAAACTGGGCAATTTATTAAAAATTTATTCACCAATAAACACATCCCTGTTTGAATTGATTTCTTAATTCATGTGTCTCAGGCAGACTCTACCAGAATGGGACCCAAGAGGAGTAAGCTTTATTAAGTGTTTAGAATACATTTGAAAAAATATATCTAGACTGTAGACTATTTCATGAGTGCAAACCTGGACTCTTCATCACTCTGGAGGTCATGAATAACCAGGGGTAGCATGAGAACATTTGACTGAAGTCCAAGAGACCTCACAAATAAGTGGGTAAGGAGAGGCATTGAAGACAACTTTTTCATTGTTTTGCCCATGAATAGCCCTTGAGATCACATACCTGTAAATGCAGTGGCCTAATGGCCTTAAGTAGGACTGAACTAGTTTAACCACCTAACATTAGCAGTATGAGGCATAGTGAACTTCTTCCAGTGAGAATCAGCTTCATTTTTCTCAGCATTGATTTAATGTGCACCATTTATAAGTACGTGATACATAATTATCTGTCCCTTGTAAGTTATTAGCATGAGATATGGTCAGGACTTTTAAGAGGAAGAGAATTCTAAGGTCTTTTCCTCCACCATCTTTTGGGATATAACTTAACTACACAAAAAACAGAAATGAATAGACATGAGCTAAAATACATTTCTGAAATATTTCTATTTTCCTCTTCTGATTTGTTCTCCACCCCTATTCACCCAGTTCTGTATCCTGGGAGCTAACCTTGATTGACTGTGTCAACAAACTGCCTTATCTTCTGACTCCTTTTGGCTATTGGTCAGCACCAGCAGGGATTGCAAGAGTTTGTCTACTTGGCTCCGTCCCTCAGGTTTCCACAGGTAAGCAGTTCTCTCTACCCAAGGTCACAGGTTAGGTGACCTTAGAGCTATACTGTAGCTTTATTAAAAGTTCCAAATCAAGTAGTATAAATGCTGAACCTTTGTTCTTCTTTTGAATATTGTTTTAGATAATCTAGATTATTTGCATTTAAATTTTAGAATCAAGTTGTCAATTTCTACTGAAAAAATAAAAGTCTTGTTTGGGTTTTAACTGGAAGTCACTTAATGGCTAAATCAATTTGGGGAGAATGAACATCTTAAGAATATTGAGTCTTCCATACAATGAACATGGCAAATATTTCCATTTATTTAGACTGTTTTAATTTCACAATGATTTATAGATTGCAGAGTACTTTTTGCAAATATTTTATTAAATTCCTAGATATTTCTGTTTTAAAAGCTGTTCTAAATAGTATTGGCTTTAGTTTCACTTCCTACTTATTTGTGGCTAGTATACAGAAATTGATTTTTGTATATTGACCTAAAATCCAGAGACCTTGTTAAATTCACTTATTAGTTACGCTATTAGCTGTATTTGTTTTTGTTGTTTTAAACTTCTTAGGATTTGCTGCTACACAGTTATGTTGTCTGTACATGAAGACAACTTTTCTTCTTTCTTTCCAATCTGCATGCATTTTATTGCATTCTATTGTGTTTTTTTGTTTTATTGTGCTTGCAAGGAACTCCAGCATAGTTCTGAATATAAATTGTGAAAGTGAATGTTGTACTTTTCCCCAGTATTAGAAGGAAAGTGTTTAGTCTTTCACCATTAAATAAGGTGTTAGCAGTAGGGATTTTTTTGTTCTTTTTGTTTTTTTAAATAGAAGCTCTTTTTCATGTCAAGTAATTTCCCTCTGTGCCTAGTATGCTGGAAGCATTTGTCATGAATGGATATGCATTTTATCAAATGCTTTTTTTGCATCTTTTGAGATAATAATATAATTTCTTTTTCATTGTGTTAATATACTGAATTATATTGATTTTTGAATGTTAAACCATATTGCATTTCTGGCATGAATCTCTACTTGATCATGATAATACTTTTATATATTTCTGGATTCAATTTACTAATAGTGTTAAGAACTTTTGCATCTATATTCGTGGGAAATATTGGTCTATAGATTTCTTGTAATCCCCTTGTCTGGTTTTGTTAACAGGATTATGCCAGTTTTATAAAATGGTTAGGAATTCTTCCTCTATTTCACAGAAAAATTTAGTAAAATTGTATTATTTCTTTCTTATATGTTTGGTAGGATTCATCAGTGAAATAATTTGGACTTTTCTTTTGCTAAAGTGTTTAATTTTGAGTTTGATCCCATTAATAAAGATATACTGTATATTAAATCTAGATTTTCTGTTTCTTCTTGAGGAAGTTTTAGAAATTTATAACTTTGCTTCCAATCTTATTCATTTTGATTGTTTTTAAAATTTTCCTCATGATTTCTTTCTGATCCATGGATTATTTTTTATTTTACTTAATTTTTAAATACTTGTAGTTTTTACAGATTATTTTTTATTGCTTTCTATTTTAATTTTATCATGATCAGAGAATATACTCTGTGTTATTTCAATCTTACATACTAAAGGATAACCATCAAAATTCAGGAAAGTAATCTTGATGTATTAGTGCCATTAAAAACTCAGACATAATTTCGAATTGTCCCATAATATCTTTACAGAATTGAACACAGCTCAGAGATACTCATTACATTTTTTTGCCATGTCTCTTTAGTTTCTTTCAGTCTAGAAAATTCCTCAAAATTTCCTTGACTTTCATTACCTTGATATTTATAAAGTTCCCCAGTCAGTTATTGTCATGGTCAGGTTCATGTGTCACTTGGCCAAGTTGTGGTACCTGTTTGTCTGGTTGGGCAAGTGCTGGCCTGTCTGTCGCAATGAGGACATTTCATAGAATTAGATCATGATCATGTCAGCTGCATTCACAGCTGATTCCATTTGTAATCAGCCAAACAGAAGTGTCTTCTGCAATGAGTAATGCTTAATCTGATCACTGGAGGCCTTTTAAGGATTCAGAAGAGACAGGTCCTATTCCTCCTTCCGCTGGTGAGCCTCTCCTGGGGAGTTTGTCCAGACCCTCCATCGGAGTCGTCGGCTTCACAACCTGCCCTGCAGATTTTGGACTCTGCATTCCTGCCATCACGTGAGATACTTTTATAAATTTTATATTTGCAAGTGTTCCCTGTTGATTCTGTTTCTCTAGAGAACCCTAACTAATACAGTTATTTTGTAGAATATTCCTTGATTTGGATTTGTCTGATGTTTCCTCAGTATTAGATTTGGTTGCTACATCTTTGATTAGAATGCTGCAAAAAATGATGTTGAGTTCTCACTGCATCCTATCAAGTAGTACATCAATTTTTTACTACCCATGGTGTGTGCTTTGATCACTTCATTAGGGTGGTACCAGACAGTTTTTTCCACTATGAAGCTCTTCTTTTCCCGTTTGTAATAAGTATTGCATGAGAAGCTACTTTCAAACTATATAAACATCCCATTCTTCATTAAACATTTATTTCATTCATTTATTTATTTTTATCTGTGTGGTCTCATGGTTTCTTATTTTATTCAAGTTGAAATCTTTTATTCTTATTCATTTTTGTGCTCAAATTATCCCTGATTTGACCTGCAAGAGTTCTTGTTTCCTTTGATATGTTCCAGTCATTCTTTTGACATTTTATTTCTTTTGGGCACAAGATATCCCAGGCTGATCACGTACTTCTGTGACCTATACCTAGAATTAGCCATTTATCTGAGGAGCTCTAGTTCCTTTTAGAGGTACTATTTAGAAGCCAAGATTTGGGCTGTACATCTGTTCATTTCTATTGAAGTATTGTTGCTCCAAGGCCCTCTCAATGGGCAGAACTAGGAAATATATGTAAGTATATTTACATATACATATCTGCATCCACATTTATTTCTGTATCTACATATGTTTATTTTAAATCATGAGATCACACTAATATCCCCAATTTCAATTCCAATCCAGCATTCCAGGATTCATTCTAGTTTTTCTCTTTCTGAGCTTCAATCTCTACCTTGTCAGCTTAGAATTCCTTGCTCTGCTTGGGCTCCACATCCTCTACCCTGGTCCAAAAAGTGCCTCCAGGCAGATTAGGGTGATTGTGAAGCACACTTGGGGGTTTCTTTTTGTTCAGGGATCATGACCGTGTAATGCTTGTTGTCCAATGTCTGTTTCATATATTCTGCTAGTTTTAGTGTTTGTTTATAACAGGGAATTAGTCTGGTGCCAGTTACTCTCTCATGGCTGGTTAGGTCTTATGGCTGGTTAGGAAAGTATGTCACATTAGCTCTTCATATCATTCATGTTTGCATATCAAACATCACCCCCAAGGACTGTTGTAAAAAATCTGAACAATCTGTACTTGATGAAGGGAAAAGGAAGGGATAAGAGACAGCAGGCTGTTGTCAACTCCAGTTTTCCTTCCATGTGACCTTAAGCAATATACGCAACTTATTTTGGCCTCAGTTTCTTTATTCCTAAAGTGGGATTTGGGAAAGGACTAAAGGATATAATGCATGAGAAGTGTGCGGGAGGACGCACAGATGTCTTCAATAGGTGGAAGTTTAGTCCCCAAATACTTCTATAAAGTCTATTAAAACTTATTTCAAGAGTATAAAGTTTGTCCAATGTAACATACTAAAATTCCTCCACAAACATTTTTCTCATGATTTTTATAACTTCAAATTATTATGTTTTTAAAAAGAAAATTATTTTATAAGTTGAACATCAGCATTTATCATGTCAATCACTGCTGAAAAGGCAGAGTCTCTAGGGTAGAATATGTCAGTTTTAAGTGGTGTGCAGATGCAACTTGGTTCAACTTTGAGTAGGAAGTGAAAATACTTCAATCACCTGAATCTACAAGATACATTCAAAAAACAGTAGGATGTCAGTGCCCAAGTGAGCACTAAATAATCAGTATACTTTCTAACTTTTGTGCTTGAGTTTTGTACAACTGGTTACCAAACTACTTCTCAGAGCTGAATCTTGAATTGATGTTGAATATGTAGCACTTTCTTTAGATATTGTTTTCTCTCCTCTTTGGAAATGGAGGAAGCCCCTTATGTAACAATGTAATAGTCTTATATATCATGAGTTTTGTTATGCAATCCATATAACATATGTGTGTGTATGTATGTGGTATATAAGTTGTTTATGTCCATATATATATGCATATGTGTATACATATAAATATGCATTTATAATACTTCCAAGGAGTTCTCTAGTATTTAATGCTAATAGACTCTTCTCTCTTTCCCTCTCTGATCTATCCATCCATTTCTTTTCTCCCTCCCTCACTTCATCTCTTCCCCAGCTTCATTCCTTTCTTCTTTCCCCTTCCAAAATATTTGTCAAGTATTTATTATATGTCAAGCATGTAGGCACTGATAAATAAGACATAATTTTTGTGTCCAAAGAGTTAGGAGCAATGATAAAAAATATGTAAGCATATTATCAGAGCACAGATCAAGGCAGTTGATCTAGTTTGTGAGATCAGGCACAGCTCTCTGAAAAGTAGGCTCTGAGGTGAATCCTTTCCCCTCTCCATTTTTTCTTCAATTCTGGAATATTTTAGCCATTTTACCACTTTGAACATTGCCTGTAACCCATTCTCTTTATATTTACCTTTGTAATGTTATCTAGTGCTTATGTTTAAATTTTTAAATATTATCTCTGTGTCATGATTCTCCATATTTTCCATCTTTTTTCTCATTGTGTTGTGTTTTAAGTGATTTCCTCACGTCTTTTTTCCAATCTGCAGTTTTTTCCTTCAGCTAGGTCTAGCCTATTGCTTAATCTATTAAGTATCTTAAATTTCAATTATTCTATTTCCGTTCCTAAAATTACTGTTTTGTTTTGGAATTACTGGTTTGTTCGTAATGAAAATGAATCCAAATATCCTTTTTGCTAGGGTCCTGATTTTATCTTACAGATTCCATTCATTCCTTTACCTATTTTAGTTTAAATATTTATTTGAAAAAAAACCCTTTTGCACCATTCTACATCTGCAAATCTGTAGCTGTGAACTGTTACAGTTGTTTTGTGGTCTGAATCTGTACTGTTGGTGAGTTTTTGTGTGCATCTTATTATTTTTGACTGAGCTCATTTATGGTGGTTGTGGAAATGCTTCCTGTGCTTTGGCGTGCAGGAGAATCCTGACTAGGAGGGCTTGTTATTTGCCTTGATCAAAACTTAATGAGTTGCATTCATTCCACACCAATTTTAAAATTATTTTCTCAGCTGAGTTTCTGCCCTGTGAAGGTAATGTGAATTCACACCCCACCCATGGTCTTGGTGTTCAGATTCCTTATGGGTGCCTATTCCTCATAGCCTGGACAGTGATCTGGCACTCAACTGTGCTCAAGTGCTGCTACTGTCAGACAGAGTTAATCCACTCAGAGCTTAAGAACCAGACAATTCCTTTAAGGCACCACTATTCACGGAGTCCAACGTCCTACCACCTCTATCTCCAGCCCCTCACAGACGCTGGACTACCAGCCTATAGCTCATGTGCCAAAAGACTAAACTTGGTTTCACTCTCATTCATCATGTTGGCTTTTTGTGTTTCCTCTTTGTACCAGGTTCCAATTAGTTCCTGTTCTTGCTTTTCAACTTGATTAAGATGGAATTTTAACACATTTTTCTGAGGTTTCTTTATGTATACACCTGGGCAGGGTAGAGGAGTGGGTGGTACTTTCCAAATTTTTGTTGTCTACCATGTTGCCTCCATATTCACCAAGCAGAACCTTAAAGGATGAGAAGCATGTATAGATGAAATGTCAACTCCACATCTACCCCAACTATTCTGATTTTACCACTTATTTGAATTCCCAAATGCCCTATTGGTTTTGGTCACTTAATCACAAACTTCCTTGCATTTAAGCACTGTATATGAGATTATATATTTTAAATCTATGTCCTGTGCTATGGGACAAGGTATATGGTAATCTGTCACCAGAGGTTGGGAATCTGATGACCCACCAATAGACTGTCAACACAGAAGAAGCTCAGGGGCCACATATAGCTAAGTACAACTCTGATTGCTGAAATGTCTACTAAGAGATTGTTAAAAGCTGCCCCTTTCATGTATAACTCCATAGTACCCAGAAAGTAGTCTACTTTCAGTTCAGGTTCTGTTCCAATGATAAGCTACTAGATATTGTTGAATTTGACCCTAACCACAACCCAATTAGATAACAATTATAATTCATGTTGTAGGATCCTTAAATTCAATTAATTACTTCCATAAACACTAATTGCATTCCTTCTATATCAGGCACTGCTCTAGGCACAGAGGTTGAGAGTTAAACCAGATAGACAAGATTAATCAAGTTGCCCAAAGACAAAGCTATCAGATACTAGATTCTGAATTTAAATTTAGAGCTATCTAACTACAAAATTTTTAACCACTACCTAGTACTTCATCCCCAATGTTGCAAATGTACTTTTTTAATTGTGGTATTGTGATCTGTTTCTCTTCTTTATTACCTTTCTATTTTCCCTCCTGCTAATTATCTCTTCTTCTAGGGATGCTTTCTTTTCAAGAAGGGCTTTTCAGTCAGGTGATAGCCCAAATTTTCAACTGAAATTTAAAATAATGCAATAAAATAAGGCCAGTCAAGCCTCAAGTGTGATATATATTTTTAAAAACAATGAAACAGAACTAAAATTCACAAGATTTATGGCTTAATGTTGTTTTGATACCTTTCTTTCTAAACACTTTTCCAACTTCCTCTTCTTTCTTTTCTTCCTTTCATTTCTTTTTCACAGTTTCCAGGTCTGCCCTTTTTTCCAGGTCCTAAACGAAATGCCTTAATGTTCAACTTCTTTGTTGTTATCTATTCAAGTTGTGCACATCTACTTTTTGCTTTGTTTTCCAAGTTAAATCAGATTTCTTCCACTGTTAGTTTCTACCCATCATTTAAACATGGTTTCCTTATATTCTTTACTTTTTAAAATTCTTTGTTCACCGACAACTCTCCTTTTTTTCTAAAATGTTTTGAAGATTTTTTCTGTGAAAAAGGAAACAAGACATAAGGGAAGCCTTTAAAATTTATGTTCCAGTAGATTACAGAAGCTTCATGCTGTACTAAAAAGAAACAACAAAAAAAAAATCAAAAAGGAAAATGAAAAAACATTAAAGAGACTTAGTTTCTGATTCCAGCTTATGTTGACACATAGTTTTAGGAAGAAAACACACTGTTTTTGCTTGTCAGTGTCCTTCTGTAAGAGCTTTGGCCCATAATTGCTGCTGGAAGGGCTGGTTTTATGCATTAATAGAGGATAACTCCACCTGCTCTCAGTGAGATAGCCCCTCTACCCAAATACCCCTTTTTCCACCACTTAACTTTTGGGTAGGGCATTGTCTGACAACTGATTTACCTTTTAGAATAGAGGGTAGCAACTTTAGTTGCTTTCCATTACTAATGCCTTGCTGAGAATAAATGTATCTGATGGCTTTTCTTGGGCAGTTTAAAAAGTGGGCACTGACAAGAGTTGGAAAGGGCCTGTTGGGGGAAAAGGAAGCAGGGAAAAGCTGTCCCCATTTATATATACTGGAGATGACAAGAGGACCCAGGTACCTGGACAACACAGTGAGGAGGAGGTGAGAAGGCAATACAGAAAAGGTAGCTGAGGCCTGAATAGAAACTTCTAGACTGGAATGCAAGGATTAGAAGAAAATTTATTATGGGGAGATTTAAAGAACTGAACTTGAGGAACAAAAGAATCTGCACATACGTTAAAGGTACTGACCTTGGCTTTTCCTTTAGAAGCCATAGCTTCTGAGGTATATACCCAAGGCCATTGCCCGCAAATAATGGAATTTCCTTAATGGGATGAAAAGAAATGCAATCATTACCTCAACTCTATACACAAGACTCCCTCTGAGTAATCAGGATCTCTTTACAGAGCTTTCCATCTCAGAAGGTAAAGCAAGCACATTTTATCTACTTTGCTAAGGCTTTAATGTGCAAAGGGCGGTAAGATCTCTGTGGAAAAAAATAAGTTTTCCACATTTAATATATTGAAAACAAACTTTGCAAATCATGTTTCAAATCCATCCATGACAAAAAAATTCTACTGAGCTTCTTCTGTCCAAGGATGGCAAATGCATCAATATTCCCACTCACCTCTTCCCAGGCAGACACTGAATAGGTCCACACTCCCTCCCACACAGCCAAGGCATAGCAGCTTTATAATCTTCACAATCTTTCTTAAATGCTCCAGGAAGCCATTCAAGATCCATTGGGATTGGCACCCCAGGTGCCACGTGTGAGCCTAATAACGTAATCTCTGTCACATAACGTAGGACCCATAATAGGCCATTTGCGATGTTATATAAGTTGTGTTTTCTTTCCTTATCACTGACATTTTTCCCTCCCTCCCTCTCCACCGTTTGCACACACTTAGGTGTCCAGGGTTTTCCTTTGTTCTCAAGACCACTCTCTTCAACCATATAAGAAAGAACTTGTATGTTTACAGTTTATCAGTCAACCAATTATAGTCAACTATAGGTCATTTTTGGAAGTGAGCTGGTCATATTGCCACATTTCCCTCCTCTCAAGTGTCCTTTTTTCCCTGGAATGAGTTGGCTTCACTGCTTCCTTTCTCAACCAACGTTAAGTATTGATTTACTCAATACTTAGAGTAAATCGTTCTCCTATAGGGTTTCTTAGCACCATGGAGTCTCCATTGGTCATTGTACATATGTGATATAATGCCAATCTGAGCCTGGGGCAAATTCCTTGATTACTTCTTTAGCTTTATTTGTTGCAAAGATTTCCTGTCAATCATTTTTACCCACAGTGCTTGGTTAGTGAGTGTATTCACTTGAAATTCTATGTCAAGCTAATTTGGAGAAGAATGTGAGCCTGAAAATAATGAGAGTCAGAAATTCTCCAGGATCTGATGCTGGTATCCTCTGTGCCTCTCTGTGAATCTGAAAGCACGCTTGCTTTCATTTATTCTGGATAAGGCCTCTCCTGATGACCAAAAACAATTATAGATGAGTTCTACCTGACTTAGCATGATAGTCAAGAGACCTGGCCAAGACAAGAGGGGGAACCCTTTTCCCCAGGCTTTAGCTGCAGTGTTACCTGACAACAGCAAGTTTGCTCTCTACCCCTCAAAATACCATGCACTTTTCTGGCTCAGCCCTTGATGTTCACCCTCCCCCGCCCTGCCTCCCCTCCACAAGAACTCTCTTTTCCTGTTTTCTGATAAAAAAAATTTCTACCCCTAGACTCAGTTTTACAACAGCCAAAACTGCTGCCTCTTCCCTAAGCCACAAGGTTTGTTCATTTTATCTTACATTGTTACTTATTATTTGATATAAAACACTTGACTCCCCAGTATTCCTGCTAAAATCCTGGTCCTACTGATGCCCCTAACTGTATGACCTGCAGATACCCCACCCCAGTGCACTTTACGGGGATGGTACTAGAAGGACTCATGAGCTTCTTTCTCAACCCAGGCCCTTACCCCTTATAGGTTTTCAATTTAAAATCTCCCAACAGACTCAGGGCTCTCCTAGATCCAAAGGGAAGGATAAAGTTCATGCAATAAGCATCTTCTTTGTGACCTTGAAACTATTGACCCCACTGGAAATTAAAATCTTACAAAGGCCACTGCAGAATCAATGGTACATGAAACTTTATTGCAGGATTATAAATTGTCCTCTGGCGTGTAATTCATTTATTCAAGAATATTTCATGAGTACTTTAATAGTGTGGTAGGGATACAAGCAGTAAGTAAAGCAGCAAAATCTCTCCCCCTGGGGATCAATGGAAGAACTACAGTGCTTGAGTAGTGAGTAAATTCACTTGTTAAAATCCCAAGGCAGACTGTGAAAAAATAAACAAGCTGTCTGATGGTAGCACATGCTGTTTTAGTTTGCTAATGTTGTTGGAATGTACTATACCAGAAAAGGAATGGCTTTATACAGAGAATTTGTTAAGTTGTAAGTCTACAGTTCTGAGGCCTTAAAAATGTCCAAACTAAGGCATACAGATAAAGATACCTTGACTCTGAAGAAAAATCAAATGGTGTCAGGAATTCTCTGTCAGCTGGGAAGGCAGCTGGCTGGTGTCTGAGGTCCTTACTCCCAGTTTGTGGCTTTGTGTTTTTTATTCCAGTGGCTTCCTCTCCAAGGATCTCTGGACCCTCACTTAGCCTCTTTAAGTCAAAACTCTGGGCTTCATCTCTTATCTTAGCATCTCCCAGAGCCAGAGATTTCTCCTCTTCAACCATATGTGTCCTAGTTTCATACAACTTCTCTAAGCATGTCTATTGGCACTCCAAACATTTCCACGTCTGCATCTGAGATTTCTCCCAAAATGTTTCCCCTTTTAAAAGACTCCAGTAAACTAATTAAGACCCACCTTGAATGGGGGACACGTCTCCATGGAAATAACCTAATCAAAATTTGGTGGGTCACATCTCCATGGAAACAACCTAATCAAAAGGTTCCACCCTGCAATATTAGATCAAGATTAGAAGAACATGGCTGTCTCACTAGATTGGATTAGGATTAAGAGAAGAATATTCTAGGCAGAAAGTCCAGGAAGCCCAAAGGTCCTAAGGCAGGTGGCCTCAGGAACAGTAAAGAGGCCAATGAGACAGGAGAGAATTGTCTGAGGGAAGGGCAGTAAGAGATGAGGACAGAGAAGTAATGGGACCAGGTCTAGTAAGCAGTTGTAAGGACTTGGCTTTTACTCTGAAAATGGGAAACCAGTCAAAGTACTTGAGCAGAGAAATGAATTTGAGATATGACTTAGGTTTTTAAAATACCATTCTAGCTGGTATTTTGAGACTACAGATAGAAATGGCCAAAGCAGAATCAGGTTACTGCAATAATTTAAATGAGAGAGAGCGGTGGCTCCAACCAGGATTGTAGTAGCAGAGGTGGTTTAAAAAAAAGTTATATGCACACATATAGGTGTGTATATGTATATGTTTGTGATGTATGTGTGTATTTATGTGTATGTGTGTATGTGTATATGTGTATGTGCATGTATATATGTGTGTATATGCATATGTGTGCATATAATGTGTGTATGTATGTTTGAAGGAGGTGGCAACAGGACTTGATGATGGTTTGAATGTGGAGCATGGAACAAAGAGAGGAATAAAGAGTAAGTTTATGGTTTTTGGCCTGAGGAACTGAAGTGTAGAGCTGAAATGTGCTTCCTGAAATGAGAGACTTCAGAGGCACAGTTATAAAGTGGAGCAAAGATCACAAACTAGGTTCTGGATATGTTGCATTTGAGATATTTAGCGTTACTGAAGTGGCCATGTTCAGTAGGCAGCTGGAAAGTTGAGACAGGATTTCAGGGCAAGGGTCTAGTCTGGGTGGGGTTTGCTGATAGTGCTTGGCCACCTGAATTGGCGGTGATCACTCAGGGAGATGAAACCAGAGATGTAATATTTAGAAACTGAAAGTGGAAACAGTTCCATCAAGTGTCCTCAGACCACCATGAGGGGTTGCTTGAGTGTGTGCACCCCTTGTTTGGTGTTCTGCTCAATATCAAAATTTACTTCATGTTCCTTAGAATATATGTGCTGTGAAGATTCTTCCCTGTAAATCGTAGAGAATTCTCTAGGCTCTTAGCAAAGAGCTAGCTGAAGACTCCATTTTTTTCAGATACTAAATTCATGATTATAATTCATTATTTTATAATAGCAATAATAGTTACCATTCATTGAATTCCTACTCCCGAGCAGTATATTTCATGTATTTTAGTTTGTTTTATCCTCACAACTCTATGAGGTAGGTATTATTAATGAAGAAATTGAGGGTAGAGAAGTCAATCAACTTGCCCAAGGTTGTACAACAAAGTGAGTGGCAAAGCTCGGATCCTAAAACAGGGCAAGGAAATCATGAGAATCCAGCTGATTCTCCCAAATGTGCTCCAAAATAATCCTTTGGATTAAGTCTTAACTGAAATGATGTGAAACCTTTTCCTTCCTCCACAGTGAGCTAACACCTTGTACCTCCTCAGGTATTCAATATTGTCCTTCCTTCTGGTGAGAAGGAGATTAATGGAGGGGCACTGGCCTTTACAGGAGCAATGTGTCCAGGGGATCCCCCAAGAAGGGAATCTTGGCTTCCAAAGAATAGACAAGGTGGGAGCAGAAGCACACACCTTCCTGTTTTGTTTCCCCTTCCTCTTTTGCCATATCCTTCCCCTTCCTCCAGGAGGAGGTGGCCTCATCAAAGCAATGGGCAGAGTTTTACTTCCCAGAGACTACTTGTTTCTCCAATGGAAACCCTGCAGACCACCTTAATCTTCTGATAGAGAGATGTGCCTGGGAGAGATTTTTGAATGGAGTTGGGGTAGGGTATGGGGAATGAAGACTGCCTGAGTCTCAGATCCATGAGGACTGTATCAGCCTCATGGATCACTGATTGGCCACAAACCATTCTCTCCACATGTATTTTGGAGACATTTATTAAGTTACAGCCACTTTCTGGGCATTGGGGATATAATGGTGAACAAAACTGACATGGTCTTGGACTCATGGATGTTAAATTGAGTAAGAGAGACAGATGTTAATACACCAGTAAATATGTTACTACACAGCATGATAAGTGACTATGAAAGAGACAACTGCAGAGCATCGGAGAGCCAAGAACTGGTACATACATTCACAGAAAGCATCTGGAAACATAAAGCCTTTCTAAATATATTTCAAATCATGTATAACATTGGTCAAGGACTGGAGTAAGAGTACTAAATTGATTCCATAGTTCACGCATCAGTGAAAGTTATAGGGAAGAGTTTTGATGTTTTTTTAAAGAGTAATGTTACAAAAATGCTACGTAAACTTCTAGGAGTTTGTTTTCCTTTGGACACGATCTTTGTTTATAATAAGTAGAAAAGGAGCAAATACATTATCGTTGGTTATATGGAAAGACATAAAAATTTTGGATTCACTCCAAAAAAGACTTGTGACGAGAACTTCCAAAGATAAAAGCTATGGTTCGTGAAACTGTTAGTCAAAAATGTTAGCATCCTGCCATCCTGTGGTTATATTCAGTACTACAGGGTTGGCACATTTGGAATTTCCTTGCGTGTCCCAAAGTATCAAAAATGCACTTAGGATTTGACTAACTCTATAAAAATAATGAAGTTCTTTACAAAGTTTCCAAAATATAAGGATGCATTCTAAAGGAACTAGAAATGTTATTTTATCCTAAATTTAAAAGTGCCATTCTGTTAAGTCCCTGAAAAGACAATGTATCATCAAGCACGTGCTGTTTTAAATTTTTAACAGATATTTCCACAGTAAATGCATTCCAAGAGCTAAATAATATTAGTTAAGTACTTTTAATAAACAGAAATATCTTGTCAGACCAAGCAAAATTCTGATTTCAAAGTATTCTGAGGCTCTGACTTACTTTTAACTAAAAAGTGAGAAGAATCTGGAAGATTCTAGGAGTATCTCTTAGGCTTGAAGGGGAGGGAGTACAGACACTTAGCAGCCCAGTCTTCCACCCTCTGACTTACTCCTGTAGGTTTTTGCTTTAACACAGATTCTGTCCTAGATTCCATGCTAGGATTCCATATTTCATTAGACCTACCTACTGGAACTTCTATAAAGGATGGAAGAGCCAGCATGGATATTCTATAATTTTATTTCACAAAGCTTCACTCCTCATAAGTTTCCCAAACCTAGCAAGACACTGCTTTCAGTGCCAAGCAAATCAGATAGCCCACTGCAGTCACAGCTGAAAAAAAAGACCCGGAACAACCGTTTACAACAATCTTTGTACCTTTACCTGCACTGTTACAGAAACTTGATAATCCAATTAAAAATCCTGGAATTCTGTTAAAGATAGCCATCACACATCAGGATCTTTTGAAATATCTCAACAGCTTGCTGGAGTTTGTTCGCAGCCAGTTTATAAGCAAAGCCATGCATGCTAGTATGACTGTTATAAGACCAGCTGGTGAGCTTAATTGGTAAATAAGAGGCTACTTAAAATTTATATCAGATTATTGTTCACCTTAAATATGACTAAAAATTGGGTTTGTTGATTCCCTTATGCACACATTTACTCATTCTGTTCATTTTAGGGCACTTTGGATCGTCTTCCTTCCCTCTTTCTGCTTTGGGTTGGAGTGCCTCCCACTTTTCCCTCTGTGCATTTACTCCTTGAATTCCTTCACAACCTGCCTGATCTCTTCTAAAACTTCCTGAAAGAAAGTTCCCAATGTGATCTGGGGGTAAATTTACTATAGATTGGCAGATATCAGCTTGGTTCTTGAATCTGTATTTGCTCTGATAGGAATGGGCTGATTATATTAATCTGAATTTTTGAAGTTAAATGATCAAACCGGCTTATTGAGGGCAAAGGCCCTGTGAAGAAACATAGCCAGAGATTGGAATATATCACTAGCAAAGCCAGACTTTTAAAGATGTCAACTCAGAAGACTGCAGACATTGATTTAAAGGTTGGGAAAAGGTAGCCTTTAAAAAACCCAAAGCACAAAGAGGGAAGGAAGACAATTCAAAGAGCCCTAAAATGAACAGGTTGAATAAATGTGTACATAAGGGAATCAAAATTAAAAAAAAAAAAGAACATTTTAAACCCCTCTGTAGAACTAACAGTAAATGTAGTACTTTTTCTCTACTTAGTATCTAATCCTAACAATATCCAAGGCTAATGAGAGTTCCATTTTTTTGTATAACAATGTGAGTCCTTATTGAGCACACACCATGTATTAAGCACCATTTCAGATGTTTTATGAGTAGCCTTTTAACCTCAGGATGAGAATGTGAGGCAAAAGCGCAGCTCATCTTTATTTTACAAGTGAGAAAACTGAGTTAACTAAAGAGGTTATATAACCTGCCTACACAGACTTGAACATGGTAAAGCTGGGTGTTGAAATAGGCAAGAGGCCACCATATCCTACAATCTTAACTCCTGCCTTGGACTGTCTCCTCCATCCTGTGAGGAAATATACCCAGAGAGGATAAACAAGGAGCTAGAACAGATGCCCAGAGAAGAGGGGCCGGCATTGGAACCCAGCACTTCCTGGCTTCCTGCGTTCTGGCAGCAACCTGTGCTACGCAGACACTGCCCCAGAGCCACATGGCCTCAGTTTCCCCTTCTGCCTTTATTCACACCTCCTCTTCCTCCTGTTCCTCCTTGACTTCTTTTCTTTCTCAGGGTTTCTTCTTTTCTCATCTAGGCTTTTCTCTCTTCTCTCCCCGATACTGGTGATCTTTTTTATGTCTATCACAACAGCATGCTTACCTTGCTTTTCCTTCAACCTAAAAAGCCTAAGTAGGAAGAATCGATGAATTGTAGTTACGTGCACATGGGCCTGTGTTTGGCCTTTGCTTGGCCATTCCCCACTGTGTGAATTAAATTAAAATAATAGGACAAGACTCCAGAGGTCAATGTGAAGAGTAAATGGCATAGCCTCTGTATATAGCCATACATAGTGCCTGGCTCATAGAAAGAATTCAGTGAGTGTTGGCTTCTTATTGTCATTATCATCACCATTAAATTTTATTCATCTTTTAAAAAAATCTTCATTTTAAAATATACATAGCAAAATGGCTCACATTTAAATGTCCTTTCTCCCTTTTAGATGAAAAATTGCTCAAGGGAGGCAACCTCTCTTTCTGAATGCCAGAGATTAACACACGTTAAATAGTTACTATTATAACCCAATCTCTGGTCTCAGGTGTAAAGTTGCTGAAGTCTAAATTTAGAGAAAATTGTTACATTAAAGGTCAATTCCCCAGTAAGGACAAGGGATATATTGCTTTTTGCTTTAGAGTCCAAACCAAAGAAGGATTGATTTGATTAAAGAGGCATCCTGCTGGTCACAATTCTCGGTGTTTATGAATGGCAGCAGGCTGGAGGACACGGGGGCGGGTGGACCTGAAAGAGCCGCATGAGATGCCCCCAGCCCCTGCCATTCAGTTACGCAGTGACTTCCAATCAGCTGTGGCTTTCCCCAAAACAGTCTGCCACCTGGATGGCTCCAAGAGGAATATGGAAAAATGAGGGCCACAAGAATTCACCTTACAGGAAAGCATTTTCTAGTCATCAGTGTCAAAGTGAATAGGGTTTCGGGATAAAAGAAGGTAACAGTAATTGCTCATCATAAGACTTCCTCCATAGTGAGAATAATTCTCATTAGTCTTTTGATAAATGAAAACATGGTGGTCTTGACTTAGCTTCACAAGAAATATCTACATGAGCTAATGTATTAAATTCACCCTACATCTTATTGTAATAGACTTAAAAGCAAACTGCATTCTGATTTCCAGGTCACGCTATAGTCATGATTTCTAAATGTCCTCTCCTAAGCATACTTGAATTTGCCCAGGTGTTAGGGAACCTTCTCAAATTTTTGCCCACATGTTCTTAGCATATCCCTCTTATTACTATTTTCACACTGCCTTTCTCCCCATACCCTCACCCCTCTTTCTGCTTAATGATAGAAAAATGGCATAAGTTTTCAGTTTTCAGGTAGCCCAAAGCCTAGCATGTAGATTGCATTCCAAAAGAGTGAATGTGGCATTCTCTTATAAAGCCTGTTTCCTTTATAAAGCCTGTTTTCTCTCAAGGATTGCACTAGGGGGATGCACCTGTATCTGTCCCCTCCCAATAGAATCCATGAAAGAGAAAGTCATCCTGATAAAATCTCCAAACTCCCTGTGAAATATCCTCAGAGCTGCTGTGCAAACACCTAATGGAAAGGCCAAGAAGGCTCCTAGGGCTGGTTGTCATTGTTATTGTTTAAATTACACTGTTCCCGTTCCCCTAAACTGTTAGCCAAATGTCTATCAGATGGTACTTTATGAATTCAACATTTATATTCCTCATGACATTTCTGTGTTGCTTTGGGATGACTAAGTGACATTTTGGATTTTTACCAACTTGGCATTCAAAATATGATCATGAATCATTCATATGTCTTAGCCTTATTTGTGCTTTCAGTATTTTCCATCAAAATATAGTCCAAATAGACTTGGGTTTTTTTGTTTGTTTGTTTGCTTGTATGTTTGTTTTTTGCCTTTCATGAAATAGGATCTCAAAAATTCTTTTGATCAGAAGTCTGATTTTCATGGCGTGAGGTCCACCTGATCAAGTTAGATTAGTTGACTTTGTATTAAGGCTAACAATTAACTTGTATGGAAAGCAGTGACATTCCTCAAATAAGTCTCCACTGGTTGGTCAAAATATGTCAGAAGAATCTGGAAATACTGATTTCCAGACAAAACACCAAGATAGTTCCTTGATGTTAATTTAAAAACCTACCATGCTTATGAAGGGCAACTCTTCTAACCAGCATTCACCGCTTCCTTTGTCCCATTTATTTCATGTCAGGGGATTTTTTTCTTTGACAAACTCATACAACCCATAGATACAGTAACTCCTATGGGGCAGGAAACAATGGTAGGATTAGCAGAAATAGAGCCACGATTGTCTGTTTCTCACAGCAACTCCTCCTGAAGTTGAACTGAGGATAAGTTTCCCTGGCAATGATGAAGCTGCCTAGTCTGAGTCCATGAGTGCATTTTACACACAGTCCATCAGTGCATTTTACAGCACACAAGTGCATCCCTGACTTCTGTAATGTGTGAGGATTTTACTTAGACTTTCCAGCTTAGCTCAAGTTCAAAGATTGCAACTCAGCCTTAGTGGCCCCAGTCTTCTGCCTGACTCATAACACTCCCCCTGGCTCCTGATTCTCTGGAAACACCAGGTTCCAAAGTGCCGGCAGCCTTACTGCAAACTCCCTCTGTATTTGCCCTTACTTTTTACAATTCCTATCTATCAAAAAGCAAATAGTTTTAGGGCTGATTATTTGTAAATAAATTAGGTGGCAGCTGAAGATGATCCCTGGGTTGTAAGTCCCTTGGTGACTTTCCAAAAAGATAATTGTCTCACATGTTGAAATGTAGTCTGTATGCAAGAAATATGCATTACGTGAACAAAATAATAATAATAATAAATTCCAAGAGAATTCAAAAGTCCCATTTAGTGTTAACGTGGGAAAATCCTTTTAAAGAAATGGAAGAGTCTGAACTGGGTTCTCTGTGTTCTGGACCACAGAGAATTCAGTTATGTGCAATTGGTGAAGCAGTCTTCCAAATCTTTGGCGCCATTTATGTATGTTAATATAGAGAAATAGAAGAGGCAATTTGGTACAGTTTCTTCTTTTCCTCAAATAGATGGCTTGGAAGATCACAGAATTTCTTAGAACTAATCCAATATGGATTATTTCAGTTTCTTGAAGTCTGTAATAGATGTGGCCCATGCATAAGTGAAGAAGGAAACTTCAGTCTCATTACAGTTTTATCAAGTAGGAAAGAGGGAAGGGGAGGCAGCGGCACACTCCCCCATGCCCCAGCCTGTGAACAGGTGCATATGTGGCCTTTCTGAAGGTTTTGAACAGGGCCTACAGAATTTTATTACCTCTAAGCCATGGCTTTTGGTTAAAACCATCATTAAATAGCAGTGCCTGCCTTTCCTAGCATTTGCATTGTCTAGGCCCTGCCTCCTGCTGGCCCTTCTTGACTCTCAGACTAAGTAGAATCAATCCTTCGGCTGACGCCCATCCCCACTAGGGTCTTACAAAGCCATCCAAGCCTCTTTGACTTGGCTCCTTTGCTACTTAGCAACTGTGTGACTTGGGAATATTCTCTGCCAGTCTGAGATCCCAAGCCTCTGAAATAAGGATACTGTAACATCTAAATTCAGTGATTGTGAGATCTACTTTGTCCCATGGAGTAAAGTGCCAAGTGCAGTGCTTTGCACAAGGGCTGTAAAATCCCTTGCCTCTTTGGGCTACAGCCCCTGCCACCCAGTGTGAAATCCACTGCTGCTTCCTCTGTTCCTGCTCACAGCGTAGGCTGTTGAGGAAGCCAGCAATCCTAAGCTCGGTGTCTTTCAAACTTCTCAACAGATATTCCTCTAATGGCGAGAAGAAAATAAACAGACATTGTAGCAGACCAGAGAGTGATGAGGGTTATAATTAAGAGTAGATTAACACAAGCCTTTAATTTCTTTGAAGTTTCCCATTTTATCTTTAAAAATATATATTACCCTGATTTTTCATTCTATCACACTATATTAAAATAATTAAAATGCTTAAAAAATATGCATTAATTGAGATTTTACTCCAAATGCTTGGTACCACATAAAACTGGTAGCACAGTATGCTGGTTTGAAAGGAAGTATGCCCCCTAGAAAATCCATGTTTTAACCAAAATCCCATTTCATAAAGGTAGAATAATCCCTATTCAATACTGTATGTTGGAAACTGTAATCAGATCATCTCCCTGGATGATGTATGTGATTTAGTCAAGAGTGGTTGCTAAACTGGATTAGGTGACGACATTTCTCCACCCATTTGAGTGGGTCTTGATTGGTTTATTGGAGTCCTATAAAAGAGGAAACATTTTAAAGAATGGGAGATTTGGAGAGAGCAGAACGATGTAGCCATGAGATGTGGAGTCTACCAGCCAGCGACCTTTCGAGATGAAGAAGGAAAATGCCTCCCGGGGAGCTTCATGAAACAGGAAGCCAGGAGAAGAAGCTAGCAGATGACGCCATGTTCACCATGTCGCCCTTCCACTTGAGCGAGAAACCCTGACGTTCATCGGCCTTCTTGAACCAAGGTATCTTTCCCTGGATGCCTTAGATTGGACATTTCTATAGACTTGTTTTAATTGGGACATTTTCTCAATGTAAACTAGCAACTCATTAAATTCCCCTTGTTAAAAGCCATTCTGTTTCTGGTATTTTGCATTCTGGCAGCTAGCAAACTAGAACACACAGGAAGAGTTGCTGAGTTTATCCTGGGCTTTGTGTATCCTCTGCAAACATCTGATCCATCCTGGGTTCTGGAATTTGGAAAGCATAGCCCGGTGACTGTTCTCTTACAGACTCACCTCTGTGCAATCTCACCTCTGCCCTCCTGCTCAAAATTCTTCTCATTCATCTTTCACTGACTTTCTATCACATTGTTCACAAAACTTCTTAACCTGAACCATTTCCCCTCTTCAAGGCTCCCTTGTATCTTCCTCCCTGAGATGATTGATGCCATCTGACATCCCTCAACTTCCATTTCAAAATTTAGCAAATCAATACTTATTCCCACCTTTCTACTTTCCTGTCTGATTCCATGAAAGTGTTCCTCCTCTGATACAATATTAACTTCCCCTGGGTCCTCTTGCCTCTGTGTTCCTTCTTTCAGTATTTTCAGTTTCTTCTCTGAATTGCATCTTTCCTTTCAGCCCACAAGCACTTTCCTTCTGTACCCTAAAGGAGCTTGCCTAAGTACTCTGCCCCACTAGCCAAGTCACCAACTTGCCTATTGGCTTCCTTTCACTACCTTGTGTCTCCAGACTTCTTCAAGACCCACTTAGGCCTTGACTTCTTGCCATCTGACTCCTGTCCTTTGAGCCTACAAAAACGAACCCTTCAAAGGACACTAATCATTGCCTATTTCTTAATTGAAAATCTTTTTTTCACATCCTTGATGACTTCCCTGCAACTTTTATTACCTCCCACTTGCAATTTATGTTCCTGCTCTCTTGATCTGTCAATCTCTAGGTTCATTTTATTCAATCATGTCAAATATTTATTGAGGACCTAATACTCAGCAAGTACTGCAGAAACTAGAGGTACAGTGGTAACAAAAAGCCCCCATCCCCTTATAGCAGTCACATTTAGTCCAGGGTGGTAATTGTTATTTCTGGATTTTGAGAGACTGTTTTATTTATGTATTTAGAGGTAAGAATGAAACTGATTGGATCGGGATTAAGTTAATTCAGAATACAGGGTAAGGAAGACATTGCCTGCATTTTAGAACTTCATCTACTCTTTGAGACCAAAGAAAGAAAGTTTTATTATGTCCAGAACTTCAATTTGCTGTAGCGGATAATCTAGCTCAACCTTTCTGAATAGATCACTTAAACAATCCAAACACAGGGAGCCCAGAATAAGAATGAGAGCCTTTAATCCTGTGTAGCTTAATATAATGCCTTAATATATCCTGGAGTATATTAAGCAGATAATCAAAAAGTATTGGCAAAGTCCCTTGAGGGATGGGAGAAAAATTATGAAACTATTAAATTTTACCACAGTGGAAACCCTGAATAATGTGCCAAACATTAGGGACACCCAAATCAATAGGCCACGTCCTTGATCTTGAGGCTTGTTCTTGTAAAGCTTATGAATATAGCAGAGAATCTTAGCCTGTCTATATGTATGCCTAAGAGTCACCTCCAGAGGACCTCTTTTGTTGCTCAGATGTGGCCACTCTCTCTCTAAGCCCAACTCTGCAACTGAAACCATCACCTTCCCCACTATGTGGGACCTGACATCCAGGGTGAAAGTCTCCTTGGTGGCATGGGAGCTGACTCCTAGCAGATGAGCCTAGCCCTGGCACCAAGAGCTTAACAATGCCATCCTGACTGAAAGGGGAAAAGAAGTGTAACAAATAAAGTATCTGTGGCTGAGAGTTGAGAGGCTTCTCTGGAGATCACTCTTATGTAAGCTTCAGTTAGACATTGCTACCTATCATAACTTGCCAAACACCAACCAAAACCATTCCTGCCAAACCTAAAGAATGCCTAGGGCATTATACAAGATTCTACAAAGGTTCCTTATACTAGGGTAACTTTCCAAAACTGCAACCTCCAGATGGGTCACTGGACCAGATAAATCCTGAAATGCAGAGAAGCCAGCCCTTGCAGGACACAACTAGTTCCATACCCCATCCCTTATTATTGAAAGCCCTTTCCAACATGAAAAATTAGAATGGGCATAGCCCAAACACCCCTAAAGAGTGGAAGAAAGATCAAAAGGTGATGGTGGAGTTATACAGAGAAGGTCAGGTTTAACAAATGAGTATGATTGCTGAGAGTTTCCCATAATTAATCCATACCTTTCAGATTCCCTTGCTTCCATTCAGCCCTGTTCTGCATATAAAATATTTGGAACTCTCCTGTAATGCCATCTTCTCCTTCATGTCCCCAGTTGAAAGTAATCTATCCTTCCCCCAGATTGCATACCATTGTTAACTTATGTCTCTTACATTTCTCTCCACCTAGCACTAACAATTTTGGGGTATATGCTTTTGCTTTCCCAACAGACTGCCAGATAGCCAAAGACAGAGACCATGCCCTTTTAATTCTGTAATATCCAGAGTGTAATACGATGGAAAAAGCATGGTCTTCAAGGTAAATCAGAGAACCATTTAAAACCAATCAGATAATAGTTCTGACCTTGGGAAAGTTTCTTCTTGGTGCCTTTGTTTCCTTATTCATGAAGACGAAAATAACATTTCAGAGAATGGTTATAAAGCACAAGTTATTTTCAGTTGACAATATTTTTGAATAGTTTAAATCAAATATGCTGAACAGTCACAGGCATTATTTACCCTAAAAGTAATCTATACACAAGGAATAATGTTTTTTTTTAAATGAGTGTATATATTTTATTTTTACTTAATTTAAATGTCATAATTAAAACTCAACAAAATAATTTTGGCCATATTGAAACATTGCAGGAAGGATATTCATGCTTGAGTAGTAGAAGTTCTTTCAACAATTATGATCCATTGAGTCTCAAAGTATACATAGAAAATGAGCTATGAAAAGAAGGGACTTATCATCCACCCAAGACATGCAACTCTGGCTCTGAAGCCAGTATCTGTTTCCAATTTGCACAATAAAAATGTATAATAAATATAACAGAGCAATACTTAATTAATAGCAACTTCAAACATTATCCAAATTCCATTCAACTCAAACATTTCTATTAGATAACAGCAAATCTTCATCTAATCATTATTAAGGAAAAAGCTTTAAAAGGTTTACAATCATTAATTTCTGAATTACAGTAAATAACTTCTAGTCAAAACTGGAAGCCTGCCTAGAATTCTGTGTTTTTAAACCAGGAACCCTTGCCACAAAGAACAAAACAGCTTCTTGCGCAACAGAATTTTAAGTAAGGCCAGAACACATCTCTATGTTTCTTTTTCCAAGTGTACTCATTTCCTCAGTGAGTTCCTAGCCTTACTGAGATGAGCCAGTGCCACACGGCCCTGAAATTACCACGGATTTGTGGAGAGTGGCTTGGAGATGCTTTTGGCCAAGCTCCATGCAAGATTAAGAAGTCAGAGCAGCAGCAGATCTGGGTCATGAACCTAAGAACCTTTCTAAAATAATCACCACACAGATCCGCTATCATTAACTCTGCTCTCTTGAGAGTGATACTCGGAAAGGAAAGTAGCTGAATCCAAAAGTCTTATGTGAGGTCTGGTTGGAATAATAGGATTTGAATGTAAATTCCTACAAGCCACAGGAAGATGCAGGGGAAATAGTGGTCACATTTTAACTGGTTTACACAGTAAACACAAAAAAATGACTGTGGTTGGCATGTACATTTATTTTGCATTCTTTGATAATCTGTAATGTTTCACCTTTGTAGAGGGCTATCTGATATTTCATCAGACCTACAATTTAACCCAGACCCTGAAAACAAGAAGTTAATACATACCTGGTATGCAGAAAAGAATAAGATGAAACCTAGACAAATCTTGGGTCTTCACTCTGACCTTCAGCTCTCAAGGGTCAGTGGGGTATATACTAACTAAACTCAAGAAGTCTTCCTACCAATACTTGCAAGTATAGGACATACAGCTATATTATATCAACTGTACAAAAGTGACTATTAAAAGGCAAAAGTTTGATGCTCATGTTAACTAGCCCATTTCTTGGAAAGTGGGTTGCATTTTTTTAAGTACCACCACTGGTTTTCCAATGTTATTTAGTCATTTAACCCTTATTAGCAAAACTTAAGTGGAATGCACTCATGGGGTTATCATTTTCTCAGACCAGAGGATTCTTGATTTTGAAATAATGATAAAATTTAAGATATTTGGGGCCCACTCCATTTAAAGTTCAAAATGTATGTCAATATAGTTGCATGATTAAATATGATAATGTAAGCCAAGAGAAGATAAGACAGGCTTGTTGATTAGCTCCATATGCCCGATCTTGTTAGTTTCTTTTGTGTGAGACCAGAGCATTTGTAGTCCCTGCATAAAACAAGTTCAAATAAGTAGCTGTGACTCCAGAATCTTCAGCTTTGCAAAGGGGCACAAGCCAAGTGGGTCACACTGGAGACAATAACCAATCATCCTGCGAGGCCAAATGGAACTCAAGAGGCAGATTTACAGCTTATTCCAAATGGGTATAATTATCTAGAAGCCCTGTGTCCGGAGCTAGACTGCGGTCAGGAGCTCTGTGGGATAAAAGAAGTGAACTTAATGAAATGATGATGATGACTAGAAAGGGGGTGATGGGACATTTTGTAGAAATCCTTAAATAATTTCTTAAAGGAGAGAATGTGTTAGACAATATTGATGCTGGAGGTTTCTGAACAGGGAAGTGACTTTTTCATGGTTTAGAAATTAGGAAAAAGCTGGTTAGAAACCTTGAAATTCCAACAGATCTAAATTTGAATTCCAGCCCAGCCACTCACCAGCTGGTTTCCCCTTGGAAAAGTTTGCCAAGTTCTCTTAGTCTCAGTTTCTTACCTTAAAGCAAGGTTAAATGGTAACTCTTCCACAGAGTTACCGTGAGGGTTGTATGAGAGCATGTATTATCTGAGGGCCTGGAACATATGACAGTTCACATAGCACTAAGTGTAGTGGTAGTGGGGGTGGAAGTGTGACACAGAGCCAGGGGTGCGGCTTATGGAAGTTCAGCCTAGAGAAGGGGGTTACAAACCTTCCCTTCCACCTTTGAGGCTGGGTGATTCGAAATATGGGTTTGCGTATCCTGGCACATTATTGTGTATGAAACAGCCATCACTTGATGGATTGCTAAGGTTCAGGTGAATTCCTGAATCCCATGTTCTCCTCTCTGTACCCAGGCATCTGTGCCATTCTGGGCTTCTGGTGTTTCTGATTTAATGAACTTTGGTGTAGGGGTACAAACTGCAGTTTGTATCACCAGACTGAAAACCTTATTGCTACTCAATATAGACTCATTGGCTCTCTTCATTTTGACATCAAGCTGCATGCTTATTTGCAGCCCCTCTTGCTGTCTAAATACAGCCCTACTGTCACCATCACAGTTGATCTACCCTCCGCAAGCTTTTGTCACCATTAACCCTCCTATCTGACTGCTAGTTTCTTCCAAGAAACCTCAATCTCTACCCATCTCCATATGCACACAAAAAGGTGGGCCTTTTGTAGACATAATGAACCAGTTGTTGAAAAAATGACTATTTGTGAACTGACCGAGCACCATAAGGAGAAAAACTATGGGCATTTGCTGTTTTTTTTTTTTTTTGGTGCTTGTATTTACCCCAAAGACATAATTTCTTTCCCTTCTGTTTTTTGTTTTTGTTTTTAAATTTAGAGCTGTTCAGAGCTCAAGACTATCCAAATGATGTTCTCTAGCTAATGACTCTAACCTTTCTGGGATCACAGATCATTACTTCTAGTGGGCATGTACTCTCATTTATTTGCTTAAAAATTGATATTATTTTTTCTTTTATTTCTGAAAGGCCTTGAAAACACTTACAAATTAAATCAAAATAAGACATGTAAGGATACAATAAAAGAGATATCTAAAGGAAGCAGAGAGAGTAGATGTTTCCAGTTACTCAAGTTCAGCAGATTACAACTTTTAGACAATACACTTGGCTCTGAACTTTCTTGTTCATAAAGCAAACAGGGAAATACATTGAAATGCATGATTTTTAAAAGGAAAGTATATATTTTAGCTTACCAAGACAAAACTTTTCATGCAACAAAACTTAAGTAGGAATTTATTATAGCATGTTAGTATCTGAACAATAGCTTTACAAGATATAAAGATTATTTGAAGAGAACATCTTCATATTAATATTCTGAAGCCATAAGGGCATATATTTAATACTAAATCAGTGAAGACCTTTTTGTGAAGGACTAAGATCATGTGGGTTAAATATTTTAATTGCAAATGAGCTGTCCACAAACCTAGGTATTTAGTTGAATACAACGTTAGCGTTGTCCAGTGTCTTAAGCAAGCTTTTGACAAGTCCCAGATCACATTTAATTCCTGATCAAGCTCTCTATCATCTATTCCCATACAGAAAGTATTTGCTATTGAAAACTTTATGAATGAGATTCTTAGTATGAGGGACAATCTGAATTATTTTTCTGGTAGTGATGATTGTACAGATACATCCCCACTCTTGCCATTGAAACTGTAACTCAATACTTCCAAATCATTGGTAAGCTTCTCTAACCTACTGAATAACACCAGATGTCCTAAAATATATATGTCACTAGGGTAAGTGAACGGGTATGAGTACATCATTTGTTTATGTGCAGTCACCACCCCTAGCAGGAAAGGGAACTCCATTTCATCATCAACCATCATCTCCAAGGAGAATATCAGATTATTATTGTGGGAGGGAAGAGATATCCAGTCACTCCAAGGACTCTAGAGTTTGGAGAAATTCACATATTTCCTCTCCAAATGTGACAAGTTAAAAAGGTGATGTCTGACTTCTGGAGAGATAAATAAAATAGAAAAAAACATCCAATCTTCATAATGAAGTACATGATGTCCTAGGAAGTACAATAGTGTAGTGGTTAAAAGCAGGGTTGTTGCCAGATTCTAACATCATTTACAGTTCAGGTTCCACTTCTGTAAGATGGGTATGAATAAGGTATACATCTCATTAGATCTTTAGCATTATGCCTGCTATGTAGTAAATGCCAATATATTTTAGGAATTGAAATTCTGAACAGGCTCCCCTTTTCTAAACCAAAGGAAAAACTTGTAATTCAATGCTATTTGATACATTTTATTGGTGGAGACATTTGAGGGGAAGCATGTTCATCTCAAAATTACAGTTTAATTAAAACCTTTTATGATACATTTCTAATGCTACTTACAGTCAGGCAGCCTGAAATATTAACATTAACAACCAGGCAAAAACAGATGCTAAGAAATTAAATTTTTAGAGAATTCCCTATTGGTAACATGGGAATACCATCCGAAAAAACAATAAACAATTCCTAGGCATAAGTGAGAAATTATAAAGCTGCTGGAATGCTATATAGAAATACATGCATCTATTTCATGTATTTCTAAATAGGCAGTTTTTAATACTCAAAAGATATTTTTACTGCAGTACTAGAGATGAAATAACCTGACATGTATCTTCACTTGATGAGAAATTCAGATGTAAGCATGAACCAAAGAGGAGTTTCTTTACGGGATTCTTTTATTAAAAAGAGAAGGCAAACTTCATTCCTATTTTCACTGCAGCCACTTGTCTGGGCACAGGCTTCCCACCAGCCATAATTTGGAGTGTGAGTTAGCTGTGTGAGGCCATGGCACAGAGTCTGAACAGAGGGAAGACCCCAGTAGGGTATATCAATATTTCCTTATTCGAGTGGAACTTTTTGAGAGTTTCAAAGAATTAGGTTTTTTTTTTTTACTTTACTTTGATTACTAACTTTAAGGCCCTGTGTTCTTTTATCTAATGTCCAAATTATTGAAGCTTGGCAGAGCCAGCACAGAAGAGTATTCTAAAGTTAATTCTTAACAAGGTATTCTCTTATGATCTACATTATTCCTCAACTTTAAATATTTGAAAAACTCTCTTTTTCATATGCTATTCAGCACTTCCTTGTGCAGCTGGCTTTGATTATGGGGGTCAGCCCCAAGGATCTGATGAAAAATTGGAAGGAAAAAATGCTACAAAAAGAGCAGGGGAGGGTAAGAATGGATTAGAAGAGAGGAAGTAAAGGTCCTAAACAAGATCATCTCAAAAAACTTTTGAAGGATTCAGGATATAATTAACTAAATATATAAATACATACAAGACAAGACTGTACTACTTAGAAGATACAAATCACGATTTTTGAAGAAAAGACTAATTCCTTTGGCCCAATTTATTTAAAAGGATGCCCCAGGCCTCACTAGGACTGCAGTATTTGGGGGAACCAAAGTACCAACATTTTAGATAAATACAATTCTTAATGTTCCATCCTCTTGGTTTCAACCCCTCTCTACCAGGAAAGAAGATATTTGGGGTCGGAAAAATAACATTCAAGGAATCTACAGTCTCACAATTTTTTTTTAAATCTTAAAATGCTTTAAAAATACTCTAGATTCTAAAACTCACACAAAAAAACCTTCAAAACCGTTATCAGCATTAGGCAGTGATACCAGTGGCAGAATAGGAAGTGCCTTGAATTTAGGGTGAAATTTTTTTAAGAATTATATTGAAATATAACATGGATACAATTGCTAATATAAAGTCAGTAGACACTAAAAATAAACCAAATAAGTCATTGGCCATGGCAAAAAGGCAAATCATCAGACTTACATGGCAAAGTGGTCAGCCGTGGGTGATGTGACGAATTTGGTCAGAGTCAGAACATTTTACATCTTACTTTAAAATAAGCTGAATCGGTTAACAGACTGCAGGATTGCAATGCACAATGGCATAAGCACCAGAAGATGTGTATTAAAAACTTGATTTTACCACTTATGAGTTATAGGAGTTTGGACAACATTAAACTTCAGGTTCTTTATTGACAAAATTTTAGTGGTTACTACTACTACTACTACAGTATTTATTTGTTAGAATCCACCTATAAAACTCACTGGATATTTTTCTCCTTTCAATCTAATCCCATTGCTATGCATAAAACATATGTTTACTGATTCAAGTTTATAGTCAATTTTTTAAAATTCCCACCTCAATAAAATGCTGGATTGTAGTGCAAGCCTTTCAAACTAAGATTTCTTAATATAATCATTCCTAGCAGGGTACATATTTCAGTTTTCTTCAAAACTTTAAAGTGAGTGCTGCTTTACCTTTGCGAATGCAATGCCAACATCCTAATTTATTTTCAATTAGTGGTTAATTTGCTTTAAAATGTATTATCAACACTGCCTACATCTGAGAGCTTCCTGAACCAGCAAAGGGTATTGGGAACCCACCTCATTTTCCTTTTGTGGAGCATTAGTAGGTCACAGTAAATTATAGTGTACTCTGAGCAAACTTTCATAGAGGCAGAAGACTGCCAAAACCTCAGCATTCTTCTCTGGCAGCTCAACTCATAGACTATTTTCTTCTCAACATCCTACAGAACAGGGAACTGAAATCATCTGATTAGAAATAACTATGTTAGATAAGATAATCCCCTGCCCCAAATATTATAAGTATTAATAGCTTTTCTATATCACAAGCATACTTAAGTAATAAAATGTATTGGGAAAAAGATTGCACTTGTACCAGCAATTCCAACTATAAAACATTTAAGAATAAACCTAGCCAGGGGTGTGGACCTTCCTGGCAACGTGGGACAAAGATCCTGGAATGAGCTGAGACTCAGCATCAAAGGACTGAGAAAAACCCTAGAATGAGCTGAGAATTAACATCAAGGGATTGAGAGAACCTTCTCTATCAAAGGGGGAAGAGTGAAATGATACTAAGTGTCAATGGCTGAGAGATTCTAAACAGAGTCAAGAGGTTATCCTGGAGGTTATTCTTATGCATTAAGTAGATATCACTTTGTTGTTCAAGATGTAGCGGAGAGACTGGAGGGAACTGCCTGAAAATGTAGAGCTGTGTTCCAGTAGCCATGTTTCTTGATGATGACTGAACAATGATATAGCTTTCACAATGAGACTCTGTGAATGTGAAAACCTTATGTCTGATGCTCCTTTTAGTTACTATATCAACATTACACAGTAGCCATGTTTCTTGGGTATGATTGAATAATGATACCCAGTAGCTTTCAGTGTGACTGTGTGATTGTGAAAACCTTGTGTCTGATGCTCCTTTTATCTATCTTGTCAACAGACGAATAGAACATATGGAATAAAAATAAATAATAGGGGGAACAAATGTTAAAATAAATTCAGTTTGAAATGCTAGTGGTAAATGAAAGCGAGGGGTAAGGGGTATGGTATGTATAATCTTTTTTTTCTCTATTATCATTTTATTTCTTTTTCTGTTGTCTTTTTATTTCTTTTTTCTAAATCGATGCAAATGTTCTAAGAAATGATGAATATGCAACTATGTGATGATATTAAGAAATACTGATTGTATATGTAGAATGGAATGATATCTTAATGTTTTGTTTGTTAATTTTTTTAATTAAGAAAAAAAAGTTAAAAAAAAAAAAAGAATAAACCTAGTAAGATGAAATGACATCTTGAAGCATATGACAACATGGATGAACCTTGAAGAAATAATGCTGAGTGAAATAAGCCAGACACAAAAGGATAGATACTGTAGGATTTCACTTTATGACCTTGGTAAAGATCAACCTAGAGATTTATAATACTGAATATAGGGGACCTAGAGATACATGGAAGCTAGAGATGGATGAACAGTTAGCTAATGAGTGTGAACTTAAATGTAAGGGAATGGGTAGAAGTGAAGGCAGCTCATTAGTGGGTCCATGAGTAATATTGCCATATTGAAGGTGAACGTGATTGAAAGTAGTTGCACAGATCTATGTACCCCACCAATTAACACTACAAATGTAAATAAGTTCTTGTATGAACTACTTCAAAGGTATGAATCTTGTACAAAGAGTAAATAGTATCAGTGTATAGGAGGATAACGACTATTATATACTATGGACTATATTTAACAGGAAGACATCAACAGTACCACAGCAATACCAGGGATAAATAAATGAGGTGGGTGGAGGACAAGAGTTAAGGGAAGTTTGGGATTTTCTGTTTGGTGAGGGTATGTTTACCAGTTATTTTTCTCTTGGGAGCAGTGAAAATTGTCTAAAATTGATAATTATACAACTAAGGGAGGATAACGTGAAACATAGACTGTTGACTTTGGACATTATACATGATGCCCAATGAATGGAAGTGGCTGAAGGATACACTGACTGATAAGTAGAATGGTGAACTCTGGTCTATACATATGCTTGAATGCTGTACTAGTACAGAAAAGCAGGAAGTTGTGAAACATGCAGCAATGTGAATGAACTTGGGGCACATTATGGGATGCAAAATAAGCCAGAAACAAAAGAGCAAATATTGTATGGTCTCATTTAGAAAATCCTTATAAGAAAAATGAGGCCTAGATTGTAAGCTCTTATACCAGTCACATTTAGTGTAGAGCTGGAATGGTTATTTCTAGATTTTGAGAGGCTGTGCTATAAATGTATAACCTGGTATTCCCCTAGAACTTTGGGTACCTGTGTGTAATCTCTACTCAGAGCAGAAGTTCTGCAAATCAGAGGTCAGCATTGCCACATATTTAACTATTAAAGAAAATGAAAAAGAGACCAGGATTCAATTAGAGATAGTCCTGACCATAGGGTCAGGACTAAGGTAAATCAGAATACAGGGGTAGGAGGAAATTGTATCTATTTTAGAACTTCATCTACTATATGAGACCAAAGAAAATAGATTTATTTTCTGTAATAGGCAAATTTTCTATAATACATAATCTAACTCAACTTTTCTAGATAGATCATTTAAACAACCTAAACACATGGAGCCCAGAAGGGAATGAGGACTTGTTATTCCACATAGCTTAATATAATGCCCAGATACATCCAAGAGTATGTTGAGCAGATAATTAAAAAGAATTGACAAAGTCCCTTGAGGGATGGGGGAAGAAATATGGAACTATTGAATTTTACCACTGGGGAAACTCCTGATACTGTCTCAACCATTAGAGACTCACAAACCAGTAGTCCAAGCCTTTGATCTTGAGCCTTGCTCTTGTGAAGCTTATTTATGTAGCAGAGAAGCTTAGCCTACCTATAGGTATGCCTAAGAGTTACTCCCAGAGGACCTCTTTTGTTGCTTGTGTGACTACTCTCTCTCTAAGCCCAACTCTGGGAGTAAAATCATTACCCTCCCACCTAATCGGGACATAACATCCAGGGGTCTCCAATGTCTTGGGGCAGCTAAAAGGAAAAACCTAACATTGTGGAAGTAAAACCCATACCAAACTCTGAAATCTGTTCTATAACTAATTGTTATGGTATGCTTTGAAATGTATTGCTTTTTTGTATATATGTTATTTTTTTCACAAATAAAAGTAAAAAACAAAGAATAAGCATTAAAACTTTTTCAAATTACTTTGATGAAAAGTTGGATTACTGGTGAGACATAATTTATTCCTGAATCAGAAAACTCAATATAATGAAGATGTCAAATTCATTCACAGTTTTAGCTAGAGAGTAATTCTCAAGCTAAAATTATATTCAAGAAAAAAATTTTTTAAATAAGTTAAAAAGGAGTTGCCCTGCTGGATACAAAAATGTAGCATAATGCTATAGAAATTTAAAAGTCTGGAACTAGCACTAAAACAGTTAAACAAATCAATGAAATAGAATAGAGAGGCCAAAATAAACTCAGATATATATATATGGAAAATCATATATATTCACTTCAAAATAGTTGGGAAAAGATGTATTTCAACAAATGGTATTTGGACAATGGGACCATTTTGGGGAAAAGGGACAGATCCCTATCACCATTATCTAGAAAAATAAATTTCAGATTGATTAAATGTCTAAATTTAATATAATACATAGGTGTATACACATGCACATATATAAACTGTAGCAGAAAATATAGCTGAATACTTTTATATTCTTGAAGAGAAAATGGTTCTTCTCAATAAGACCTAGAATTCAGCAGCCACATAGGAAATATTTGCTGATTTGCTGGTTTGATGATATAAAAATAAAATAAAATTTCCATACAGCAACAGACAGCCGAAAGGTAAACTACACGAACTGCAGCCAAAAACAAAAAGAATGAAAGAAATTATTGAGTTCCTACAAATCAATAGCCAAACTATACAATCCAGTAGACAAATAAAGTAAAAGTTATGAGTAAGCAAAATTTATTGAAGACCATAAATGACCAGTTTATATAGGGAAAGATGCTTAACCTCACAAATAAAAAATAATCAAATACAACTTTTCAATAATAAGATAGGGAGAAAAATTTTAATTTTATACCAAGCATTTACAAGCGGGTGGAAAAACCTAGAATTCTTTAACAGCATAGGTACATTTTAGGAGTGCTATTTGGAAATATATATTAAAGTATTAAAAGCACATTCCTTTTGATTCAGCAATGTCACATCACAGAATCTGTTATCACAAGAGACAAAGATCCATCTGTAAGGAGTTTCATTAATTGTCAACTGTAATGGCATAAAAAGGAAATTATATTTATTATAAATTTTCCTTAAGAGGGGTTGGATGGATAATTTAATTGTGGTCATTCCAACAATGAAAAGGTCTGAGGCTGAAGAAGAGGAGGAAGGAGAAGGAATAAATGGAGAGAGCAAAGAGTATCTTCATATGGAGCATGCAGAGTGCCCTCAATATATTGTTAATTTCAAAAAGCAACTTATCGAATAAGAGAGGTGACCTGATTCTGGGCATGCACACCAAATTGTCAACCATCCCCGTCTTCAAGAACTGAGGTTAGAAGGCAGAAAGACTTTCTCTTTTTTCATTTCATATCAGAGACTATAAACTGGTGACCTACAGACTATCTTCCACCAGCAGCTATAGCTTGTACACACTCACAGATAAGAAGGGAGGGAAAGAGAGAGAGAGGAAAAATGTTTTAAAAATTAAAAGAATGCCTGAAAAAATCTGATTTCCTGTTCTTTTGAAAAAATGAGATTTGGAAACCCAGGACCTGCCTTACTGTTTGTCAACAACTGGCTGGAGCAGAGTAAATGCTGCTGCCCTTAAAAGGCAGGTGCCCTCTCTCAGGGTCCAAGATGACTCATCTTGTTACCTGCCAGGAATGTTATAGCATTCCTTTTCTATCTAATTCATTATCTAATTAGTTGATCTTCAAATATTGATACTATACCTTATTTCACACTCCCTTCTTATTACACTCAATTATTTTACATTCCCACTTTTAACATTATGACAGAACTTTACCACTATTTCAATAATTTAACTATTTTTATATACTACAGGGCCAATAAATTCTGCAAGTCACTGAGAAATTATTGCTCCAATTTTGATTTTCCCTTATTCTTTTAAACTAATCCCTTAATTCAGGAAAATCAAGGTACTTCACAATTTTACCCAAAATTTTATTTTCAGTCTTAACCAACTTCTATTAATTTTCATAAATTCTGTTTTTCAGCCAAAACTGAGCTTGCTGATTGTTTTGCTGAACATATAATTTCATATTTTTCTTCTATTTACTTGATTGTTTCTTCTGCTTTTGCTAACTCCTTTTCACATCTAGTTATGGTTCAAAATCCTAGTCAACCTCCAAATCTTAGCTCAGATGCTACCTCCTCCTTGAAGCCTTCTACCCTTCAAGTTTAGACTCTCTTCCTTCTAACTTCTTAGTGGTCTGCTTGGATCTCTAATATAACACACTACCAGTGGATTTATATTATAGTAATTCAGGCATATGACTGTTCTCCCCTTCTAAACATATTTCTTAAGGTTAAGGATCATCATCTACAAACAGAATTTTTTACAGTATTAAAGTTCCAAAATTGAATTTGAAAAGTCATGACAGGCCTAACAGATGTTAGGCAGAACCAAAAAAGCAGACCTGGAACAGATATCTTGTAGGAACTGGAGCTGTATTAGGGTATCTGTCAGGGTTAAAGGGAGTACATCACTGCATAAGTAGAATATGTATACCTGGAAATGTCTTGGCATCATGACAATAATGGAAAATGGACTTCTGAAGTCTGAAAGGAAAAGAGAGAGAGGTTTGAAGAAGAGTGTAGAAATGAAGATTATCAGGAAGGGCAACTGAAAGGGTAAAAAGAGAAAAAAATTAGATATGATATATAAAAAGCAGAGGATAAAATGGTCGAAGTCAGTATATAACATATGATATTGTATGTTAATGGATTTTTTTTCTCCAATTAAAAGACACAGATTGGTGGAAGGGATAAAAAAGGATGATTCATTTATATGCTATAACAAGAGGCTCACCCTAGAGCCAAGGACATGAATAAGGTAAAAGTGAAAGTTGGAAAAAGATATTCTACACAAATAGTAACCCAAAAAAGAGCTGGGGTAGCTATACAAATATTAGACAAAAAATAAACTTTAAATACAAAACTGTTAAAATAGACAAAGACAATTATATGTTCATAAAAGATGAACCCACCAAAAAGAAATAACAATCACAAATGTATGTGCATCTGTACAAGTGCCCTAAAATACCTGAGGAAACATTGGCAAAATTGAAGAGAGAAATAGACATCTCTACAATAATTGATGACTTCAATACACCACTCTCATCAATAGATAGAACTTCCAAACAGAGGATCGATAAGGAAACAAACACTTGAATGATATGATAAATGAACTAGAATTAACAAATACAGAATATTGCATCCCCAAACAATAGGATATACATTCTTCTCAAGTGGTGATAGATCATTTTCCAGCATAGAATGCATGTTCCATCACAAAAAATTTCTCAATAAATGTAAAAGGCTGAAATTATACAAAGCATCTTCTCTGGCCATAATGGAATGAAACTGGAAATCATTAATAGGCAAAGAACTGGAAAATACACAAAAAATATGCAGTTTAAATAACATACTCAAACAATTAGTGGGTCAAAGAATAAATTGTAAGAGAAATCAGTAAATATCTTGAGATGAATGAAAATGAGAACACAACATAAAACTTATGGGATGCTATGAAGGCAGTTCTGAGAGAAAAATTTATAGTCATAAATCCCTACATTAATAAACAATAAGAGCTAAAATCAAAGATTTAACTGTACACATGGAGGATATTGAGAAAGAACATCAAACTAATCCCAAAGCAAGGAGAAGGAAAGAAATAATAAAGATTAGAGCAGATGTAAATGAAATTGAGAACAAAAAACAATAGTGATCATTATCAAAAACAAAATGAAAAGTTGTTTATATGAAAATATCATTAAAATTGACAAACTCTTAGGCTTTACAGCCAAAACACAAAAGTAAAAATAGATAAATTGAAACTCTTCAAAGTTGTAATCTCCCATGCTTCAAAGAAATTTGTCAAGAAGGTGAAAAGCAGCCTACTCTGGTGGGAGAAAATATTTGGAAACCACATATCTGATAAGGGTTTATTATCCAGAATATATAAAGAAATCTTACAACTCAACATGAAAAAGACAAACCACCCACTTTAAAAATGAGCAAAAAGTAAAAAAAGAAGTTTTTAAAAATGGGCAAAATACCTGAATAGACACTTTTCCAAAAGAGGAAATAAAAATGGCTAGAAAGCACATGAAAAGAGGCTCAACATCACTAGTCATTAAGGAAATGCAAATCAAGACCACAATGAGATATCATGTCACACCTACTAGAACAGCCATTATCAAAAAAACAACAACAGAGAATTACGGGTGTTGGAGAGGATGTGGGGAAATAGGGACAATCACTCACTGGTGGTGGGAATGTAGAATCGTGTGGCTACTGTGGAAGACAGTTGGCAGTTCTTTAAGAAGCTAAGCATAGAATTGACATATGATCTGGCAATCCCATTACTACGTATATACCCAGAAGAACTGAAAGCAGGGGTTCAAACAGACATTTACACACTAATGTAGCAGCATTATTCACAATTGCCAAAAGATGGAATCAACCCAAGTATCCAACAACCAATGAATGGATAAACATAATGTGATATATTATAATAAGCACACTTATCACCAGGAGATATAATGGGGTTAGAGAATGGGGAGTTGTTTCTTTATTTGTGCAGGGAAATATCTCATCTATCTTATAATGGGGGGCAGTTTCCTAGACCTTACACCCAAAGCAAGAGCATTGAAGAAAGAAAGAAAGAAATGGGAACTACTTAAAATTAAACACTGTGTGCATCAAAGATCTTTGTTAAGAAAGTAAAAAGACAGCCTACACAATGGGAGGCAATATTGGAAATGATATATCAGATAAAGGTCTAGTATCCAGAATATATAAAGAGATTGTTCAACTCAACAACAAAAAGACAGACAACCCAATTACAAAATGGGCAAAAGACATGAACAGACACTTCTCAGAAGAGAAAATCAAGTACAAATGGCCAAAACGCACATGAAAAGACGCTCAACTTCCCTGGCTATTAGGGAAATGCAAATCAAAACCACAATGAGATAGGCAGGCCACGGTGGCTCAGTGGCAGAGTTTTCGCCTGCCATGCTGGAAACCAGGATTCGATACCTGGAGCCTACCCATGTAAAAAAAAAAAAAAAACAAACAATGAGATATCATCTCACACCCACCAGAATGGCCAGTATCAATAAAACAGAAAACGACAAGTGCTAGAGAGGATGTGGAGAAAGAGGCATACTTATCCACTGTTGGTGGGAATGTCAAATGGTACAACTACTGTGGAAGACAGTGTGGTGGTTCCTCAGGAAGCTAAGTATAGAATTGCCATGCCATATGACCCAACCATTGCTAGGTATCTACTCAGAGGACATGAGGGCAAGGACACAAATGAACATTTGCACACCAGTGTTTATAGCAGCATTATTTACAGTTGCCAAGAGATGGAAACAGCCAAAATGTCCATCAACACAGGAGTGGCTAAGCAAGCTGTGCTATATACATACAATGGAATATTATGCAGCTGTAAGACAGAATAAAGTCAAGAAGCATGTAACAACATGTATAGACCTCAAGGACATTTTGCTGAGTGAGATTAGCCAGAACCAAAAGGACAAATACTGTATGGTCTCACTGATATGAACTGACATTAGCGAATGAACTTGGAGAGTTTCAGTTGGTAACAGAGACCATTAGGAGATAGAAATAGGGTAGATATTGGTAATTGGAGCTGAAGGGATACAGATTGTGCAACAGGACTGATTGTAAAAAATCAGAAATGGATAGCACAATACTACCTAACTGTAATACAATGATGTTAGAACACTGAATGAAGCTGAATGTGAGAATGATAGAGGGAGGAGGCCTGGGGGCACAAATGAAATCAGAAGGAAAGACAATAAAAACTGAGATTGGTATAATCTAATATATATATATATATATATAAAACAATAGTGGTTGTCTTTGGACAGTTGAATTAGAGGGGTTATGTTCTTTTTTATCTGTAGATTTTCTACTTCTTACATAAGGAAGAAAATATTTTTAAGGTATAATTTTTTTAAAAAAAGGAATAAGATAATAATTTTTAAGTCACTTATGTGAAATCTCTCATTCCTCAAACAAACCAAGTAACTAAGTCATTATATTTATTAAAAGTTAAACACTGATCTGTAAATCCAACTCAGCTTGATCTCAGTTTATTAACAGAATATGATTTTATAGATACATAGTCTCCCAGTCATTCATTCCTTTACTTGGAATAAATTATTGACAATTATTATAACTAATAGTATGAGTCTTAGAAAGCTTATTGCATCATGGATTAAATCATAAAAAGACATGAAATCTTTAAATAAGAATTTTACACTTTAACTTAACTTTCAGTCACTTAAAAGAATTTTCCCTGTTTATTAAAATGCCTAAAAAGAAGCTTTGGATACTAAGAAATTGACAAACTTAATTGTCCAATCTTTGTAAGGCACAATCTTGAAAAGACATTAAAACCAAACAATAGCAATAGAGGAATTGAAAATTATTGTAAAAATAAATCTTGAGGATTGTGCCTATTTTAAGACAGTCTATTTCATTTAACTCCAGGAGAGAAAAGAAGAGTGAATCTGCAATTCAGATGTACAAAAGAGACATTCAGCACGATGAAAATTAAATAAAGCACTTTTTGAACTAACAGGAATAAATCATAAATCCAAAAACATGATCCATTGAAATGGCTGAGCATTGTCATAATATACAATCTATTGCAATTAGACAAAGTCAAGGTTTTATTTGAATTAGTACATCAACAAAGTCGAATTTCAAGCAATTCAGCAATGTATTTGCCTTCATAATCAAACACAATTCTGCTGACAGCATAATTCTAGCAGCCTTGCCCTGAAGTCAAGTGAATATAAATATAGAAAAAGAACATTTTCTTTATTAAGAAAAAAATAAAAATGAAGAACTGAAAAAGAAAAGCCTGTTACTTTCCCCCATATTAGGGGAAATTTGCTTTAAAGGACTGAATATGGACCAAGGGGCAACTATTCTACTAAATCTTATCTAAAATCAGCTCAGCCCTTCCCCAGGCTCCTCCTGCATTCTCTTGCTCCTGCTCAGCAGCATTACGAGACCATTCTGGATCAGTGCATGAGTTTTTGCTGACACTGCCTGAAGGAAAAAGATTAATTTCCTACAGATATATGGAGGAAGGCCAAAAGTGCAGCAGAACTAACCTGTCAGTCTAATAAATAGAAGAGAAAGAGGAGAGTGAGAAAAGAAGAGAAGAAGGAGTGAGAGAATATTTGATTTAAGTTAAGCTGCCAAAGTATCTAACAGTCTGCAAAGCTAAAACCAGCTAATGAGGGAGATGTGCAGTGCCATTTGATGACTGAAGATTTACTTCTGAATTACTCAGGGAGGAAGACTTCAAATCACAGTATGTCTCCCTACACGTGGGACTAGAGAATTGAGACCAGGTAGTCAAGCATGGCTGGATCTTCCCCAGAGTCAGTCAGAAATATGAGAACATAAACATAAAGCTCTAAACTTATAATTTAGAGCTGGAAGACAGACATCTAAACATGCAAAATGTTCAATGTTGAGAGAGCTGAGAATACAGGGTGCTACAAATATGAATAAATATGAACATGGGGTAAAGAAAAATGTTTTAGCTGAGCCACGAAGGATGAGAAGGAATTAGCCAGGCAAAGGATAGGCAGAAAGTGTTTCCAATTGTTGCTTTCAAGCCGAGGGAATGGATTCTCCAAAGTCAAGAAAAGAAGAAGTGAAATGAGTACAGCCTGGGAGAACAGCAGTGGAGAGCAGGAAGGCTGGGCGGGGCGGGGTGGGGGGGAACAGTGGAGGTACTGGAAGTTCTTGATAGTCAGATCAGGGACAATAGGAAACCCCTAAAAGTGTTGGCAAATAACCAGAAATAATAAAATCACCTAAGCAGGACTGGCACTATGTAATTCTATTTTTAAGCTAGGGGTAATTATGATGATTTAGACTACAGGCTAATGAAGAATCTTACAAAGCCCCAAGGACGTATTATCAATTTTAATTATCATTATACCTCAACACAGATGTGCCTGTTATATTCTACAATTGACTTTTTAAATTTGCCACCTCATATATTGGCTCTTTCTTGTGGAAATGTAGTATCATTTTTAAAAATTCAGGTTATTTGAATGGCTGGTTGTTTGGACTACAAATAAATAAATGCTCATTATGATTTATAAATCTGGATGTTTAATTCTTAAATTCCCAAGAATTCCTAATATTTTATATTTTCAAAAGATCTCTAAACCAGTGCTCACCAGACTTTTTAGATTACTCATTTCATCAGTAGAACGTATTTGAGCATGTGCCTCCTACTTTTTTATAAACTATACATTATAGAACATATGTTTTTGAAATTGTGTGTAAGTATCATTGTGTATATTATATAATACTTACAAAAATAAAATTTAAAAAATAATGAGCTAAAAATAAGCATAGAAATCAAAGTCTTAAATGAAAAAATAGAACCTTTCCAAGGGACTATCTTTGAACCTATTCTGGAGACCAGTGTCATAGCTGACACAAAGATCATCTAAGTGATTCTTGATTTTTTTCATATAGACAATAAATTCTGCATATTATTCTGTTTATATCTGACTTGAAGAAATAAAATATTACGTATGGAGCCCTCCTAGTTCTTAATTTACCGGCACACTTTTCCAGGGAATTTATTAAAGGGTCTTACTATTTTGATTACAAAAGAAAAATTCCAATCACAGAGATCACTGTGGTACCATTTACTCTTTAATGTATTCAAAGTGTCATGTCTCCAGGTCCGTGACAAGAAATTTCAAACTTGTACAGTTGTATGGCCTTCTCGAAGCCTTATGTTTCTTACTGCAAGGAACAGAGAACAGATGGAACTTAGTATTATGAAATAAACTCAAAGGACCCCATTAAAAGAAAAAGAAGAGGATAAAATAGGGAAACAAATTGCAGCAAAAAGGGCCATCATTTAAAGCCTTCCCGGTGATACCAGACAAAGGCTATGAATTCTTGATGGCTCAAAAGAAAGAAAGACTTTATTACTAGTCTGATTTCTTTTTCTGTCTAGTTAACAGTTGCTGTGGGAGTAGTGCTGGCTCTCAGAGCAGGAGAACTCTAATCTTGAGTCTCAGGTGCCACAAAGAACTTAAACCAGGGAACTACTAGGTTATACAAACAGCAAAGCTTTTCAGAATTTAGAAATAATAGTTAAAGTTCAAAAGTAAATGTGACTCTTGTAAGAGCTTACAATTTAAGCCCTATTTCTCTTATAAGCATTTTAAATGGAGCTATTTTAGGAATTTTTATACAAACTCTAAATATATGAATAACACTTTACCCATACAAATTTAGCTAACAAAAGGATAGAAAATCCACTTTTACCACTGTAATACATCCTAAACAACTCCTATATAATATGTTAAACTGTTTCAGCACCTCACTTTTACAAGTTGAAAGAACAAATCCTTTGTAATAGTTTTTCTTTAAAAATGAGAAGACTTGTCTTCTGAAATAAAGTTTAATCAGGTCAATGTAAACATTAAGAAGGATATTATTCTGATATAAAATCTTTGTCTTCTAGACAGAGTACTCAAAAGACTAAGAAAAAACTTTTTGTAACTTTTCATTAAGAGCAGAGTAACAAGTCACATTATTTTAACAGAGAGCAAACTTAACTTTAGTTTTTTATGACTAGATGGTTTGACACAAAAGCTCCCTAAAAATAAACACACATTATAAACAGACATCATTTTTTTATTAGTTTTCACTACAACAAAGAAAATTCACTTTTATGGACTTTCTGCAACTTTCCATTTTCATTCAGAGCTTGTAGTCAATAATGGGTCTGCAAACAAAATTCACTTTCCTAAACCTTCTACAACTTGCCAAATCCATTTAGGGCTTATGGTAGATACAAATAAAATTCACTTTAATTAGAAAATATGATCCTCTTAGTATGGAAAATAATACAAGTACTCTTTGAACTACCTTCCAGTAACAGTATAAATGAAGGTAGAAGAGACAGATGCATTATAAAATAATGGAAGAAGGGAGAAATTTATGCTTGTGCTTGTAACACAGACAGGCATTTATACTCACAACACACAAATGATTACTTTAGAGTATGTTTAAAATTTCTAGGTCCAATCCAGCACTATCTTCAAAGGTCAGAAGAGCCCAAGTTTGAAATATAACCAGCTGTTTAATACTTATGGAATTTATCTCCCAAAAAAACCTCAAATTTTTCTCCACATTTTTCCTAAGTGCTTATAACACCAGAAATGTGTTAGTTCACAAAATTAAGTTATGGCTGTAAAAAAATTAAGTTTGGAGCACTGCTTATTCAAATACTACTTTCTTATTTAAGATTTTACAAGTGTCATCTCTGTATGAGGTCTTATTAGGTTATTCTTTATCTATTTGCTTTTAAAATTCTTACAGCATTTTTATTCTTTTATTACTACTGTCTTATACTATATCCTGGTTCAAGTATATTCTAAATAGCATATAAACTCTTTGAAGCTAAGACTTACATCTTTCTCATTCATGATAGCACGCAGTAACAAAAATGTACTGATTGGCATTAACAAAGCCACTACATATTCATATTAAACAAAAAAATTATTCCAAATACTAAGGTAACAAATGGCAAAGTAACTACAAGCCAGATTCTTTGAAATCCAGGAATTAAGGTTTTTAAATTTTTTCATTTATATTTCTTACTAAATTTAACTGACTTCTTAAATAGAATATATTTGAAGCATCAGCATATTCTCACTTTACAATGTTATATAAATGTAATTTTTGAGAATGTACTTATAATACTACATTATTTTATCAGTAAGTTTGTATAAATTTAGGGAGAACATATGTAATCAGAGTAAAATTGCCTTTGTTCATTTTACAAAGTCATTATAAAAACAGGTCTAGGTTTTGTGACTACAATTTTGTAGCTGTATTTGTTTTATTCATTCTATCAGAGGTTTAAAAGAGCTCCTTGTTTTCATAATATCCTACAATTATGAACATCCATAAAGTACATTAACTATCAAGCTCTGGAAAATATACTGCAATTGTTTAATTTGTCCCAAACCTAAGTCTCGGAAAACTTTTCTATATTTCTCAAGGACCTTTCATTTTATTCACTGAAATTTGGCATTTAATGCTTACTCAATTACTTCTATCCCAAGAAATGATCTGATGACTATGATTCCTATTGCAAAGGTATTATTGGAAAAAATGATTTTAACAAACATGGCCTATTCTGTGGCATTTTTTATGCCTATAATTTATAATCTCCAGGCCCAGAAAAAAGGATTTTAAACCATACTTCCCCCCATCTTTCTGCACCCACTCCTTCCCTCATGGTTGCTTTAGTTGGTTAGGCCCTGGGGGCAGGGATAGGTGAGACAGAAAGAATGAGGTCTGGTCTGCTGAACTTGAATTTAAAAGTTGTAGGTGAGGATGGTGGAAATTTGAGAGTTCCTATGCCCCTCTTTTAACTATTTCCAATTATTAGATCTATTTCACTTAAAGCTGTGGTCCAAACATGGAAAAGACTATTTTTTTTTTCAGAGGCAGTCCTCTGGCATCCTTCTGTGGCCCCAGGGAAATTCCAGAGATTTTTTCTTTCTAGTGTACAGGTTTGTTTACATTAATTACAAAACTAAGGTTTGAGCCCTGTTGCCCAGATGTTTTCTTTTCACTTCAGAAATTCTAATTTACATATTTATATAAAAGTGCCTAGTTATTTTTTAAGCAATTCCAATAGAACTCTTTAAGAATTTTTTGTTAATTTGCTGTTACCATCTGGAGGTATGAAATATACATTCAGTAGGCAGACAGACAAATAGAAAGTTAGTCACTGAAATAAAGAAATACTTTCGAGAGGGACAAATAAAGGATAGAATATACATCATTTCATTCCATTTCTGCCCTTTTGCAGAACATTCTCAGGCCATATCTCCCCTGATTTTACATCATATTGAGGCCAGATTGTGTTATAGATATAAACTTTTTTTCTCATAGGTCATAACTAAAATCTTTGCAATATTTTAATACAGCCAAAAGGTTCCTATTTTAAGAATTTCTGTAATCATTAACCAGTTAGAAACACTTGACCAATATGAATGCAGTAAGACACAAACTAACAAATTTAGACACTTAGCACTTATTGTATATTTAAGTAACATATCAATTAATAACTAGACCAAACACACCAACTCACAAACAGGCATTAAATGCTTAACACACCCTAATGATTAAACAAGCATTAAACATTTATTAAACCTACGTAACACACCTGCTAGCAGTTAAACAGGCCTACTTAGTTTCATTGAACACCAATTAATTGTTGGATTACTTATACTCAACAGACAAATTCAGGACAGTGTTTTAAACTTCGTACAGACAAACAGATCAGGCTGCAAACCCCATACAGAATGGTACCCAGAAAACAGAAGGTGTAGAGGTCAGAGCCAAGGGGACTGTTCTGGAAGCAAGACCCAGGCCTTCTAGCCCAGGTCTAGGGGACTCAGACTGGCCTTGAAATCCACTTCTACCTTGATGAAACACTCACCCACTCAAATGTCTAGACTTGGAACTGGAAATCGTTTCTCTTTTAAAAACTTCCTAAGATGCCAAAAGAGTCTGGAGTGCCAGCAGAACAGAGAAAAGCCCCATTGCCAAGCCTCTAGCCTGAAGAATGCCCAGCGGCTGTAAAAGGCTTGGTTATCACACTTACCTGTTCTACCAGAGCCCTAGAACCTCAGGCAGACAGCCTCCCTGCTTCTTAGGGCCTTTTTGTACCACCACACTTGCCAATGGATACCAGACAAAGGCTGTGAATTCTCTGCCTGATGGCTCAAATGGCCAATTCCTGAGACGCTAGTTTAATTGCTAGGCATGTAGCAGATCAGATGGCCTAGCAGCCCAAAAATCTGTCTCCCTGAGTCTAGGGGGTTCAAGGTTTTTATGGATTCAAACAAGGGGAGATGAAGTCGTTGCCATTACAGTAGTAAATTTAAACAAGAGTGAGAACAATTGAGTTTCAATAACTTCAGGTATTAACTTTGGGCTATCCTGTACTATAGAAAGAAAAAACATCTATGTAATGATTCAGCAACCATAATCATCACTTAAGTCCTAATTTCTCAGTTATATAGGTGTTTCCTAATTTAAAGGAATAACTCAGTACTGTCTTTTCTGGATCAAGTAACTCCATCGGAACATAACACTCAAACCTGGTGTGGTAGCTAGACTATGGATTCTTGAGTCTGCATGGTTTTTATCCAGCTCTGCCACTTACTCTGTGACATTATGCAAGTGACTTAGCCTGTCTAAGCCTTCCTTTCTTAATCTATAAAATGATGAATGGTGGCACCTACCTTATAGGATTGCTGGGTGGATTAAATAAAATCATACTTCTGAGGTCTGGAGGACAGCACCAGTAAGCACTCAATAAACACTAACATGTTAGGCATAAAAGTAGATATTCTGAACACACTCTTTTCTGACAAAAAGTCCATGGCTAAGATACAGTATAAACAGTTGTTTTATTTTGTTTGTTTGTTTTATAGAATTTTCCCCTCTTGGTTACGACAGTGTTCTTTATCAATGCTATTTTGATTAGATTAAAAGCTAGAGATAGGAGGCCATTCAATTTGCTCAGCAAAGCAGCAGGCAGGATTCTGAGAACCAAGGGTTGGAGGAGATAAAAATAATTAAATCACAAGGGCAGTGCTTTTACCTTGCAGTCTCAGTTTAGACTAGGCTGAATGCCTGAGGCTGGACATGCTAGTGGCCCTGCAAATGAGGTGGAAATTTCAGTCCTCAAATATAGGAGCAAAAAGGCTGTGAGGTGGCAGTAGGGAAAGAAATGAAGAATAGTCTTATGGAGAAAGAAGGATGGAAAAGTAAAATACACACATTTTTCTTTTCTAAATCTTATGTTTACCTACATATCTTACTAGGTGCCAATACTCTGCTGGGCATATTCCCAAACTGCCTGTATGTCCATTGTTTGCAAATGAAACCAACAAGGTTCAGAGAGATGAAATTGATGGCCCCAAAGCAATTTCAGTTAGAGGTAGCATTTATTGGGTTGTAGTAACAGTTACTTATAATCTGGGTTGTGGACAACAGAGAGAAGAGTCAAGAAGAGTCTGAGCTAAGGAGAACAGTCTGCCCCCAGATTTTTAAGTGGCAGTTCTAGGACTTTTCCAGTTGACTGATACAGCAACATTTGCACGGAAAAGTCACTAGAGTAGAAGTAAAAAAATCCTAAAATATTTCATGAAAGTCATTTGTTGCTGCAGAAAAAACTTCCTTGGTACTTGGTAGTTACAAGCTTAATGATTCTTGTTTGTGTTCATGAATTAGGATCATTATGTAGAACGGAGGGAATGCAAATTTGCATGGCAGGAAACAGCTCATTTAACACATATAAATGATAAAAAGAAGCAGGTTGTGTAGCTGCTGCACATCTGTGAGAGAAATTTCAAAAACTGGGGCTTTTTTTGAAAAATTGTATTTAGGCCCTCTTTTCTCGGGGTGGGGGATTATGGTGTATGGCGGTATCACATTTCATTATTTTTCCACGTGAGTATCTCGTTATTGCAGCACCATTTGTGGATTTTTTGTTTGTTTGTTTTGCTTGTTTGTTTGTTTTTTGGCAAGTGCATGGACCAAGAATCTAACCTGGTCTCCCACATGGCAGGTGAGAATTCTACCACTGAACCCCTAGCCCTACTGTTTTACATATTAAAAATGAAAGCCTATTTGTTCTCACCTGTGCTTACTGACTGACTGCACAACTGACAGTCATATAGGGAGAGAAGTAAAAAAAAATGGCACCAAAAAGATGTGATGCTGAGGCAGAAAACATATTTTTTAACAGAAAAAATTTCATATATACCATACCCCTTACCCCTCCCCTTCACCAATCACCAGCATTTCAATCTACTAAATTTGTTTTAACATTTGTCCCCCATATTATTTATTTTTAATCCATGTGTTTTACTTGTCTGTCGATAAGGTAGACAAAAGGAGCATCAGACAGAAGGCTCTCACAACCACACAGTCACACTGCGAGAGCCATATCATCAAACAAATATCTTCAAGAAACATGGCCACTGGAACACAGCTCCACATTTTCAGGCAGTTCCCTCCAACCTGTCCACTACACCTCAACTAAACAGGTGATACGTATTTAATGCGTAAGAATGACCTCCAGGATAACCGCTTGACTCTGTTTGGAATCTCTTAGCCACTGACACTTTATTTTGTCTCATTTCACTCTTCCCCATTTTGGTCGAGAAGATTTTCTCAATCCCTTGATGCTGAGTCTCAGCTCATTCCAGGATTTCTGTCCCATGTTGCCAGGAAGGTCCTCACCCCTGGGAGTCATGTCCCATGTAGAGAGGGGCAGGGCAGTGAGTTTGCTTGCTGTGTCCACTGACAGAGAGAGGCCACATCTGAGCAACAGAAGAGGTTCTCTTGGAGGTGACTCTTAGGCCTAATTTTAAGTAGGCTTAGCCTATCCTTTGCAGGATTAAGTTTCATATGAACAAACTCCAAAATTGGAAGCTCAGCCTATTGCTTTGGCTGTCCCCCACTGCCTATGAGAGTATCAAGAATTCTCCACTTGGGGAAGTTGAATTTTCCCCCTTTCTCACCATTCCCCCTAGGGGACTCTGCAAATACTTTCCTATTCACTGTTCAAATCACTCTGGGATTTATCTGGGCATCACTCTGGACAGCTACAAAATCTCATGCCCTGCACAACGTTCCAAGTACTATGGTGTTCGATTAAGCTGTCCACATAAATTATATCAGGAAATGCACTAGTCAAAATATAAATTTTGTACCAAATAAACATTTTTTGCTTGTTTCACACATACATTAAAACTTTAAAATATTAATTACCATCTATTTTCAACACCCTACATTATTGACATTCCTTTGTTCTTCCCTATGCAGAAACGTTTTTAAATTTGCACATTTAGTCACTATTGTTATACACTCTAGGCGTTCCTAGATTATATCATCTGTCTTTATCATATATCTTTCCTTCTGATTTCATTTGTGCCCCCAGGCCTCCTCTCTCTATCATTCTAGGCAGAAAACTTTTAACCTCACATTCAACTAAAGCACACACAGGTTTAAAAGGTACCTTTAAGAAATACTTTCAGATTTTATATGGTATTCAGGAAAAAAATCAGCTTCTGTGAAGTTTGCTGAAATAGATTGGGGAAGTAAAGCGTACGCTTTTTCTTTCCTACTGAATTTGTGCCTTAATTTGTAGGTATTATCAGGAAGGTGGTGGAAGTTAGGTTTATGGATTGGAGTCCATGCCATATACTAATCCCCAAGAATCAATGATATAAAACTCTGGCTTTAGCTTTTATTTAAAAAAAAAAATTCTTAAATTACAACAATAATGCTAAAAATAACCAGTATTGACTGATGGGCAATAAGCTTAATGCTTTCCATACAGTCTCTCCTGTAACTCTTAAGGTAATACAGAGAGAATGAGACACAAAAACTTAAAGTTATCACTTGCAAGCTTCACACTGATAACAAATGGTGGAGCAGGCTTTGAACCTGGGTCTAATTCCAAAATCCATGCTAAACTATGTCATCATGTCATTACATATATTTAACACTTTATATTTGTAGAACTTATATTAGCAGAATTTACATAAAACTTTATGTTTTTGTATCAAACCAAGGGCAAGATTTAAAAACACAACACTGCAATCCGATGTTCTTACCCTGAAAAGTAGCTTTTATTATCAGCTAATACTGATACTAAAGTCTCTCATCTACTGAACCCCAAACACATGTGGAAGGAAATTCTGGGTCATGGTGTCCTTCTCTCTGATGGTAGACTGTAATTTTGACAGTGAGGTGGAGGAGGAGGACAATGTATTCCCTTTTCTCTGCCCTTCCCCCCTATTAGCGACTTTGTTACCCAACTACCAGCGCTTGTTGGCCCCTCCATTTCTAGAGCAGACTCCTGTTCCTTTGGCATCTCCTATCATATCCTGCTTTCAAGGGACCTCTTTCCTCTCCATGCATGCCATCAGGGGCCCCACCTCCCCTGGACTTGTGAGGTCAACGAGATACCCCAGCTGGGGCAGAATCGTTTTGGAGTTGCAAATGTTGACTCATACTGCCATTTAGGAAAAGCTGGCCTGAAAATAAGGCCAATACAGAGAAACCTGGAGTTCCAGGAAAGGCTGACATACAATGGGTATCCAGTTATGTTCCTTGAAATGACATGTCACCAGACCAAATTATCAGAACTCCAAGATCTTGACTTCTGAAATGTGTGCCTAAACAAAATCTCTTCTCATTCCACCTCTCCCATTCATAATAATAAAAACTGCCACGGGTGAGACAAGTACCTAAATAGATAAGTATCATCGTGTGGTAAATGCAGGTGCTAGAAACACACAGAGCATTATGGGGGCACAAAGTGGGCACTTCTAATCTCTATGGGAAATGTGTTCCAGACGGAGGAAAATGGTACAGCCCTGGTGGGGTTGGGGGCATGGGGCTGTGCTTGGTGGATTTGAGAATGTCAAGGAGGCCAGGGCAGCCTGTCTCCTTCGCTGCAGGACTTTCTCCTCCTGTGAAGGCAGTTATCCAGGTAACGGTGACACGGCTGGCCCTGAAGCTCATCATTATCTTTTCTTTCTCAGAGGTCTCTTTGACTTCTAATGCCTCACTGTCACCACTGAGGAGATAACTCAACTGTAAACCACTAGCTAATCTCCTTCCATAGGACACCAGCCATGCATTTTCAATCCTTTTGTGAAATTTCCCCTAGGATCTCTTCTTGGTTCCTCCAGGTTTAAATGCTTCCCATAGAATTCATCCTCCTCCCCATTCCAAGAGCCCAATCAGCTCCTCTTCCTGGTCATGCTTTTCTAGACAATGATCCATTATTATTGAGTCAGTCAGGCTCACAGCCCCACTGACACCTCTGCTTACCTCTCCCTTGTACTTCGTATATCATCAGGTACAATCAAGTCCCCCCCACAGAACGGCCCCCACCATGCTACTAAACTGGATAGGATGTATGTAAATGGGCAGTCTTTTTCTGGCTATTGCAGTGAAGAGGAAATGCATTTTTCCCCTCTACCTGAAAATGAGCTTTCAGAATTAAGGCATTGTGAACAGGATGAAACCATTTGAGTGCAGATGTCTATGCATCGCTACACTTACATTTCAGCCAGTTGGGATATGAGTTGGGCTCCCCTGAGTTCTCATACCCAGGGATTCTGAGGTATTTTGTCTCTCTTTCATTCCAGGCACTGAAGTGATAATGGAATCTCCAAAGCCACTTCAGAGCTACTCAAGGATTCCAAAATATCCCAAGTATTCCTCATCAAACAGAACACCTGTTCTATCTCATTTTTTTTTTAACTTGCAAGTATTACTTCTTTAGAATACTTCCCCCTATTATTAACCTTGTACCTCTTTATGTACTACATGGTCCTTCAGCATTCAGGCCTAAACGTTGTCAATTCTGATTCATTGTGCGTAGACATCCAGTATGGTTTTATAAAAATAAGCCTTATCTAGAATAATTAAATAAGTTCAGTTTTAATGATGTCAAGACCTTACAGTAACATTAGGTAGGATAAATGTTGCCTAATGAACAGGTAATAATTAGTAGTATGCAGTAGAACAAAAATATCAGTGGAAGAAATTATTAGCCTTTGCTTGCAAACTATTTTTTATATGTATACTTGGATGAGAAACCAAATAAAATAGAATTATATGGTACATAATTATCCCTTGTGACAGGATAGTTGAATCTGAACATTTATTTTAGTATCATTTAGAAACAAGGAAACATATTTAATATCTTTATCTCTAAATGATTCCTTTGCTTTAAGGCAGTGCACTTCCCAAACTTGTATCCACCAGGCCGCACACAGAAACAATAATCTTTGGGCAGTACACTGAGGGAAAGGATGAAGCTACCCACAACCAGGGGAATAGACCTGAGATGCTGGGCTCCAGGTTGTTCCCCACCCCCACCCCCACATACACACAAGAGCTGTGGGGGGTACATATGTGGGCATACTTGCAACCCATTCACAGTGAGAAGCTCTAGTCTAGAAAATGCAGACACAGTAAAGCATAAGGGTCACCAGCTCAGCTCTGGAATTAAGCGATATTCTAAATATTTTCTAGCCACGAGAACTTTCTGCCCTTTGGTTTCCCCATCTGTAAAGGGAGCTAATGCATCTACCTCATAGGGTTTAGAGCGTTTCTGTAAAGTGCTTGGAACTGGGCTTGACACACAGTAGGAACCCAAAATATATTAGCTGTTACCTTGTACTAAAACCCTGAGACTGTCCAAAAGGCCAGAACATATATAAGCCAGATATGCTGCAGTAGACTAGAGAGGTACATAAACTTCCCAGGAGACAGGCATTCTCTCTAGTGACTAGAGAGAATGCTGCATTGTTACTATAGAAATCTCTGTGCTCTGCTTCTAAGAGCATCACCACAGCTATATTAAATTGTGGCGTACACTTCCAAAGAGTAACTCCAGATACATAATAGAAGTCAATGGGCAAACAGAATCTAGTGTATAGGATTTACAGCACAGATCCCTATTGCAGAAATGCCTTTATTTTCTACATTAGGGGAAATATCATTTAAATTCTTATTTTGGTCATCCCAGTATTTTCTCATTAAGAACCTAAGATTATAATGGGCTTTTCAATACAATAACTTAATGGAAAAACTTAACAAATTTGAATGCAAATTTAATGAAGTCAGAAAGTTTATTTACCTTGAAAGATGTTATATGAAATAGAATACTTGTTAATATGAAGGGAATGTTACTTCTAAATAGAATTTAACTTGGAGAGCCTTTACCTCTATCTTATACATGTAATTAGCAACATTTAGTCAATTCAAATGCTCTACGGTAAAAGGATAAACTTAATACTTTATTTCCCACTACATAAAATTAGAATATACAATCCAATCTGGAATTTGTTGAGAATTATTTTTAGTTCTCTATATTTTCACTTATAAAAATACAAAAGAATCTCTTCAAAAAATCACCAAATAATTCTACCCTGAATAATCTAAATCTTGTATAGTATACAAAAGAAGAACATCCAAGGTGAACAAATTTTCAACACTAATTTATGAAGGCACCTAGGCAAAACATACTGGAAGTATGCATTTATTGATTTATTGCCATTATTGCTAGTGGCAATAATAAGTGCATGTGTCTGAGTCAAGAGATAACACATGAAATGTTAAATGGGATTTGTCCACATGAGCTCAACTAAGTCACAAATATTTCAGTGAAATTATTTCTGTTAATTATTTTCTGGATTGTCACATACCTTCCCAGTTACAATGACAATAAGATTCAGCTCATGTATGTGAAAAATTTTCCCTGGAAACATAAATGCTTTGTACTCACCTTAATCATAACTTAATGACAACAAACCATGGTAAGAAAAGAAATAGTGTTTTTAAGTTTAGGAAACTAAAGAATTTATTTTGTGAGTAATTTTAAGCCAATCACATAATTTTCTTCCTTCTTTCTTTTTTTATTTTTAAAAACATTTTCCACCAGGTTTTGAAATGTGAAAAAGAGCACTTTTTGAATAGAGCAAAGAAACTATAATAACAAAAACCCAATAGAAAAAAATTTTTTTTTTTACCTTTTACTAAATTATTTCTATTATCAAAGCAGAAAAACAGTAAATAAAGTATCTTTTTTCCCATGACAATGGTAGGCAGATAATATTTAAATCATTAACATGGTCTGTAGGAATTATCATTATGTGCTATTTACATATATTTGGAAGTGATTAAGATAAACATAATACTTTTGATAGTTTGGAACCCATTCAGTTAATACGCTTTTTGAACTACCAAATGTATAAGCAAGGAAACTAATCTGTAAACCCTAACAAACACATTCCCTGTCTTGACAACATAGTCCACGAAAGAGACAGAAGGGAAATATCAGGGTCCAACTCCATTTAGGGAAGCCTCTCTCCAAGTGAATGGCAGATATGAGATACAATTCGTTCTGCTAATCCAACAGGTCAAGTAAGATAAAATCCTTCAAGCCTGTCAACTTCAGCTCTCAAGTACTCTGATAAAAAAACCCTGAGGAAGGGTTAAAGTATATATCCCTCAAGAAACTAGAACAGATTCCTTGAAGTCACTGTGCACATCTAGAACTCTCCTCATTCAAATGTCATCAAAACTACCCATTTCTATTGCTCCTAGGAAAGGCTGTTTTCAAACCTACTTAGCTTTTTTTGCCTTCCTGTTCACCCACCACTGGAGTACCCAGCAAGTCCTACCACTTATTCCCAGTACAGAATGTCAGATATTTGTATTTCATTTGTGTAACAGCAAACATACAAAAATATGTGAAACCAATCCACATACGTGTTTTATCTTTCAGAGCCAGATTAGAGTTAGAAATGTGTTTTCTTTTCTTACAGTAATGTTTTGTGAAAGAACAAGTCACCCCAAAGTATATATTGTACTTCTTAAGAGGACTTTCATTTACAATATCCTTTGATGAGTAAATTGATAGTTAATTGAAAGTGAGAGTAGACGTCACCCTTTTATACAGGTAATAAGGTAAATAGTTAACCTGTTTGTTAACCCTAGGAAGTTTCTAATGAGCCCCAGGAGAAACAAAGCCTCATTACCCGAAGTAATTCCCAAAGCTTTTATGAGGATTGAGTCTACTGAATGTGCAAATTTAAAACTACATTTGAGCTCACCCGAATGAGTTTCAGGACTAATATAACCGGAACGATCCTGGAAGTGAGGAGTGATCAGCCCCTGTAGCCTGAGGATGAATTACAATAGAGAATACTTCCCCAGAGAGGAGCTGGCAAATCCAGCACTCTGGCATGCCTTCTCCTTGGCCAAACATGCAGAGTGATTATAGAAGACTGGGACAGATGCATGATTATTTAAATGTTTCTCATCATAATGTAAATATTTAAAAAGACTTATACGCAATGACCAAGTATGGTTTATTTCAGGGAGGCAAGTCTATTTCAATATTTGAAAAGCAATCAGTGTAATCTACCATATTAAGAGAGTAAAGAAGAAAAAAATCACATGTTCATATCAATTGATGCTAGAAAAGCATTTAACAAAACTCAACACCCATTCTTGATTTAAAAAACACTTAGGAAAACAGGAATAGAATCCTAATCATAGGTCTACAGCTAACATTATCCACAGTGGTGAAAACCTGAATGCTTTCCTCCTAAGACTGGGAACAAGGCAAGGATGTCCGCTCCTGTCAATCCTATTCAATACAATGCTGGCAGCTCTAGCCAGACTTCGGGAAGATGCACAGCCTTGCTGATGCCTTGATTTTGGACTTCCAAACTTCCAAATCATGAGCCAATAAATTCTTGTTGTTTAAACCAATCTATTGTGTAGTATCTGGCATGGAAGCTTTGACTTAGAGAAACTGAGTCAAAGTTACAAAGGATCTCTCTGTATCATTTCTTACAACTGCATGTGAATCTATAATTATCTCAAAATAAACAGCCAAAATAGAAAGTGTATAGCCCAAGATGACTATATTTAATCTACTTATGTGCATGTAAAAGTGCAAGAAAACTTTTTTAGACCTTCAATATTTAGCACCCAAGAATATGCTTTTTGAAAATATCTCTGGAAGATTCAGGAGAACTCTGTGGACAGGGATAAAAAGCCCCAAATAGAATTACTTATGGTAAGTAACATGAAATTAAGAGATAAGTAAAAAACTTCACAACTAGAAATTTATACAATTACTGATAGATCACTCTAGAAAAGCAAGGGATATTACTAATTATCATAAGTAACAAATAGAATAGAACGACCAACAACAATGAAAAGATTTTCCATTTAACTAATGATGAAGAATGGGGGAACAAATATCACTAAAGAGCATAAAAATCTTTTTCTCTGTTTAAGAAGAAACAAAAATGTAGGATGCTTGATTAGATAGCTATAAATTGATAACTGCAGTATTATGAATGTAATTTATCTGAACTCATTTATAAATAATGTTAATGGGATATCTATCTCCAAACTTTATAAAAATATTAATGCAAAGAGAATGTATGTCATAAAAGTAACACCATAATGCAAAAGGGAAAACAGGAGAGTTATAAAACTTTAAATACAAATTAAATTTATAACTACATGCAAACATTCTAAATTACTCCACCAAAATGAGTAGACTCTCAGATAAAAATGAAAATAATATGCAACAGCATATTCTTTTGATAACTTGAAGCAGGAAGGTTTAAAATGTGCATCTTAGAAATTAATTTAGAAAAACAGTGACATTTGCAATGTGATTTCCAAATGAAATCATAGCACGCCATTTTGTTTTGAATGTGGCAATGAGACAATGTGATTCTAAAGGTCATTTTGTTTCTAAAATTTATTGCATAGAGAAAAAAATTAAGGATTATTTTATACAGTATGAGGCAAATGATATAAATACATACTATATATTTGTAAAAGGAAAAAGCACCAAACTGTTAGCTACGAAGCATATAAATCTGCAAAACACAAGATTATTTAAAAAACCAGTAAAGCGATAACTAAAAATTATGCATTGACCTAAGGAAGAACATTGCAACAACATTAACTAAAAAGGAACATAAAATGGAATGAACACATATTTCTGCATTAAACAATATATGTAGGATAATAGATGAGAAAAATAGTAAGTATTTTAGGTAGGTGGAATTAAGACATGGATATTGTTGAAATTAAAAATGAAAAATTTATCCATGCTCCTCTGTTCCAGTGGTAGCATTTTGCATTTAAGTTTTCCATTTTAAGTCTTTAATTTACCTTTAATTTTTAAAAAAGATAGCTTGTTTTCCCAGTGCCATTTATTAATGCCACCTTTTTAAACATAATATAGTCTTATGTACTCATGGATCTGATTTTAGACTTTCTCTTTTGTTCCACTGATCTATTTCTTCTTGTTTCAATGACTTCATATATTAAATTTTGGTGCAGGAGGTTCTCCATTACATTGCTGTTTTCAAATTTTTCCTGGATATTTTCACATTTTTACTATTACACATAATCTTTGCATTATTTGTAAAATTAAAAACTTTGAACAATGTTTTATAACATTTACTGCAAGGAGAATAAATTCAAAGGTTAATTTGAGAGAATTTGACTTGTGATTTGAGGATGCGATGAACTGGCCTCTGTTGCCTCACAGTAACAGGCACAGCCCTGCTCACGCTTTCCCATGAAAAGTTAGAACTGGCATTTAAATATATAATGATCACTCTAAGAAAAAGTCTAGAATGTATTTTTTTCCCTTTTCATTCTGAAAGTAATAGCAACCAGAATAATTAATAAGATCTATTTTGATCATAGCATTAAAAAAAACTGCTTTATCATTCCAAATAGATTAGACGTTGACTTCAAGTTAAACCAATATGAACAGTTTTCACCTCCTAGATCATGAGTATGGAGCCAGGAATTTCAGCATGCTCATTTGGTACCCTGTGGCAACAGCTGCACCTAAACAGGCTCAACCTTAACTGATGAGCAAACAGTTCCCCTGACACCAACAGAGACATAATTTTTAATTATTTGGTCTCTTATAACTTACTGGAAATATTCGACAGTGTGTCCTGCAGAAATCATAATTAAATCTGTGACTTAAAGACAAGGGAGCAGTGGGGGAAGGGATTCGTGTTTCTGAAGTGTCTACCAGAGGTTAGGTTAGGTGCTTTATCATCTGAAAAGTTCAGCTGATGATAGCTGTTTCAGGGAATTTAGTCCATATTTTTAACCCTGACAGCAAATTTAGAACTTTCATCATCATTTCTTAAGCTTGAGACTAGGGCTGGAGTAGAAATTACTTTATAACTGACCTAATAATGTCCTATTTACATAGCTCGGAGATATAATGCTTTCAATGGCTCCTTAGAAATACTTTTCCTTTCCCTTTCAACTATTCGTTATAAATGCCTCTGTATTGCAAAGGAAGATTTTGCTTTTTTTGTTGGGTGGAAATTATATCTACTTCAACGTATAACACAATCATTTTTCTGAGTGTGAAACTATCAGAGTTAAGTGCCCTGATACTTATTTTTCTTTATCTCAGTGGCAAATATTGGAAACTAAGGAATATATGTATATATATAGATACATATAGATATTCCTCATGTCTCAAACCTTATCATTATATGTGCAATTTATAGGTCCTGATGGTTTCAAAGTCAGTTTAAATTTCATCCATAATCAAATTTTAGCAAGTTTAAGTGAACGTGGAATAAAATTTTCACTAAATCAGGGTGAAAATCTATGGACTTAGTGCCTCCATTGTTTCCAAGGCAACGGAATACTTTCGTGTCAGGGCTTATGCAGGCCTCCCTTCTGCCATGGAGTTGACCAGCATAGAAGCCACAGGATGGGGAAATAAAATATTCTGTCACTAACTTTCTCTGTGATCCTAAGGAAATGCCCTCCCTCCTTCAGTATGAGAATGCCAAACCAGATGATCTTTGTCATTCCTTTCACTTTTAAAAGATGTCTTTCTAAAATTGAGCAAACTAATTTAAAAACAAATTTCACTGAAGGATAAACACTGAGGGCAGAGGAATACAGTGTTTTTTTTGACTTGCAGTTGTAAAAGGGTCACCATAGATGAGCTTTATCCTGTGAAACTTTTGATAGTCCTATTTCAGAGTTGGAAGAAAGAAGAAAAAGTTAACAAATCTACCCTCAGGTTCATTAGAGTTGGAATATATTTAAGCACATGTACAAATTAGATACTTATTCTAGAGAGCCATGATTCTGCTTAAGAGGTAGATGAAAATTAAAAAAAAAAAAAAAAAAGACTGAAATGGACCCAAGGTAAAGGTCATAGCCCCCACACTGTATGTATGTAGAAATATTTCTGACTTGCCCAAAATTATGTAGTTAACTGGTGACAGTCAGACATAAAATGCATTATATTATTTTACTTATTATTACTGATATATTTTCATTCTTAGGGCAATGCACAGTTTACTTCTATAACAGCAGTATCTCCTGACATAAGCTCTCATTTCAATGAGTTATAACGAATTAATATATGTTATAGCTGGCTCATTTCCTCCAGTATTTAAACAGGCTTCAGTCACTCCCATTTTAATAGAAAAACTCTTCCTCAGTGATTTTCAACCCTCACTGTGCATCAGAATTATCTGGAGCTCTTAAAAAAAAAAGAGTTGTTTTTTATTTTAAATGCCTAGGCCCCACCCTTAGAGATTCCGATTCATCGTGGTAAGGCTGGGGCATGGGCACTTTTTGAAGTTCTCCAGGTGACGCAAATAAGAGAGAACCACAGTCCTATACCTAACCCCTCTCCCCAGCTACTGCTTTCTCCTCTTTAAATTGAGACTTTGTAAAACTTAAAATGACATAATTAATAATTTTAACTATAAAGGAGGATAAAGGAATCCAAATCCATTAGATAAGAAGGTTCCTTTCTAACCAGCTGTTCTAGTTTGCAAGCTGCCAGAATGCAATATACCAGAAACTGAATGGCTTTTAAAGAGAGGAATTTAATAAGTTACAAGTTCACAGTTCTAAAGCCCTGAAAATGTCCCAATTAAAGCAAGTCTATAAAAATGTCCAAATTAAGGCACCAGCAAGAGGTTACCTTCACTCAAGAAAGGCCAGTGAAGTTCAGGGTCTCTCTCAACTGGGAAGGTACATGGCGACGCCCTGCTAGCTTTCTCTCTTGGCTTCTCCATGCCCCAGAGACTTTTCAACCTCAGTATCATCTCCCTCACTTTCAAACTGCTTACATCACATCAGAAATTGAGGCACTATCTCTGATTCTTCCCTCTCTTTGACACCACTACTCACCAAAGTGATTGATTTTCTATGCCCCTCAGATATTACCCTTTCCCATATTTATTAAGTCATTTTTCTTGTCCTCATCACTTCTCGCCTGGTCAGTCTGCAGCGTAGTAGTCTTGACTCTCTTCAGTTTCTCCAAGTTGTGATGAATGTGATTTAAAATATAAATCTAATGATCACTTCAATATCTCCTCATCTATTAACATAAAATCCAAACTTCTTTGTTTTAGGTACACCTATTCATAGAATATATCTTTGTAAGCTTATGTATATACATGTATTCTCTAGCCTTAACTCGGTATTCCCTGACGTGCCCTCTATGTTCTAGCTATAGTGAACGATTTGCCATGCTGTCTTGTGCTGTCTAGAATGTTTTCCTCTTCTTCTTCCTCTTCCCTTGAACAATTTACATTTATCTTTCCAAACTCAATTCAGTTATCACTAACTGGGAATTCTCATCCTGATTCATTCCCTCCCATCCCCAAGAATTCTCTGACCCTGCTACCACTGTTTCTACCTTATCCTTCTACAGTACAAACTTTTACTAGGGAACTATTCACCTTTTATTGCAACTGTTTCCCACTAAATGAGAGTTGCCTTAGTATTAGTCCTATCCTGTAACCCCAAAGCCTTACATAGTGCCTGATAACTAGCTGATTTTCTTTAAATATTTACAAAAAAAAAAAAAAGGCAGAAAATGGAAATTCGGAAAAGTCCAATTTTATTTTCTCTTCAGGGGAGAAATATACTAGCAAAAGGGAAATTGGCACTATAAACTTCATTGTTTCTTAATCATAGATTTCTTTGAGAACTATATACTGCCTAGTCCCTACCTGCCAAAATGACCAAAAGCTCAAAATGGATCTTCAGAAAACTTTTCTCAACTCCTCCATAACTAAGGGCTCCTTTCACTAATTGCCCAATTAGTGTTATAATAAATTGCACATTGATCATCTACCCTGTAAATATTGTGCAGGTGTCACTTGTGTATAAGTTGTTCCTTCTGTAAAGACAGGAGCCAGGTATTTTAACATCTCTCTTCTACAAACCCCCTCAGGCCTGTAAATGACCAACTCTAGGTAATATGCCAAATACACACTCAAATGTTGAAACTGCTTCTCGGTTCCTGAGAAAAAGTCAAGTTCAGGTAATAATAACTAATATTTATTGAGTACTTAATACTGGCCAGGTATTACTCTCAGCACTTTACCTCTATTAACCTCTTTAATTCTCGCAATTACCTCACAAGACAGGCTATTATCACCCCTATTTTAGCAGTGAGGAAACTGAAACACAGAAGTACTTTGTCTGAGATAATACATCTAGTAAAGGATGTTCGGGGATTTGAACACAGACAGCTGGCCTCGAGAGAGGTTCCTCTTCCATGCTCCACTGCGTTGCCTCAGCTACTGTAGCTGAATGGCAATCAGGGTATTTTGATAAGAGGCTGACTCCTCCCATGTCAATGACAGGAATGCATTTTACTTTGTGTGTTTTTCAATTTTAGTGCCATTTTGTCCTCCTCTACTCCCCCTTTCTCATTCCACTTTCATCAACCCTCCCTACCCCACCCCACCCCACCCAACTCACCCTACCACTAAGATAATCCACTAGTTAAACTAGTATGGGTCTCTGTCCATATTTTTCTTACTCATTTAATCCTATATGTGAGATACACATGTTCACACGCACTCAAACCCGCATATACAAATGCATACACAAGGGAGATGAGATGTTTTCTCAAAAATGGAATATTTTATACACTTTTATACATCTTGTTTCTTTCACAAAACAGAACTTCCTGAAAATCCCTCTAACTCACTGGTATACATCCAAATTTACCCTTTCTAATGGCTACGTGATCTTCCATGGTGTGGATCTATCCTAATTTGTTCAGCCACTGCCCTGTGAACCGTGTTCACTTTGTTTCCGGTTGTTTGACACTAAGAACAATGCTGCAATTCATATAAGGCATCAGAATTGCCCGCGGTGGAATGTGAAGCAGGCAGGCTGAGATTTGCTTGGAGAAAACTTGCAGGAAGCTTCTCTGTATCTGTCCTTCCTATATTTACTCATCCCCAGGCAGCAAACTCAGCCATTACGCTCCTTCTAAGACTCTGGGGCGTCAGGGAGAATGGACATATTTGGTGGTGCTGATATCAAACTTCCCTTCAGAAACCCACAGATTGAAAAGATAAAGTCTCACCCCCAAATTTGCTGCTCTGGAGTATTCTCCCCCTTCCCCTTCCCCACCCCCTCCACCAAATGACAACACCTGCCAGTTCAGGTAGGAGCAAACGCAGCCCTTGTTTTCTCTGTCATAGCCCCCCTGGAAGACAAGTCCTCATGTGCATGGGCAGTGTGTACATGCCACAGGCCACCTGGAGGCAAGGGAAGACTCTCAGGTTCAATGTTCCCAGAATCTGTTTCAAGGTCAGCAAGTACAGTAATTTAATGTACGGCTACTAAACCTACCTAGAACGGTTGTAACAAGCAGAGCTTATTCTACTATATAAAGTAGAGATGTGATGACACCAAAGTTAATTAGCCTTAAAATCAGAGAAATGAAGTGAATAAGCTTAGTAGAAGACTACTCAGTTCCGTGCCCTTCCTGCCAAGGTCAACTTAAGACACGGAATTGTAAGAGGTAATCAATATTACACAGGCTAGACATCAAAACATTTCTACTGAAAATGGCTCTATAACCAACAAAGACAGGGTCTTTGGTTCGACTACTGTCAGTTTCTAAAGTTCCTTACAGTGGTTGTGAAGTCTATCCATCCTAGGACAGATACAGTTACATAAAATCCCGGGTAGTTCAATAGTAGAATTCTCGGTCTCTATGCAGTGATTCCTGGCCCGTGCACTTCCCAAACAAATAAGCAAACAAACAAAAAACCAAGCAAACAAAAATTCAACAAATGGTACTGCAATAACAAGATACTCATGTGGAAAAAGAATGAAATGTGATCCCTGCTGTGCTGGTTTGAAAGGAAGTATGCCCCTAAGAAAAGCCATGTTTTAATATAAATCCCATTTCATAAAGGTAGAATAATCCCTATTCAATACTGTATGTTTGAAACTGTAATGAGATCATCTCCCCGATAATGTGATTTAGTCAAGAGTGGTTGTTAAATTGGATTAGGGGATGACATGTCTCTACCCATTTGAGTGGGTCTTGATTGGTTTATTGGAGTCCTATAAAAGAGGAAATATTTTAGAGAATGAGATTCAGAGAGAGCAGAACAATATAGCCATGAGATGCAGAGTCCACGAGCCAGCAACCTTTGGAGATGAAGAAGGAAAATGCCTCCCACGGAGCTTCATGAAACCAGAAGCCAGGAGAGAAAACTAGCAGATGATGCCGTATTCGCCTTGTGCCCTTCCAGCCGACAGAGAAGCCCTGTGTTCACCATGTGCCTTCTCACTTGAGAGAGAAACCCTGAAATTTATCAGCCTTCTTGAACCAAGGTATCTTTCCCTGGATGGCTTTGATTGGACATTTCTGTAGACTTGTTGTAATTGGGACATTTTCTCAGCCTTAGAACTGTAAACTAGCAACTCATTAAATTCCCCTTTTTAAAAGCCATTCCGTTTCTGGTATATTGCATTCCAGCAGCTAGCAAACTAGAACACCTGCCATACAGTATACAAAAAAATAATAATAACACTCTGATTTGAATTGTATACCTACTAGAAGAGTTTTACAATTTTTAAATTATTGCTTCAGTACATGTTCTACTCACTTTTTCTATTTAGTTTCTCTGCATACTTGGTGATAGGAAAGTCTTTCATCCAGCAAGCTACCCATAGAAGACTAAGTGACCTTGAAGATAGTAATATCAGTTAGTAATTATTCAGTACTCAACTTGGTTGAAATTTGGCAGAAGGGTTAAATGTAAGTTTTCCATATAACACATACACTGTTTGATACCCATGCATATAATGCTGTCCCTAAAAATGCCCAATCGTATTTAACCCATTCTAATACAGCCTGCTATTAACATCATTCCCCCCATGCTGAGTGTTGTTGAGCCCCCTCAGCTGAGGAGTGCAGTTGTGGGTCACAAGGCAGAGCACACTGTCAACCTGTGCATGCAGGAGAGCTCGGCTGCACTAAGCCCTAGGCTGAAAGCCGCTGCAATGCGTGGTTGCTCTCCTGGGCCCTCTCTAGTTTAGGTTCTAGCAAACAGTTTTGACCCACAACGGCTAACAAAAGATGTACAAGTAACAGTATTGGATCCGCTACAAATAAACCAGGACAAGTACTGAGGTGCAAGTTTAATGGTGGCTGGAACATGCCCTCAAGGACACAATCATGAAAACAGGGCCGAGGACAAAGGGCAAAAATCTCTTGACATTATGAAAGGCATCAGAACCGTTACTGCAGTCTGGGACAAAATGACAGTAACTTTCTGGAAGGTAGCATTTCATAATTTAGGGATACTGGGGGAAAAAAAGCAGAATGAGTGCCATTTGAACATCAGAACCATTTCTCCATCAGGTCTTTGCTATAACCATAAGCACCCAGGTAGGACTGATTATCAGCATTCCCATTTCTAGCAGCACATCCTCCCTCCCTCTGAACTACCCACCCCCCTTCCTTGGAACATGCCCATATAGCCATTCAACTATAGAGGAAAAGAGAAGAAAAAAGGAAAATAAAGTAATACCTTTTATTTTCTCAGATGCACAAGTGATCTGGGATACTAATTATCGAGAGACTTTACCAAATCGCCTTTAGAATGATGTATTTCAAATCCTTAGCCACCTTAGAAAACAGTTTGTAGTGACCCCTTTGTGATCAGAAGTACCATAATTTAATTTCGGAATCAGTTAACAATTTATGTTTACTATGTGAGATTATTGGAACTACTGATTTTTTAAATACGCCATGGGATAGGTGATTCCTCCCCTTCTTTAACAGCTTTTCAGAGTAAAGTAATGACCTAAAGAAACATATCCTGGGTGGGCCACGGTGGCTCAGCAGGCAAGAATGCTTGCCAGCCATGCCAGAGGACCCGGGTTCGATTCCCAGTGCCTGCCCATGTGAAAAAAAAAAAAAAAAGAAAGAAACTTATATCCTAAATAATATAGTAGAAAACAGCAGTGTTCAATATGAAATCCAGGTGGTGTCATGCTGACCATCTTTCTAGTAGAATGGGTTGCCTCTGGTTGAAACAAAACTCCACCACCTACGTCATCACCCTGTTGGTCCCGCTGTTCCTGAGGACCACACAAACCTCTATTCTTTACTGCAGGCGTTGCTTGGTAACAAATGCCAAGGATGTACTTTGCATTAAGGCTTGCAACCTGCATTCCAAAGATAGCTCCATGGCTGACAAATCATCAGCATACGTAAGCTACAGCACCTTTCCTAATAGTCCAAATCAGCATTGCACAATAAACCCAGAAATGCTGGGCATATGCTTGTAGCTACACTTAGTTCAGTCACAGCAAGAGCTAATGAGACTATTGAACTCACTTCACAAAGACGAAGATGCTTTATAGTCATATGCTTGACCTATCAGAGGAAGGCCATCTTAGGTTTACAGTTGGTTACTAATGCATCAGAGGAGAGAATGGCTGCCTCCAAGCAAACTGATAGTTACTTACTTCTAAACCTAAACTCAAAATATACATTCTAACGATGATGATTTGGTTATATTAGTTTCACAAATCAAAGTGTACAGGTATCAAGTTATTTCACAAATCAGATGATAAAACGAAAGCACTTGGCAATCACATACATATTTTTAGAAGATGTGCTATAATTTACATGACAAAATTTGGCAAAGAGTAACAAAATTATTAATAATAAACCAGAAACTGTGGAAAACTTAGGGAAAGGCTGAAGATATCTGGAGGTTAGGTGTATTGTATGCTATTTAAAATGCATAAAGCAACCTTATACTGAACTCAACTATATGATAATTCCAGAACATTTGATATTATCAATATAAACTATAAGGATGGAGGCAGTACTTGCCAACATAGGAGGACTGTAGAAATCTGTGGCTGTCATAATACATGATGCAGGGCTAAGGATGGAGTGATTAAGGTATGGCAATGCTTTGTACAATTTATAGTGAGCACAACTTAAGCCCAGCACCCAAACTGAGCTATCAAACAATGCAACTATAATGGATTGTTGTTTACTTGGAGGCTGCAAATGTTGAAGAAAAGGAAAATTGCAGTTATAGATTATTTTAGAAATAGTCAATCCATACTATTTTTTCTTTAAGAAAAAACGGATGATTTTATTATATAAAATTATGATTGGCAGAATACAGAAAAATTATTTCTCTTTGACTTTTACATATTTATTACAAGTACCAAGCGAAATGTAACATTTGGAAGAACTCATTACAAATTCCAAAAAGTATTCATTTGAGGAAATTATTCAAGTCACAAAATGCTATGTAAATAAATGCACTTCAAAATACAAGAAGTGTAAAACAAATATGAAAACAAGCAATCTTAATGATTCCTTTAACAAAAACTAACCAAAACAAAAAGCTCACAAAAAAATGTCAAGTTAGACAGAAAAGAATCTATCAAATGTATTATTCATTGGGATTATTAAACTAAAATCATTTTTTAAAAACCCAAGTAATTCACATTAAAAAAATAATAAGAACATTCCAATACTATATTGTGTTTTCAAGGCCAACTTATATGCTGTAGACTCAGGTGCCTCTCAAAGGCTTTACACTGAGGTCTCCTTGCTATGAGTGTATAAACAAACTTCACTGTTAACTCAAAGGTGGGGAAACTCAGGTATTATGAAGGAAAAGAAAACAATTATACTTGGAATAATGTAAAGAAATTAAGCATTAAAATGATCAAATATATTTCCAGTATAAGACTAGAATAATCTGCTTCCAAAGAACTCTTGTATTTTGGTAAATTATGGCAAAACTTTTACTCTAATGAAAAGGCAAATGGAACGAGGTCTCTGATAAATTGGAATCTTTATAGCAAAAAAAAAGGTACCTATCAGAAAATTTGAATTATGCATTTATATCTATAGCTTCATCTGTAGAAAAAATGAATAAGTTCACAATTAAATTATTTTAAGAATATATGGTAATAAATGAATACATTTCCATATGAATCATATGCCAAATTATTGTTTTCTATGCTTGTAAGGACTATTAATAAATACACTCAATTCATGCTACAAGAGAAAGGACAGAGACAGAAACACTTAATTTCACATTTCAGAATTCCTGAGTCTTATCAGAGAAAAACAAATACTGAAAAACAAACAAAATAAACTTACTCTAGAATAAGGGCAACACTACAAATTAGGGCATTAATTTAATGTATTTATAGTTTTAAAGCTAAGGACTATGGAGGCATATATATAGGTACTTCAATGGAATTATAAGCATGCTTTTAAAGCTTGGTTTTGATAAAAGGCGTTTTGATCAAACAAGGCCACCTGAGTGACGTCTTCAGTGATGGTAAGCCCATCAATTTAAAGGAACAGCATCTTTATTTTAAAGCCTAATTATGGATATAAAAAGAAAAAAGTCTATTTTCATAAAATGTCCTCGTAAGATTGCAATGGGACAGCCCTTTGATGAAAGATCGAAGGCGGAGGGTAGAGCCGACACAATGGAATCAGAACATGAGTTCTAATTTGAGCCACCACCCACTAAATAATTTCCCCTTGCTTTGCATATTACACAGTGAAAATAAAAAGTTTTCTTAAGAGCACTTCAGTCCCACAACGTAGGATTTAAGCTAGTGTGAGTATGTGTAAATGGCCCTGCAACATTGTGATGACTTGCAAAAATACATTCAACCAAAAGGTAATATCTGTTTTCTAACTGTAAAGGAAAAGGGAAGCAAAGTGGTCCCACTTAAAGCAATGACAAAGAGAACAAAATACATTATCTTTTCTGGAAAGCCTACCAAAGCAAAGAACATCCAATAATACTATACACTTAGAGTTGCATACTCTTACTCATCTTTACCAGGAGGAAAGATGCAGTCAGCTATTCACAGGCTTTATAAATAAAGACACTAAGCAGAAAAATATTTGGGATATTTCTCTATTCGTAAGTACTCAGAATTAAAACAATTAAAAAAACACTAAAGTGCAGACCTATAGACCACTACAGGCATGATAACTGATAAAGAGGTGCAGCCAAAATTGCATCTACATTTACATTTACATATCCAGAAAACGATTCTCCCTTTAAAAAATTGTGCAATTTAAAAACTTGTCAGTTTTGTTTGTGCCATAATACAATTAGAACCTATCTCTGCCCACTGGTGAAGTAATTATTAGGCTCCAGACAATCATACATTTCATTAGAATCATACAATATTGATTCCACCTCCAGAAAATGTTAAGGTCCTCTTGTTGTAGAATGAAGAGCCACTGGGAATTGGTTGATTGCCTTTAACCAGAGAGGTTTTCAGTTCCATTTCGCAAGCTACAATAGCTGCATTCAATTCCACTTGAGCTCGATGAACTACATAAAACATGAGGCCTATACTTATAATAATCTGTGAATAAAATAAAACATTATCAATATTTTATAAAGAAAAAAGGAAGAAATAAATCTAATATTTGGCTTAGAAATGTTTTGAACAGGGTGCTTCTCAAATACCCTCAGATAACAAAGTTAATATGTGTTTAAATAATTTACACATAGTTAACGTTTATTTTTTTTTCCCCTTGGCTATTCCTCCTGGGGATGGAGGGCCAGAATTTATAGGTAATCATTATATGGTCATCTGGTGAATACAAGGCAGATGGACAAATATCCCTTTTTAGTCTATATATGTTATGCTTGCTTACAGTTTTAAATTAAAGCCAAGGACAAGTCAAACTTGTTTCTTGTTACCAAAAAGATTCCTTCAAGAAATAAGAAATGTCTGCAATAGAGGTAACAGCTGGCTAAACTCTATTAGTGTGATTTTCTTGCACAGATATATATTTGCACAGGCATTTCTAAACCCACTTAGAGAGAAGTACCACCACTTGTAAAGGAATTACCTGGTACAGCCGAAACTGAAAATACTGAGATCCAGTTAAAATGAAATGTCAACAAATTCCAAAAGAAATTAACAAGTGATTATAAATATGAAATTGTCCATACTTAAGAAAGACAATAACAAAGGAAAACATGACCATGAGAAAAAAAATGCCAATCAAAGGGATACTAGAAAAATCACCAAACTGAAATTAGATTCTAGGCTTGGTTTAGCTATTCAATAGTGATGTGATTTCAAGAAAATCACTGAAGCCACCATTTGGGCTCAGTTTCCCATCGTCTAGCAGGAAGTGGTTCCTTTATACTTCAACATTCGACATCCAATTCATTAGAATGTCTAAGTATTCCACATCTTCTAAATGATTCTCTACTATAACATTCAGCTACAAGTCTGTTCTTTAAGAAGAGTATGTGGCAAATACTCTCATGACAACAAGGTTATACCGAGTATTGTTTAGTGTCCCAGCTAGTTTATGCAGCCTGCTCTAACCATAAGTAACCCTAAAATTTAACACCATTCCAATCAAACCTACTCACAACTGTAACATTTCTATGGGAAAAGTTCTCTAAATCCAAGTGTTGCCAGTAGGGGAAAAGAGTCTACTAGGGGTGGACAAAACGGGGAGAGGGAAGGAAGGTGGTACTCATGCTACTGGGTACACTTAGGTGAGTACCCGTCATTCAAAAAAGTACTACATATATTAAGTATTTTAACACTGGATCTTTGTATTCATTATTTATTTTGTAATATGTCAGCTTTCTTAAAAGAAACAAGTTATGCTTACTGAAAACCCTCAGTTATCCTTTTATACTTATCCATGGATAGTGGTACCACTTAGATGATGAAAATTCCAATACTTATAAAAAAATTAATAACAACTTTAAACTCACCTGTAAACAAAAAACAAAATATCCACTAACGCTCTGTTCTGCAATGACATCTTCCATTGTCCGCAAGGTGGTACCCAAGTAAGAATTCAGAAGCTGGGTAGGAAGCAGTCCAACCGAAGATGCCATCAGATAGTTGGGTAATGAGAGATCAGTAATCTAGAAGAGTAAAGAGAATGATTCATACCAAACAAAATTCAATTTAACATAAAACTGTGTGTCTAAGACTTGCCACTGTTTTTCCTTTGGGAGTAGAGGGAGTTGAAATATTTAACAAAACACTGCAATTAAAAAAAATGATTATAAAAGGAACACATGCCCATTCTAGGAGAGATTCAGAATAAAATAAAAGCTTAAAGAAAAATACAACTGGGCGGGCCACGGTGGCTCAGCAGGCAAGAATGCTTGCCTGCCATGCCAGAGGACCTGGGTTCGGTTCCCAGTGCCTGCCCATGTTAAAAAATAAAATAAAATAAAATAATTTCTAAAAAAAAAAAAAGAAAAATACAACTATGTTTTTTTCTTACATATAAATAAGACATGCACACACAAACACTGCAAAAAGTAGTATAAGTTTTCCTCATGTCATTTAAAAATATTCTTCATAATATATAAATGGCAGTGTGGTCACTGGGCTTTGAAATCAGGATGACATTGAGGTACTGAGAGCTCAAAGATCCTCAGCAAGCTACTCTGTCTCAGAGCATTAGTTTTTTCCATCTGTAAAATGAGGTTAACAACCATTACCTTACCTCACAGGGTTGTTATAATGATCCAAAATTGTTGTAAAGTATACAGCACATGCCTAAGCACATGACAATCACTCCAAAACAGTAAAAATCATTATAGCACAATTTAACCACTCATCTGCTGGGGAACATTAAAATTGCTTCCTTATTTATTTGAGTATCTGTAACTACGTACATATATTTTTCACTTTTGTTAAAAAAAAAACACCACACAGTGTGTTGAAAACCTCTGTATACTAACCTGTGATAAGCAGCATTCAAAACATTCCCAGCGCCCCCATTTCCTGGTATTCAAGCCCTTGTTAATTCCCTCCAGTTGAATGTGGGATGGACCTATACTTCTTGAAAACTGAACACAACAAAAGTGACTTGAAAAATTAGATTACAAAAAGACCGGGACTTACATTTCTCTTTCAAGCAAGCTAGATGCCACGTTGTAAATGGACCTCTATGGAGAGGTCACTGTGGCTAGGAACTGACAATTCAGCCAACAGCTAGCAAAGACCTTAGGCCTGTCAACAGCCCCGTAAGCGAGCTTGGAAGGGGACTGATTCTCCCCAGGTGAGCCTTAAGATGACTTTAACCCTGGCCAACACTTTGATTGCAACCCCTCAGAGTCACTTAGAGGCATGCAGCTAAATTGTGCTGGGATTACGGACCACAGAACTGTGAGATAATAAATATCTATCATTCTAAGCTGCCAAGTTTTCGGAATGAACTGTTGCATAGTACTAGACAATTTATAAAATATGCATTTCTATTGTTAGGATAGGTTACTAGGAGTGGAATAAGTAGATTAAACAGTGAAAACTGTTACTTCTCCAAAAAGGTTCATACTGATTTGTATGCTTGTGCTGGTTGAAAACGTTTATGTACTCTAGAAACACGATGCTTTAATCCTAATCAACCTTGTGGGAGCAACAGTTTCTTCTAATCCCTATCCAGTACTATATGCTGGAAACCTTAATTAGCTTATCTCCATGGAGATGTGACTCAATCAAGTATGGGTATTAAACTTGATTAGGTGGAGATGTGTCTTGATTGGTTTTACTGGAATCCTTTAAAACAAGCACTTTGGGAAAAGCTAGAGAACAACAAGAGAGAAAGCCATGAGATTCTGAGAGAGCAGAGAATGCTGTAGAACCACGAAGCAGAGATTCCACCAGCTAGCGACTTCTGGAGATGAAGAAGGAAAATGCTTCCCAGGGAGCTTCATGAAACAAGAAGCCAGAAGAAAATGCTAGCAGACTTCACCATATGCATTTCCAGCTGAGAGAGAAACCCTGAACATCCTGTCATGGGCCTTTTTGAACCTAGGTATCATTTCCTGGATGCCTTAGATTGGACATTTCTATAGACTTGTCTTAATTGGGACATTTTCTCTGCCTTAGAACTGTAAACTAGCAACTTATTAAATTCCCCTTTTAAAAAGCCATTCTGTTCCTGGTAGATCACATTCGGGGCACTAGCAAACTAGAATAATACCTGTTGGTATTGTATGAGTATGTCCCCTTTCATCATACTGTCATCAACTTTAACTATAAAGGAGTTTGTTAAGGATAAAAATTACGTTGCATCATTGTTTTAATCTGTATTATTTACTTTATATTGGCACTAGATAGTTTTCTATATATATTTTGCCATGTGTATTTTTTTTATGGCTTTTTGTTCACATTTCCTGCCATACTTTTATTGGAATAAGCATTTTTCTTATTGATTCATAAAAGCTCTTTATATAGTAAGGACAACCTTTTGTCCATTACATATGAGAAATATATTCCCCTAAAGTATCCCTTATCTTTTAAATCTATAATTTGATATGCAAATACTTCAAATTTCTATACAAAGATCAAGCTTTCTTCTGTGATTTTTCCCACTGCTTCTAACATCAGAAAATCTTTATAGATTCAACTATTAGTTAAATATCTATCTGTATTTTCTATAGTTATGTTCTCCCTTTTTAGATTTACCACTTATTCCTTCAGGAATTTATATTAAAAGTGAGGATACAGTCTTATTTCCTTCCTCTCTACACAGCCAATTCTTTTAGTATTATTTACTGAACAATCAATCAGTAACTACTCCATTGACTTGGGAAGTTTATTTCATTTGAATGAAGTTACTGTATTTATAAAAAGATCTATTGGAAGGGGTCTAATACTATCAGTTGATATCTCAAATCCTGTACAGAAACTAATCAGTTAAAATTTCCTGTACTGAAATTATCAGTTAATTTCTGGTAACAAACTTCCCATTCCTATAACCTCTTCCCATTATTTTTCTTTAAAACATTTCCCTAGGGGCGGGCCGCGGTGGCTCAGCGGGCAAAGTGCTTGCCTGCCGTGCCGGAGGACCCCGGTTCGATTCCCGGCCCCAGCCCATGTAAAAAACAAACAAACAAACAAAATATAATAAAACAAGAAAATGTTTAAAAATGTTTCCCTTTCTTCCTCCTTTCCTTCCTTCTCTGTCTTTCCTTCCTTTCCTCCCTCTCTCTTTAAAAAAAAAAAAAAAAAACATTTCCCTAACTTTTCTCCCTACTTATTCTTACAGATAAATTTTAGAATAATTTTGTCACTGAAAAATAAGAAATACAGTACATTTTATATTGGGATTAAGGTAAATTTACAAATCAATCTGGATAGAACTGAAATATTTGAAATATTCAGTATTCTCATACAGAAATATTTTATACTTAATAAATTTTATCTTACATGTCTTACTAAAGTTTAGTAGTTTTACTCACATATATGTCATGCAGTTCTTATTAGTCTATTTCTAAGCATTTTATGTTGTTGCTACTACTGCTATTAATTTTGAGAACCTTCTGTATCCCTCATCTGGCTATTACTGGTTTATAAAAAAGCTATTGCTCATTTAACAAAACTTTTTTTTTTTTTACTAATTTTAAGATCTGGTATTTTCATCGTTATAAGTTATTCTGTATTTACAATGTAATCTATAAAGCATATTTTTGATAAAGCTCTAGCCATTTCTATAGATGATTAACTGGAGCTGTACCAGTCCTAGTTTTAAGAAGCATACCACAGCAACTGGTTGTTAACAACTGACCTCAACAACTACTGCTCCATGCAAAGTTGCCCCATGTTCTAGTTTGCTAGCTGCCAGAATGCAATATACCAGAAACACAATGGCTTTTAAAAAGGGGAATTTAGTAAGTTGCTGGTTTACAGTTCTAAAGCTGAGAAAATGTCCCAATTAAAACAAGTCTATAGAAATGTCCATATATCTAAGGCATCGAGGGAAAGATATCTTGGTTTAAGAAGGCTTATGAAGTTCAGGGTTTCTCTCTCAAGTAAGAAGGCACACAGCAAACACTGTCAGGGCTTCTCTCTCAGCTGGAAGGGCACATGGCGAACACGACATCATCTGCTAGCTTTCTCTCCTGGCTTCTGGCTTCATGAAGCTCCCCAGGAGGTGTTTTCCTTCTTCATCTCCAAAGTTCGCTGGCTGATGGACTCTGCTTCTCATGGCTTTGTTGTTCTGCTCTGCTCTCTCTGAATCTCCTTCATTCTCCAAAGTGTTTCCTCTTTTATAGGACTCCAGAAACTTATCAAGACCCACCCAAATGGGTGGAGACATGTCATCCGTCACCTAATCCAGCTTAACCACTCTTCATTAAATCACATCCCCAGGAAGATGATCTGATCACAGTTTCAAACATGCAGTATTGAATAGGGATGATTCTGCCTTTATGAAATGGGATTTAGATTAAAACATGGCTTTTCTAGGAAACATACATCCTTTCAAACCAGCACACCCCACCAGCTGCCTGAAAGGGATAGAAAACAAGACATAACCTCTATTGTTGAAGAATCTGCACAGTGATAAGCACACACCAACTACCTTAGGATCAGAGAGAAAGGGAGCTTTGAGGACTGTGTGCAGGCAGGGCATTAAAGCGGGATTACAGTTAGCATAGGAGGAGGGGCCAAGGGGCAACTCTGTGCATAAAAGGGGCATTTAAAATGGACTCTGAAGACAAAATATGTGTTTGGCAGGAAAAGACAGGTGGCATGAGGAAGGCAGGGTGTTCTAGGAAGACAATGAACCAGGACAATGAGGCAGGGAAAGTACAGGATATACTAATGAAGTTGGCATTTTGGTTTGGATTATTTAAAGGGCACATGCAAGGGAGGCCTGCAAAATAAAGACAGGAAAAGTAGCTGGGTGGTATTTGCTAAGGACCATGGTTTAAAAGGGGAATGAATCTGTATTCAGTCAGAAAGTATCGAAGAGTCATTTTTAGTCAAGAAATAATGTGAATGGAGCTAAACTTTAAGAAGTTTCCTTCCTCTGACAGGTTAGAGCACTTACTGCAGGGAAAAGAGATTTCTTTAGAACAGACATGTCAAATGTATAAAATGAGTTGATAAATATGACAAAACTTAATCTTAGAAAATTATTATATTGCAGTTCACAAAATATTATGTCACAGAAATCATTTTTAAAATAAGTATTTTAGCTAAGTTCCAAAACTGCAGAATGCAAAGCTTTAGTCTAGAGCTCTTAAAAGTAATAAAGTTTCTCTGAGCAGACCACATAATTGACATTCAGAGATGACATCAATAATACCAAATGGCTATTTTAAGAGGTCACAAATCTGAAACAACTCTGCCACTTAACTCCTTAGCAAGACTCTAGTCCAAAAAATAAACAGAAGTTTATGAAACCCTTCATGACCAAACCTAAACCTAGGGAAAAAGCAAGTGTTATTATTTATACATATTTCTGTTCTGAAAAGCTATATATATTTAGGGTACACAGACGGTTCAGTGGTAGAATGCTCGCCCTCCACGAGGGAGACCCAGGTTTGATTCCTGGACCATGCATCACAAAAAAAACAAAAAACAACAACAAAAAATATATATCTAAAGAAAGCAAAAACCTAATTTATATTAATCATTGCAAAGTTTTGCTGGCATGGTGAATAATTTAACCAATGAATCAATAATATAACAGTTTTTGAACTATTAGTAATCTCATTAAAGATAAACAAATGTTCTAAAACGTTTTTTTTCCATAACCTAAGATCCCACTCAGAACTCCCATCTAGTTGTTTTCTGACAAACATAATTCAGAATACTTATTCCCACTAAGACACCAATCCATCTTTAGTAAACCCTTAGCCACCAAATTTTTAAAAATCTTCCTCCTTGTTCTACTTTCCAGAAAGACAGTAACTCTGAGCTTAGAATATTCCCACTGGAATTCCTATCTATAGTGCCCTTGACTCTTGACTCAGGAGTTGTCCTTCTAATCAGACAAATCCCTAGAAATCTCAAGGTAGGACATGGATATAATCCTGATTATTTCCTATGATCAGAAATCTTCCAATGAGTTTCAGGGATGATGACTGCATCCTTCCTGGGCTTTCAAAGCCCTGGAAACACCATAAAAGTATAAACATCCTTATTCCCAGAGATACTACAATTTGCTTGGAGATATAACTCACATATCTAGGTCAGTAGGGGTTAACATAGAACAGTACTTTAACCAAATAGAACCTGAAAACATGGGAGTGTCTAACAGAAAATAAAACAAAAGAAAAAATAAAACAAATTTAATTCTGGGGAGCCAAGAGCTGATTTATCCCGAAGTTGGCATTTGCAGAGCTGGCAACAAGAGAAGCTCTCGCTTTAGTTCTATCGCAGGGCCACTCACTGGACGTGGGGCCTGGTGCCCCTCAGGCACAGCACAAAGCACCAACCCCTCCCAACCTGCCCCCCGCTCCCCCACTTTCTCAGTTTACAGTGTTTACACATAGGCTTTAACCTGCTAATTTAATCCACTAAGAAACTATCATTTTTACACAGATTATCTTGACATTGACATAATGAAGAAAATTAAAGTCATCTATCTGTGTGTACTGGATGAGCTCCTCAACTCTTACCCATAAATCTCTGAATCTAATATTAGTTTTGGCATATTATACCTTCCTATATAGGTGTGCTTCTCAGTTTGTATAATAGGGATATTGTTCATTGACAGTATAATACTTAACAGTTACTATCAAACAGTACATAAATCCTAATTAAAAATATATATTATGGCAAAAAAGTCAAGAATCCCTACAATAATTATTTTAAGAAAGGAAATGTCAAAAAAAAAGTTAAAACAACCACATTTTGATCTTTTTACCTAATTACTGTCTATATATAAGCTATGTGTTCTATTGTCTATATCCCCAAAATACTATCACTATTTCAGAAACAGCTGAGGAGGAAAGAGAAATTATTGTTCTCACTTTCAAAAATACCAAAGTTTGAATACTGGTATAAGAAAACATTAATTGCCCATTCCCCTTCCCACACATTCCCCAACTACCGCTTTACCCCTTTCTGTCTTCTCAATCTCAACCGCCCTAGCTGCAAACTTCAGTGCCAGTCACACAGCTCATGCCCCAAGTCTTGGTGATTCCACCTTCCAACATATCTAAGGCATCTATCCATACTGTCCAGGCCTTGTCTACACCCAGACCTACCTCTCACTCACTACCTATGCTAAATACTGCAGAAATCTTAAAATGCTAACCGAATCCTGCTTAAACTCTTTCTTGCTGTCATCAGAGTGAGGTTCAACTTGCCAAGTACTTCACACTCTCGCCTCGACTGTCTCTTAGCCTCACACTATGTTCCAGACACATCAAAACCCTCAGTTCCTGGAACACTCCTTGTTCTCTTTTCCCTCTGGGTCTCTGTACATTGTACCTTCTGGCAAGGACACTCACTCCCTTCCTCCCACTCTCTCTACTTGGGCAACTCCTCCCAAGTGGTCTTTCACTAGTCAGCCATCAATCCTCTATGAAACCCCCCTGATCCCCCAGGTCTGTGTGAGAACTATTTTCAAGGTCTCCGAGAGACCACTACATGTTCCTGTACCCTTTCACACGAGAGAGCACAATGCCTACTATATATTAGGTGATAAATACATGGTACTTGGATATCAAATGCATCAACATCAAAACTGATTTCTCAAAATTTTACAAATTTGGAAGTTAATAACAGTTGCCAGTTTATATACATGTTGGGATGCAAAAGTTCATTTGTAATTGGTTATACAGAAGTTAAGAACACCTTTTTCCCCATAGAAATAATGTCATAAATGTAAATTAATGATCAGCAAAACTGAAGCCATGATTTAGCAAGAATGCTGTCAGAATTCATTTTTTCTACCACACTGCAAACACCCAGAGGGATCAAGGACGGATACTGCTGTATCTCCAACCTCTGGACAGCAGCAGGCATGAAGGTTATGTAGGCTACATAACAGCTATGTAGAGAATGAATACTGAACGAATATTAAAAGCATCCCCAGTAAGCTCTGAGGTTAACCTGAGATAAATGGTGTTGAAGTTAATATCCTCTGGTTATCAGCAACCCTGAAAGTACTGGGAGGTGAGATCTAAGGATCTCAATCTTCACAGCTGGGGAGGGCTTCTGTGCTCAGAGGAGTCAACCACAGAGACGGTTGGTTCAAGAACTACAACAATGAAGAGGGACAGCAGTGATCTTTGTATATACTGATTTTTTTCATTTGCTCAATACTCTAAATTAGAAAGTGCCTCTAATGGTTCCTAAACGTTTTTTTTTTTTTTTGAGGGGGGGATCACTGATCTGTTTGAGAATGATTAAACCACAAGTATACACATACACACAGAGAATGAATCTTCTCCCCAGGAAAAAAAAATACACATCTTATTACATATAATTTCTGAAGCATGTATTGAAAAGATCTTTTTTATAAAATTATGAGCAACAATAGCTTTATTGTTTTACTCATTCAACAAAAATCTTCAACAAAAATCTATCACACACTTTTCTTATAAAAAGCCCAGCTCCAAGCAGGGATTAAAGATATAAAGAACACCAGAGCTGACTGGGATCACTAAAAATCCTGCTGATGGACATTTTATGACAAAAATACAAATTATATCAAGTAAAAAGAGGTTGCAAAAATAAGTTATAACATTTACTCACAATGCTTCATCAAAAAAATCATATACTAGGGCGGGCCGCGGTGGCTCAGCGGGCAAAGTGCTTGCCTGCTATGCCGGAGGACCTCGGTTCGATTCCCGGCCCCAGCCCATGTAACAAAAACGGAGAAACAGAATACAATAAAACAAGAAAATGTTTAAAAATGTTTCCCTTTCTTCCTTCCTTCCTTCCTTCTATCCTTCCTTCCTTCTCTCTGTCTTTAAAAAAAAAAAAAAAAAAATCATATACTAATAAGTACGAAGACTTGAAAAATAAATACTAAAATATTAATTATTGTTTTCTCCTTTATACTTGCTATACTTTTCAAAGTTTTTACAATGAACTCTTATATTTTGTAAGCAGAAACATATATTGTTAAAAGTAAGTTTTAATAGGCCCTCTATGCCTTCAAAGAAAAATTTTTCTAGGTAGGGATAATTAAGGCATACTATATTATGTATTATGTATATACATATATGTGTATGTATATTATGTACATAACATAACTATATTATGTTACTATGACACACAAAAACCACAGAAGCTCATGAGATAACTAAAAAGGCACAAAAAGGGGAAAAGAGATCCCAGGAAGTAATGGTCAATGTACTCAGGTTTTGGGAGGTCTAACCATGTGAGCTGAGAGGGCATTAAATTCATAGACTTGGTCATCATATCTGACCCTCCAGAGAGACTCCAATCCCGTTCAAAACGCAGACTGTACCTCTGCTTTTTGGCTCTGTCTGAACACCACTATGGACAGCAAATTAGTATACTTCAATAGTAGGAAGAAACAATCATTAGATACACTGGTACCGTGAGAACCCATTGTCTAAATTCAATGTATGGTTTTGTATACAGCACAGAATAAGAACGTAAGAAGACAATGAAACATATAGTTTTTATAAAACATATCATCACTAAAAAGTTAAAAATACAAGGTAATGCTAAACTGTTAAGAACAGTTGCCTTTTCAGAAGCAAACTCTGAGACCTTGCCCAACCTTATCATTTTACAGATGAGAAAATCAAGAGGCCAGAATCATAACTTCACCAAAGTCATATAGGAGCTGAGATAGAACTAGAAGTACCCAGAAAATCCATGGGGCTGAGATTTGAACATATTTGTGGCCTTATAGTGACTAGACAGTTAAAACTTTTTTTTCAATTATAATAAGTTTCAGTTTGATTGTGAACTACTTTACTAAAAGTAATTCATCTTTTTCTTGATAACTCAATGTCAATTTTAGGAAAATTTACTAGAGAATAGTTACATCTTTCACAGACTGGTCTTTAATCATCCTTTGCTGCCACTTTTTACCTGGTTTACACCACTCTGTGCACACTCCAAAACAAAGTATCTTTTTGTTGCTGCTCATGCAAAAAAAGTAACTAAGAGTTTGTTAACATACAATTCTTTAAAGAATTCCACCAAGAACTGAACTAGGGTAATGAGAAAGGTTTTAAATTTTTAAGTTTATTCGTTTCTATTCTGTTTGCATTTTACTCACAGTACCCACATACTGCTTTCACTAAAAAAAAAAAAAAAAAAAAAGTTAAACAAAAAGTTAAATAGGATGTATGCAGAGTCTAAGGGTCTCTTCCTATAGTTGCAGGGACTCACACTCTGGTAGCGATGTTGTAGTGACCGCTGGAGTTGTAAAGCAAAGTTTGGCTTTTTCTGTAAGGGCCAGGCCATCATCTCTGTAGCAACTACTCAACCCTGACATAGCACATAATGAGCAAAGTTATATATTTCCTCACAGCTTTGTGGCAGCTATTATTAAACACATTTTACATCAGAAAGTGCAGCTCAAAAGCTTAAGTAGCTCAAAGTGACAAAGTAAATGCTAGAACGAAGTATGATTTCAAGTCTGTGGGTTATGTTTGTTTGTTTTTTGTTTTTGTTTTTCGTCCTTACATAACTCTGCCTCTCAGTCATGGATACCTACTAAAAGGATTCTTGCGAGGATTAAGGTATAACATAAATGTAAATGTGCTCTGCAAACTGTAAAGTGGCATACAGCATATTACTAAGACAACCTTTCTGGTGTGCTTTATTTTTCTATTTTGTCTTTCAAAAGACTTATGGATGATTGAAACAAAATTCCCCATTGTTTAAGAGAGGGAACCTACCAGAGTCTTCAACTTTTTAAAGTTTTCCTTTGACCAAAGTATAGGAAGAGCATGATTTTTACTACCTTCTGCAGAACAACAGAAAAATCAGATCACTTTGGAAGTTGCAAGCATCAATTTGAATACTGTTACCTCTAACAACCAACTGTCCCATAATATTTTTGGATTAAAGGCTATGTTTCACAGGAGGTAACTTTAAACTTTAGAACTCCCTATGTCTCCAAGGGGACATCTTAAGAGTCAACCTTACAAAAATATTTTACTGCTTACTAAATACAGAGTGGGATGTTATTCTTGTGAATGTTTTCAGTTTTCAGCTTTGTCTACAAGTTTTTTCTGGATGGCTTTACTCTTTTAGAATTCCAAGTCCTTCTGCACCTGCATCAACAAGTCCTAATCTATCCAGTTTCTCATTCCAGCAATCGCTAAAAATGAAAACCTGAAGCTTCAAGGCTACAGACAGGATTTTATTTGCTATGCTTGAGTGAGAAATATATCTACTACCTTTTAGAGGGCTGAGGATTTAATAAACTAGCAAATAAAGGGGCACATAGTAATTGTGGAATGGCAAAAGAGAGGCTAATGGAGGTAAGCAGTGAGGGTTTGGGAATTATCCTGAGGGGAAAAGAAGGGTTTTCTGCAGGGGATTATCAAGATCAAAGCTGTGGTGGGGCAGGACTCCCAGGGATGAGCTGTGATCCAACATTCTGGGATTGAGAAAGCCTTCTTGACCAAAAGGGGGAATAGAGAATGAGACAAAATAAAGTGTCAGTGGCTGAGAGATTTCAGAGTCAAGAGGTTATCCTGAAGGTTATTTTTATCTATTATATAGCTAACCCTTTGTAAGTTATGGTCTATTGGAGTGACAAGAAAGAGGTATCTGAAACTGTTGAATTGTGTTCCAGTAGCCCTGATTCTTGAAGATGAGTGTGTAACAAAAAGCTCTTACAGTGGACCTTGTGAGTGTGAAAACCCTGTGGCTCATGCTACCTTTTTCCAGGGTATGGACAGATAAATAAAAAAAAATAAGGACAAATAAATAAATAATGGGGAGCGGGGAATAAAGGGTAAAAAAAAATCTGAGTATATGGAAATACTAGTGGTCAATGAGAGCGAGGGGTAAGTTAGTGTATGGGACATATGGTTTTTGTTTTTTTTTTTTTTCTGGAGTGATTCAAATGTCTAAAATGATCATAGTGATGAATACACAACTATGCAGTAATATTGTGAGCCACTGATTATATGCTTTGGGTGAATTGTATGTGTGTGAAGATACCTCAATAAAAATATTTTTTATAAAAAGATCAAATTTGGGCAGGCGATGGTAGCACAGTGACAGAGGTCTTGCCTGCCATGCCAGAGACCTGGGTTCGATTCCCAGTGCCTGCCCATGCAAAAAAAAAAAAAGATCAAATTTGTCGTTTAGAAATACACTTCTGGATAGAGAAAAGATTGGAATGTCTAGGCCCAGAATCAGGGAGACCAGGTGGGAGGCTGAGACGCCTAATCCACTGTGGCGGCAGTGTCTGGACGGAAGCATTTAGGAGGCAGCAGTAAGGACTCAATGGCTAGATGTGGGGGCTGAGAGACAGAAGGCAGCCAAACATCAAAGTCATTAAGGCTTACAAAAAGATCCCATTTTCTCCCGTATCTGGCACACGTGGCCCAATTCAAGTTCATTTGACCATGTAACCTATTCCGGCCAGCAAAAAGTAAAATGACTGCCAGGTGGAAGCTTTAAAAGCCAGTGTGCAATTCACCATGCTTCAGGAACCAACTGCAAGATGAAGGCCCTGTCTAGAACCCAAAGTGAAAATAAAAAGCCAAGACCCTGACTCTTCCCACCCATTTCCACCCCCCAAATCAAGCTGGACCTAGACTTGTATCAAACAGGTTAAGTAAACCTTTGCTTTTTAACCGTTCAGATCTGGGGGTTGTTAACGCAGCATAATTTAGCCTATCCTTACTGACATATCCTTAGATATGTGTCTAGAAAAAACACAAATTTGAAAATCTGTCTTATTGGGCAGCAATACCTACAGATACAAGATGCCATTAAAAAAACATTAATTTAAAAAAAATTTCCTTCCCAGCAGAAATGATGAGTTCATTTTTAAAGGGGAAAAATTTAAGTATGTATTCAAAAAACTGAACTTCTTATAGCCTGAAATACTATATTTATGATACTATAAAGTGTTATGTACTCATTTTCTACTTCGGAAGTTTCAAAAAATGTGGTAGCAGCTTGCTTATCATTTTTTGGCATACATGGGAGAAGAAAAGAATTACAGTTAAGAATAGATAAGTAGCAATGAAGAGCTCCTTTTCTTCTTCCACATATTCACCTTTAAAAATCAGCTTCAGGTCCTAAAATGTAAATAAACATTCCCACTCCCATCACTAATAATAGCAACAACAATATCTGCCAGGCAAAATATGTAATGCTTTCACCACATTCACTTATTTAATCCTCAATAAGTGCTCCACTTTACAGATGCAGAAACCTGGAGATGAACACACAGCATGGACGATCAAGGACTATCTGATTCCCATGGCTTTTGCGACCACTGCACCCCAGTTCCTCTTTCAGTTAAGTCTAGATAAGTTTCCTTATTCATGGGCATTGAGAAAATGAGATTTAACTGGAATAGAAAAGACAAAAAGGATAATTTAAAGGTAGGGAGGGAAGAGAAAACTAAGAAATTATACTTGGAAAGAGGACAGTGTTGGGCAGCCACTGACGGAGATGGTGCCAGAATTAAGTTCAAGACAGAAGGGAAATTTAGACTAAAGTCAACGTCAGACTAAACTAAGTTCCTTTTCGTATACAATCCTTGGGTTGAGAGGTCTACTTCTGTGAGCAGACAGTTCAGAACAATGGAAATAAGATGGAATGGACCAGTAGCTTCACAACCTACTGCGCCATGGCGATTAGTAAGAAGTTTACAGTGAGATGCACTGTATCACCTGAGCCTGGGTTCTCAAACCTCAACTCTGCCACTTGGTAGGTGCGTGGTGCTACACCCTCCATTTCTTCCTCAGTAAAGTGGGGCCAATAATACTTATTTCAAAAGGCCGTTTTTCTTTTTTTTTCCTTCTTTTCTCTTGACCTTATAATGCCAAATTGAGCATTACTCCCTGTCAAGCTCAGTTGCAACTACAATAATCATCTTAAAATTATTTCCAAGTACAAATATTTACTCACATATTTAATATATGAGACATTATCAAAAGGAAATCTTATCTCATTGTCAATCAATACATATTTAACGAGTCCTTAATTATATATATATACGACCATGCTAGGAATGGAACATAAAAGAAAAACTAGCAGAGCCATGTACTGTTGAGACCCTATCGTCAGACCACAGTTCAAAGTTTGGCTCTACCAATCATTTACTAGGAGACTCTGGGAAGTAATGACCACAAAAGCCAACATATAAGTGTTGTTAAGCCAGCTCAGTCACTTGTATTTATCTTATTTAATTCTCTCTTTAACCCTATGAAGTAGGTATCACTACTTTTCCAATTTCTAACTAAGAAACTGAGGCACAGAGGCAACCTGACCATGGTCACCAGATTCCAAGGCAGACAGGAGAACTACAGAGCATCGGCCTTGGGCTCCTGACCACTAGACAATGCTGTCCACCTATAATGTGTGTACAATCACCTTCTGCAAGGCTGATTTAAGAATTAGAAATATGTGAAAAGAACCTGGCTCAGCTACTGGCACACAGTAGGTGCACAAGAAAGGCACAAGAATACAAGCTATACTAGAGGACAAAGCAAATGAAACCATACAGGTTCTTTAGTCCCAATCCTCTTTCAAAGTCTTCAGGCGCCTGATCTATTAGTACCCAAGGTTGGGTCAAAGATCATGTTTATATTTCAAACCATAAGAGGGTGGGAAAGGAGAAAAATTTAAGGCTGAGAGCATACCACAATATCCAAACTTTATCTCTAGCTATATCCACCAAACTTTATACAGAAAACCCCTTATACATTTCTACCGCCTCCACTAAACATAAACATTCTACAGTCATTGAATCAACAGATTTCCAAGACATTTTAAAAATAAGAAAAATGATAAATATCTTCTTTTCATCACAAGGTGATAGACTAGTAAGATTTATTCTTAATAGCAAAATGAGAACATTTCAAAAAACTAATACTTTTCTTCTGAAACAAAAGTGTGTCAGAATCACTAATCATAAAATAAAATACACTAATTTCTATGGTTTTCCTATCTTCTTTATTTCAACACACAGTTTTCTTTAATTTAGATGAGGGTTTGAGTTCCTGAAAATCTTTATATCAACTCTTGTAGTTCAGAATCATTGAATTTGGGCAACTCAGTAATCTACTAGAACTCCTGAGACTTAGAAAAGCCATGCCAGCTCCCGTCGGTAATTTATTCACAAGTCACAAAGTTTGTAAAGACCAGACAGGTGTCTTCCAAACCCATGCTCTCCTCACTAAAAGTGTTTTTTGTTTTATTCAACACCCCAGTAATTTCAAACTGAAGTGCAAGTTCTTTCAAAGAGAGAGAAACTAGAGGATTTTCTCTTTCACAGACAAGAAAAACCCTAAATAAATCTCTGCAAACTCCAAAATCGGGAGACTATAGCTACACCTCCACCCTCCACTGTTTACCCAAAGGCTTCCTTCAACACCATGCTGCTAAAAACTTAGGTCAAAACCCTGGCTGCATTTATGCAGGAGAGAGAAAGCTAGGCAAGCAAAGCTCTTACTCCCTGCCTTTTGCCTATACTGCTACAGATATAAGATGACAAAAGTTAAAAATGGACACTTCCATTTACCTCTTCCACTACGGCCCTTTTGATGAATTAAAATGACCCTTCGTTTTTAATCAAACTCACATCTCAAAAAGAATAGTTCTCTACCATATCTCCTATTGAGGCCCCGGTTTAGATTTGCTTTATCTGTACGACAGATTTCTCAGGGTGCTATGGAAAGTAATCAACTCCTACTGTAAAGGTCAGCTCTCTCCTGCATTTATCTGATTGCGCGCCCTCCGAGGGGCATCCCAAGACTGCTGCTGGAGAGGGACGGGCCAGCTGGACACCACTTACCGAAAACACTGCATTCTGAAGCCCAAAAGGTATGGGGGTCAGTCTGGCCAGCGCCACCACTTTTAGGCCGCTTCCTCCCTCCACGACGCGGATAACGGCGCTCAGCTTCTCGTTGCTCTGGATCCTGGCGGCCACCCAGGAAGTGAGCAGCCGCTTGCAGACCAGATGGGCGATGAAAGTGCCTATGAGGACGCCCACCACCATCAGTCCCATGCCCAGCACGAAGCCATACAGGTAGCCGGCGGCCACGTTGAGCACGATGTAGCCCCAGCCGCAGGGGAACGAGACCACGATGAAGCCCACGACGAAGAGCAGGACCCCCAGCAGCGAATCGAGGCTCTCCACCCAGAGCAGAAGGTGCTGCAGGTAGCGGCGGACCAGGGCCAGGGAAGCGAAGCACAGGGCGGCCAGCACGCAGACCAGCACCACGCTCCGGCACCAACAGGTGCTGCCGAGGCAGCAGCAGCGCCAGTTTCTCACCTCGGCCACGCCGACCACCACGCCGCCGCAGCTCCCAGGGCCGCCCGCCAACGCCCCGCCCGGCGCCGGCAGCTCGGAGGCCGCGGGCGGACCGTGGCGCTCCAGATAGGCGCCGAGCAGGGCGCCCGAGGCCGCCGCCGCCGCCGCCGCCGCGCTCGCCCCGCCCCCGCGGGGGAGGCGGTCCTGGGGCTCGTCCCCCTCCGCCGCCGCAGGCGCTCGCTGTAAGTTCCACTGGGCCGGCAGCTCTGAGCGGCCCGGGAGGAAGGCGTGCTGCAGGAGCCGGGGGAGCGTCTGGAGCAGGCTCCCGCTAGTACCCCACATATCTCGGCCCCTCGGGGCTATCAGCCGAAGAGCCCTTCCGCCGCGGTGGCTATCGGGCGGCGGCCTTCCATGGCGCCCCGCACACCCGGCTTCGAGTCCCTGTGTCCTCTCAGGGGACCAGAAGGACCCCGGAGAAGGCCTTGGACTGGGCGACAGAGTGGTGGTCCGGGAGAGAGTGATAAAACTCGCGGCCCCGCCCCGACCGAGCCCGGCCCTTTTCGGCCGGAGGGGCGGGGCCTACCTCGGGCTCTTCTGTCCACGCCTCTTGACGCACAGCCCCGCCTGGCTGCCAGTGTGAGGCCTGGGCTGGGGCTGCTGAGGGAAATCGCGAGGAGCAGGAAAGGAGCGGACGGCCTGTTGGCACCAGAGAGGGAAGCAGCTGGATTGCGGAGGAGACTCGGGTGACGGGTGGGGTTGTGGCGCGCTCCCGACCTTCCTTGTCGGGCTCGCAAGTGCTTGCGTGTCGGTGCGCGCGCCCTCCCTGGCCGACCGAGGCGACTCAGTCTACGAACTGCTTTGGATTCTCCCCCATTACCCTTTCGTGGTTTCCGGAGATCGGAGAGGACAGCTGTGGCGCTCACATCCCCAGCTCCCTTGGCAGTCTGGGGGATGAAGATCTCTTGGTCTGCTGTGAGGTCAATTTGCAGATTGTCTTTCGCCCCATCTTCCCCGCCTTAGATTTGGCACCCCAGCGACGGAGTCTCCGTAAGTGGTTCAAGTAGACCGCTTAGTCCTTAAGGAGCTCCAGAAATTAGGTATAAAGGTTCACCCTTGATAGAATGTACCTTCCTTTTTTGAATGCCAGGCATTGGACTAGCGACTTCTCAAAGAGACTCCAGTAGACTACTGTTTCTTAAGGGTTTGTGCTATCATCAGATGGCTTCTAAATCTCTTTTGCTGGTTTCTTTTCCTCTTTTTGCCCCTTTAAGCTTAGTGCTCGCCAAATTTTCTTTCTTTCTTCCCTTTTAGAGTTCTTGAGCTATCTCATCCAGGTTCCCAGCTTTGAACATAGAGCACTCCCCATATGTTGATGACCCCCAGGTTTGTGTACATTTGCCACTATTTCCCTTGTGCACCTGTCTGTGGATACAGCCCATTGGAGTTGCTTTTAGGTACCTCAAACTCAGCCTGGCTTGGTAGTTATCAACTTGGGCTGTAGAACAGAACACAGTTATTAACTGTGTAGTCGACTAGTCATGTCATTACTTCCTGAATCTCAAATGTTGTTATTTAAAAAAAAATCGCAAAATGAAGGTAAAAGTGCATCCTTACTTCAAAAGACTTGAAGATTAAATAAAATATCAAGCAAGGTACTTAGCACTATGCCTGGAATCAGCATTTAATAAATTATGATATCCATAACTGCAAATGTCTCCCCCCACCCGGGTCCTGCCCTGTCTCTCATGTTTACTTTTTGTGTATCAACCTTCGGCACAATTGCCTTCCAAATAACTGGCCAGAATTTTCTGAGTCCTTACTGATCCTGCTCCCATTAGCTCCTTCCTGTCGTTCTCCTCAGTCCACCTTGGTTCTGCTGAGTCACATAGTCCCTCAAAGGTGTTAGGTGCATGCTGCCTCCTTCGTCCCTTTTCCAATACCCGCTTTCCTGGGATTCACGCAGAGGAGCAGCTTCCTCCAGGTTTGCATGAAGTTTCACTTCCTCTCCAGAAACTTCCAGTGATACATTCACATAGCCACCATACTCGATTAGATGTTCCCTGTTCTTTCCAACTCCACTTTTTACATAGCTAAAATCACATTTGTCCCATTGTGTTGTAATTGTGTACACCACATCTTTAAACTTTGGATTGCTCCAAGATGAATGCATTACTAATTTAATCTAAGAAGCAGTAAGCACTCTTTAAATGTTTCTTGAAGAAAAAAATGACTACAGTTTATGGACAAAGAGGTGAAGTTAGCCAGACCAGACAGGAGGCTAATACAATTGTTTGGGCAAAAATCAGTAAGAGGCTACAGTAGGGTAATGACTGTAGTGTAAATAAGATGGGGATACATTAGAAACATCAGTACACTTAGTGACTGATTAAGTATTAGGGAAGAGAGAGAAGGAATCAAAGATAATACCTAGGTTTCTGATTTGAGTTAGTGGATAGATAATGGTGCCACTGACCAAGAGAGAATGCAGAAAAGTTTTGAAGAAGATGATGAGTCCAATCTAGGTATATGAGGCTTGAAATGTCTAGGATAACATCCAAGTATGGCCTTCCAGTAGGTGATAGAAAATAAGGATACAGAGTTAAAATGGGGCATCTCTCCTAGAAATTTTCATTTGGGAGACATCAGTATGTAGGCAGTCATTGAGGCCATGGTTACCGATTAGTGAATGATGATGGATGTGTCAAATAGTTCCTGTTCTCTGACTTTAGGTACGCAGTGGCACCTGTCCTTCTGTGGTTGTGTTGGGCCACGTGACATGTTCTGCCAATGACTTGTGAGCATAGCATTTAATTGCTGATTCAAGACCTTCCAGAACTCTTTTTTCTCTTTGCCATGGCAATCAACAATATTCCTGAAACTGAAAGTGCTGTCAGTCTTGGTCTTGGAGGGATGGTGATGCAGAGTATAGTCCTCTGCCACCTCATGATGGACATGGAATGTGAGTGACAAGTAAACCTTGGTTGTTTTAAGCCACTAAGACTTGTGGATTTTGCTACCAGAGAATATTATTGTCACTCCTGACTAATGTGAATGAGAAGGCGTCCAAGAATGAAACCTTGAGTTCTCTAATGTTCGTTTTAGGATCTTGCTTCAAAGACTACCTTAATTAAAAGAGCAAAGAATATCTATATGAATATATGAGTAGCTATTAGAAACAGGTACCTTTATGGATAAACCTCTACCTCTTTGATCTGTTCTTACACTACCAACTGGTTTATTAATCCTCTTCTCTTTTAATCCAAATTTTACACACTCAAACCCCACTCCCCAGTCTAAAACTCTTCTATTGCATTAAGGAAAAAAAAAACAACTCCTTACTGGGCTACAAAACCCTTTATGATCTATCTTCTTTCTGCCAGCCATTCCTACCTCATCTCCTACCCTCCTCCCTTTCACACAGCCCAGCCTTGTTTGCACAGTCTCTCTGTCTTGGATAAGCCAAACCAGTTTACACCTTAGGATCTTTGCACTGCCTTGCTCATTTCTCTAGTTTGAATGCCCTTTCCTGGCTCTTGGAAAGGCTGGTTTCTTCTTATTTTTCGTTTTAAGCTTTGTTATCATCACCCCAGAAGGATTTCCCTGATTGCCCTCATTTCAGGCCCTGCCCTCCCTAAATCAGAGAGTCATGGTATTCCTTTTTATTTTCTTTGCAACGCTGATCATCATCTGAAGTTACTTTGTATGTTTATTCCTTTACTATCTGTTATTCCCAAGAGTAACCGAGAAATTAGGGTTTAAGGGATGATTTTGATTACTGAATCATTATACAAATATTCCTTTTTGCTTTCTGGTATATTAGAATAGGCAGAGGGGAATATCTGAAATCCCTAAACTATAATTCATCTGCCCTGATATCTGAAATGATTATAAAAGCCCTCATCTTGTGCCTTTGTGATTGTAAGAGCTGTTATTCCTGTTATCTGGTCATTTTCTTCAAGTCACGTATAGGGCAAAGGCCCTAATGCTAATGAAAAATTTGAAGTCAGCCATTAATAACTTTCAGCCCCTTACATTTGTAAATGGTATCGGTTAGACTCTGCTAATGAAAAGATAACTGTCTCTTTTCCTTTTGGCTTGCACGTTAGTATTGAAATAACTCTGCCTCCCCTCCTTTCTGCTTACATTTTCCTATTGAAATGATAACACTGTCTCCTTTTCTGCTTAGAACTTGCTATTTGAAATTGTAATGACCTCATCTCCTCTTCCTAAAATCCGTAAAAACCTCAAACCCTCTAAACTTGGGGTGACAGATTTTTGGCCGAATGGCCATCTGCTCTCCGGCTACATGCCTTTTTCTCTCTTTGAAACCCTGATGTCTCAGGAATTGGGCATTTGAGCACATCAAGCAAAAAAATCTACCACCATCTGAGCACATTGAGCACAAAAATCTACTGCCAAGTACACTGAAAGTACCATGATAGTGAATACTTTTTCTGCCTCTTATTCCCAAAAAATAAGACAGTAAATGGGACAATAAATGTTTTTAATAAAATGGAGGAGATAGTCTGAGGTATGTCTGTGTGCTGGCTCATCTCTGTCGTTCCTTCATCAGAGGATATTCTCGAGCCTTGCCTGCCTAGCTGTGCACCTCAGGAAGTTGAATTCTACAGACTGCCTCACCCAGGATCCTTGGTTAGAATTGACCAACTAAGGAGAAGATTGGAGGATAGTATGAGTGAGAGGTGGTCAGTTTATCTCTTCCCAACCCAGCTTCACTGTGGTTTGTGTAGTGGCTGAAGTCTTCCAACGCTCCTGTTGAGTGACCCCTTTTTGGAGTTTCCAGCTCTTTCCTCACTCTGGTAATGGTTTTCTGATGCTTTACCATCCCTTATAATATTCCCACAACTTAACTTTCTTTAATACAGACTCTTTCTGGCTAGGAACCTGATGGACCAAGCAGGGCTAGTCAGAGGCTGACACATTCAGTATAACTAACACTTAAGGTCACATTGCTTTACCCAAAGCCACACAAAGAAGAAATAACGTGACAGGGTTTCAAATTCAAAGTAAATTCAGAGATCAGGAGGAGACCAGGAGAACCAGTTATACTGGTTGGCCTATTGGCCCAAAATCTGTCTCCCTGAACTGCAGTAATTCTGATCATTTAAAGATGGGCAGTGTTTAAGATAATGAGCACAGTAGCCACATGATATAATTAGAAGTGATCTAGTTATTGAGCATGAACAGGTTGATTACATGCTTAGTCACAGAACATATGTAAGAAAATGGCAGGATGAGGTATAGGTGACTTGTAGGTTAAAGTCTAAGCTACTATGCAACAATGTCAGGCAAGTCCACTTTGGATAGATCCAGTCTCAGTTATCACAATAACTTTGGACTTGGGGTTAGTTAGTTCTGGGCTGACCCAAGACCCTTCATTAATAAACATTAGGGCCTGTCTTTAGTGATTACAAGACTTAAAACTTGAAAAATTGGATAACTGGGCATAAATAAAGGTTAGTCACAAGGTTTTTACAATCACAGGGGTGGAAGTTAAAGGCTGTCCAATCATTATCAGAGATCAAGGCAGCTGGATTACAATTTAGAGATTTCAGGTATTTTCCTCTGTCCTCTCCAATATACCAGAAAGCAAAAAAAGGAATAACTATATAATGACTCAGTAATCAAAATCATTCCTTAAATCCTAATTTGTAGGTTATGATGTTCCTGACTCCCTTACCCTGCATTATCTTCTAGATGTCATCTTCTTTCCTTTGCTTTTCATTCACTCTTCTTTTGAAACTACTTACCCTAAGGTGCTATTGGCTACTTTTAAAAAAGATGCTCAAGGAACATTTTTGGTCCTTTTTTCACCTGAACCTTTTGCTATTTTAGGCAGTGCTGACTCTTCCTTTCTTCTTGACCCTCTCTCTTCGTGGGACATACTTCCAGGATGATCCTCTTTGTTCTAACCTCTCACCTGTTTTCTGGAAACCATTCTGTAAGGGGCTTGCAGCCCTGACCTAAATTTTTCTGTTGAGTAAACTCCTAAAAAGTGGGTGATCCAACAATTAATTGGTATTTAATGAAATTAAGTGTGCCTGTTTAAGTGCTAGCTGTTGTGTTACCTAGGTATAGTAAGAGTTTAATGTTTTGTTTAATTGTTAATCAGTGTAGTAAACATTTAATGTCTGTTTAATTGTTAGTTGGTGTGTTCTGTCTAGTTCTTAACTGGTATGTTACTTAAATATAATAAGTGTTGTGTTTGAATTTGTGAGTTGGTATGCTCCTGCATGTGTATTGGTCAAATGTTCCTAATTGGTTATTGATTATAGAAATTATTTTAAAAATGGGTACCTTTGTGCTGTATTGAAAATTGAAAATATTTTAGTTAAGAGTTTATAAGAAAGAGTTTATTTCTGTAACGTAATCTGGCCTCAAAGTGGATTTCAAATGAAAACATGATCATTACAGTTAAACATATTACAGTTAAAATTGTTTGCAAAAAGATAGAAATGGGATGAGATAATATATTCAATCCTTTAATTATCTCTCTCAGAAATATTTCTGTGTTTCTGTTTCTTGTGTAACTAACTTTCTATTTGTTTTTAACTGCCTGTTCAATGTATATTCTCATACCTCTGAGTGGTAATAACAAAGTAACAAAAATTCTTTTAAAAGCTCTATTGGAATTGCTTAAGAAATAAAGGCAGTTTTATATAAATTTTATATGATTGGTAGTTCTGAAGTAAAGGAAAAAAACTGTCTGAAGAGCAAGATTCAAAACCTTAGTTGTTTTTTTTTAGAATTTTTATTAATAAAACCAATCACATACAATATGAACATTCTTTTTTATCACATAGTTGTATATTCATCATCATGATCATTTCTTAGAACATTTGCATCAATTCAGAAAATGAAATAAAAAGAAAACAGAAAAAAAATGTATACATACCATACCTCTTACCCCTCCTTTTCATTGATCACTAGCATTTCAAACTAAATTTATTTTAACATTTGTTCCCCCTATTATTTATTTTTATTCCATATGTTCTACTCATCTGTTGACAAGGTAGATAAAAGGAGCATCAGACACAAAGTTTTCACAATCACACAGTCACATTGTGAAAGCTGTATGATTATACAGTCATCTTCAAGAAACGTGGCTACTGGAACACAGCTCTACATTTTCAGGCAGTTCCCCCCAGCCTCTCCATTATGCCTTAACTAAAAAGGTGATGCTTATTTAATGAATGAGAATAACTTCCAGGATAACCTCTTGACTCTGTTTGAAATCTCTCAGCCATTGACACTTTATTTTGTCTCATTTCTCTCTTCCCCCTTTTGGTTGAGAAGGCTTTCTGAATCCCTTGTGCTAAGTCCCAGCTCATTCTAGGATTTCCTTTCCACATTGCCAGGAAGGTCCACACCCCTGGGAGTCATGTCGCATGTAGAGAGGGGGAGGGCAATGAGTTTGCTTGTCGTGTTGGCTGAGAGAGAAATGCCACACCTGAGCAACAAAAGAGGTTCTCTTTGGGGTAAAATCTTAGGCCTAATTTTAAGTAGGCTTAGCCTATCCTTTGCGGGGTTAAGTTTCATATGAACAAACCCCAAGATTGAGGGCTCAGCCTATTGCTTTGGTTGTCCCCACTGCTTGTGAGAATATCAAGAATACTTCACTTGGGGAAGTTGAATTTTTCCCCTTTCTCACCATTTCCTCAATGGGACTTTGCAAATACTTTTCTATTCACTGTTCAAATCCTTCTGGGATTTATCTGGGCATCACTCTGGACAAACCTACAAAATCTCATGCCCTACTCAAGGTTCCATGTACTTATGGTGTTCAATTAAGCTGTCCACATAAGTTATATTAGGAAATGCACTAGTCAAAATATAAATTTTGTACCAAATAAATATTTAAAAACCTTGTTTTCATAATTACAGTAAACAAACCTGGACTTTAGAAAGAAAGTGCCTCTGGAATTTTCCTAAGGCAGCAGAAAACTGCCAAAGGGCTGCCTCTGGAGAGAGCAAAGATGTTTTCCAATGATCCTGGTCATATCTTTTAGTAAAATAAATCTAATAATTGGAAATAGTTTAAGAAGAGCATATTCTATGCATATTAAGGGAATATGCCTTAATATCTAAGGGCATATTCAAAATTCTATGGCTCTCACCTAAAACTTTCAAGAAGTCAGGCTTCATTCTGCCCCAAGAAGTAACCAACTGAAACAGTTATGTGTGCATGTGGGAGGGGTAGGGTTAGGCACAGAAAGATAGGGGAGGTGTGGTTTGTAATTCTTTTTTTATGAGGCCTCGAGATAAGAAATTGTAAGCATAAAAAATGCTACAGAGTAAGCTGTTTGTTAATTTTTTTCCAGTAACACCCTCACAATGGTAACTGTAATAATCAGATCATTATTAAAATATCAATAGCCTTGGGAAAGGAGTAACTGAATGAAATGTATAATTACCAAATTTCTGTAAGTGAGATGAAAGATCTGAGAGATATGGAAAAGTCTTCCTGGATGTAGGCTTGGGACAAATTAAACAATTGCAGTATATTTTCCAGAACTTGATAGTCAATGTACTTTTTAAATTGTTTGTAATCTTAAAAATTATGAAAACGAAGAGATTTTTTTCAACCTTTGATAAAGGAATTTTATGATAAATTTTGAATTGAATTAAATGTGATTTTATTCTGATTAGGTGTGTTCTCTCTAAATTCATATAAGCTTACTAATAAAATAAGTTAATATTATAAATACATTCTCAAAATTCTTCTTAAAATAATCTAACCAGATAGGATAAGCTATATAAACAGAGCAATGTACCTGGTAATAATAACACAAATAAAGTATAATAAAATTTAAAATATGCTAATGCTTCAAACACATTCTGTTTAAGAAATTAGTTAAGTTTAGTATGAAATATAGGTGGATTTTTTATAACTTTGATTTACCTGGATTTCAAAAATACATAGCTTTTGGTTACTTGGCTACTTTTTACCTCAGTACGTGGAAGAATTGGAATTTGTAGTGGCTTTGTTAATGTCAATCCATATATTTCTATGGATTTAGAAATATATTTCTAAATATATTTATGACAGTAAATGCTGTCATAAATAAGGAAAACCTAATTCTTAGCTCTGAAGAATTTATATTCTAGTAACAATGTACTTGTACCAAGGTATACTGTAAGACAGTAACAAGAAGGGAATAAAAATGCTGGAAGAATTTAGAAAGCAGATAGATAAAGAATGGTCTAAGAACACCTCATAGAAGAGATGATACTTGTAAGACCTTTAAATAAGAAAGTAGTATTTAAATAAATAGCGATCTGAACTAGTTTTTTAGAAGCCATAACTTAATTTTGTAAATCAACATATTCCTGGTATTATTTAGGATGTGGAAATAATGTTGTAAAAGATTTAATTTTTTTTCTGGATGTAAGTCCTTAAATATTGGAAAACTGGTTATATTTCACACTTGGGCTTTTCTGAACTTTGAAGGTAGTGCTGGTTTTGACTAAGAGATTTTAGGCATTTGTAAAGTAATCATTTGTCTGTTTTGAGTATAAAGTATATAGATGTCTGGCTGTGTTCCAAACCCAAGCATAAATGTCTTCTCTCTTCCATTATTTTGTAATATCTCTATCTCTTCTCCCCTTCATGAATACTGTTATTGGATTGAAGTATGCAGGTTCAAAAAGTTTTGTGAATTTATTATCAAATTTTTATTTCTGATTATGAGCGCTCTGGATAAATTAAAACTGTAGGTAGAATGGATATGGAAGATGGTAGAAAGTTGAAGGAAATGAATTTTGTTTGTTATAGTCATTGTTGACTATAAGCCCTGAATGGACACAGAAAGTAATAGAGAGCTGGAGGAGGTGGATTTTTTTATAGTCAGTGTTGACTATAAGCCCTGAATGAGCATAGAGAGTTGTAAAAAGGAGTTTATGAAAGTGAATTCTGTCTGTCATCATCAGTGCTGACCAAAATGTAATAGTCTGCTTATCATATATTTCAGAAAAAAAGAAAGCTTTTGTATCAAATCAGATATTCATACAAAACTAAAGTTTAGTTTTCTCCCTGTTAAAATAACATGGATTGTTCATCTGCTCTTAATGTAAGGTTTTTAAAAGCTTTTATTGATCATCTGAGTACTCTGTCTATAAAACAAAGATTATTAACAGAATAATATTCTTGTTAATATTTATGTTGGCCTTATCATCCTTTATTTCAGAAGACAAGTCTTCTCACTGTCAAGGGAAAAGATGTTACAAATAACTTGTTCTTTCATTAATAAAAGTAAAGTAAGATGCTAAAATAGTTTAACACATTGCATAGAAGGTGTTCGGGAAGTATTACAGTGGTTAAAAGGGATCTTCTATCCTGTTGCTGGTTAAATTTGTATAGGTAAAATAATATTCATATATTTAGAGATTGTATGAAATTCCTAAAAATTTAACAGTGTTCTCACCATACATGTTATATCCTGATATTAAGCTGTATGATGTTAAATAATGATATCATGTTGCTAGTCATGGTTTTAGTAATTCTTAAACATGACAGATCATAGAAACAGCCAAATTGTCACTACCTCTTTGCTTCAATACCTCTAAGAGTATATGTGGTCAGCTAAAAGTCAGAGCTCCTGTCATGGTTAGGTTCATGTGTCAACTTGGCCAAGTGGTGCTATCTGTTTGTCTGGTTGGGCAAGTTCTGGCCTGTCTGTTGCTATGAGGACATTTCCTAGAATTAAATCATGATCATGTCCCCTACATCCACAGCTGATTACATTTGTAATCAGCCAAAGGTGAGTGTCTTCTGCAATGAGTAATGCTTAATCTGATCACTGGAAGTCTTTTAAGGAGGATTCAGAAGAGACAGTCTCTCTTCCTGTCTTGGCTGGTGAGCCTCTCCTGTGGAGTTCTGCTAGATCCTCCATCAGAATAATTGGCTTCATAGCCTGCCCTGTGGATTTTGGACTCTGCGTTCCCACGGTCACGTGAGACACTTTTATAAATTTTATATTTGCAAGTGTTCTCTGTTGATTCTGTTTCTGTAGAGAACCCTAACTAATACAGCTCCATCTGTAACAAAGAAAAACTTTAAAAGAAAGGCAGGAAAAATATATAGATTATATTTTATCTGCTAATTAACATAGTTCTGGTAGATGTGTAAAAGTGCAACAGAAAACCTCTGCTATGATTTGTTAATATAAAATGTCTATCTTATGTCTTTATTTCTGAAAGTAGCTTCATTTAAAATGCTTATAAAAATTAGAACTTATATTGTAAGCTTTAATTGTTATCTTTAAATTCTGAAATGCTTTGCTCTTTGTATAACCTAGCAGTTCCCTAGAACATTAAGTATCTGTGTGACACCTGAGACTCATATTTAGTTCTCCAGCTCTGAAGGTCAGCATAAGTCCATACAGCAACTGTTAAAAAGAAAAAAATCAAGCTCTAAGTAAAGATGTGATGAAACTGATCTGGTTAAAACTGAGGTAAATCAATATACAAGATTAAAAAAAAAATTGTCTGTATTTTAAAGCTTTAACTTTCATGTGAGACAAATGGAAAAATGTTTATTTTGTCCAAAATTTAAATTTTCTGTAGCACACTCTCTAATCTTTCTGGTCAATTAATTTAAACACTCTAATTCAATTTTATTTAATATACCACATAGAACAAGAAATGAAATATTAATATTCTGAACACATTAATGTTATATCATGATGTATTTCAGAGTATTTTGGGCAGAAAATAAAGGAGAGTTTGCAAAGTCCCCTGAGGGTCTGAGGAAAATAGAACTATTAAGATTCCCCATCTGGGGAATTCCTGGCATTTTCTTAAATAAAAAGGGCTCTGAGTTTAATAAGCTAAGGCCTTGATTTTGAGGCTTGCCCTTATGAAGCTTATTTCTGTAATGTTAAACTGCACCTACTTATGATTAGTGCCTAAAAGTCATATCCAGAAAATGACTGCTATTGCTTAAATGTGGTCTCTCTTTAAGACAAACTCTGACCTTTCCCCCAACATGGGACATAATTTCCAAGCCATATAAACCTGGCCCTGACATCGTGGAGCATAAGTCCTAAGGATGAGCCTGGCCCTAGCATTGTGGATTAGCTGACCAAAATGGGGTAAAGAAATAGAGTTTCAGTAGGCTAAGAGATTTCAAATTGAGTTGAGAGCCCATTCTGAAGGTTAATCTAATGCAAGTTTCAGCCAGATATTGCAAACTGCCATGATATGGCAAACCAAATAACAGTATCCCTGGAAATTCTGAAAGATATCCTGGGCTCTTTAAAATTTTACTTATTAAGTTTGTTTTTCAGGGACTTAAAGCCACCAGATTGTTCTAATGCCAGAGAAACTCTGAAACCCAGAAATACTAGACTCTCCAAGAACAACATCTAGTTTCATCCCATCACCCTTTAATGACAATGCCCCTTTTCAATCTTTAAGCAGTTAAAAGAGTCTTCACTCAGATATCCCTCAAGATTGAGAGATAATTATCAATTGAGAGGGAGGAATTGTAACAGAGAAACTAGGATTTAAGGGATGATTTTGATTACTGAATCCTTACATAGATATTCCTTTTTGCTTTCTGTTACATTAGAGTAGACAGAGGGAAATACCTGAAATCTCTAAATTGTAATCTAGCTGCCTTGATCTCTAGTAATGATTGGATAGCCTTTATCTTCTGCGCCTGTGATTGTAAAACTCTTGTGACTAACCTTCATCCATACCCAGTTATCCAATTTTTCAACTTTAGAGTCTTGTGATCACTAAAGACAGCCCCTAATGTTTATTAATGAAGGGTCTTGGGTCAGCCCAGAACTAACCCACCTTAATTCCAAAGTTATCTTGTTTTTTTTTGGGGGGGGGGTGGTGCATGGGCCAGGAGTCAAACCTGGGTCTCCCACATGAACCAGAGTTATCTTAATAACTAAGACTGGATCTAAACAAAGTGGGCCCACCTGACATGCACAGTAACTTAGACTATAATCTACAAGTCACCAATACCTCATCCTGCCATTTTCTTACATATGTTCTGGAACTAAGCATGTAATCAATCTGCACATGGTCATTAATTAAATCACCTCTAATTACAACATGTGGGGCCACTGTGCTCATTATCCTAAACCCTGCCTATCTTTTTTGCTAAAAGAAATGATGATAATTACTGCAGTTCTGGGAGACAGATTTTGGGTGATAGGCCACCTGCTCTTCTACCACATGCCTAGTAGTGAACTTTTTCTCGCTTTGAAACCCAAGTGTTTCAGGAATTGGTCATTGAGTGCATCAGGCAAAAAAATCCACAGCCTTCATCTGGTAACAATATTGTAAGAGAGATACATAGGTTTAGGTTTATAGATTTAGATAAAGAAGTCTATGGAGAGGGAAGGGTTAAGAAAGCAGAAGAGTGGAAATATGAAACAAGGTTCTGAAAGAGATGAGGAAGAATGGAATTGAGACGTGGGGATGAGATTAGAAGCAGGAAAGACAGGCTTCCTCTGAGAGTTAAAAGGTATAGTGATGTAGAAATGAATGCAAATTTGTCACTGCTTATTTCTAATTACAGTTGAGTCTGTCAACTGAGGATTTACTCGACCATAGTTGAGGATATGCTGATAGTTTTTCTCTCCCTTCAGCTAGCTTGGAACATGATTTTCATGATTTTCTACGATCACCAAATAAGAGCTGATCTACTCAGCTCTTCAAATACAATGGGTAAAATTTCCTGCTCTCTTTTCAGTGTGCCTTTGATTTTGATATCTTACTTTGTTAGTATTTGTGAGAACTGTGGATATGCTAGAAGAGGGAATCCAATCAATCATTGTTTACTAATCACATTTAAATGCAAAATGAGAAGATGCTATTAAAAATAAGTCAGTGGTGAATTATTTTTCATACCCTTAGTTAATCTATGACTGTGAATTTCCATTTGCTGTGCAATACTAATTTCACTTACATTTAAGTACACAAAATGATAACTAAGTTTGATATGCAGATATTAAAGGTAGGTTCACATCAGTTTAACAGTTTGTACGAGCAATGATTATTATTCATGCAAATTCTTCTTCCCATAACTCAATTCTTCTCAGTTTGGTGGCCAGTGAAATGTCTTTCTATACCATCTATTTAAATTTTTGATTGGTAAATTTTGGGAGAGTTTAGGGTTTGAAATAAAAATCTGGCTTAGTTTCCTAATGGAATTCAACAACCTTGAATTTCTTTATGAAACTCGGTGCCAAATAAATGATGTTCCAGGCATCATTGAATGACTTCTCAGCCAAAGCAAATGCAAGTAGAATTGTATAGCATTAGATGGGGGCATGAAGAGAGCAGTGCTCTGCTTCCATAGGCTCACCAGCCAGCAAAGTGAATAGTTTGGGTATCTTTTTTACAGAAGACAAGTGCCTTCTCTTTTCAGACTTGCCTGTATTATTTGCATGGATATATCTGAGCCTTGTATGAAATTGCTATCTCAGTGTTGGCGACTAGTTCTTTCTGAATGATGTTTATTCATCTTACTTTTTCCAAAGGACAATATTGAGGGTCTATGCTTTGCTGGATCCTCTTGGAGTATATAAAGATGAATTTAAAGCTATTTTCTATCTTCAAGAACTATAGTCTAATTATGGTGAAGAGGCAGTAACTACATGACAAAACATCTGTGATGAGTGCATCTGAGTGGTGTCCAAAGGATTTGGATGGCAGGGGCAGAGGGAATGTTTCCTGATGGGTGGTCATTTCCAAATACTATTCTTATTCCAGGAGTTCCTTGGTTGCATGTAGGGAGGCACATCAAACTGAAGCCTTTCTCTATACCTTGAACTAATTGTGAAAAGAATAATCTTTCAACTCCCTCTATCCAGGCTTACAGTCATGGTGGGAAATGTAATTTCATCCAGCCTTGTTTCTGCCATCATTATGCTTACCTGCCTTTCCATACTTTACCAAGTACACATTTTGCCTGAGGAATATACTGGAAGTGGGTCCCCGCTCTTAAGGATTAGTGGAGAAAGTGGAAGAATTCTCTCATATCAGCTAAGGAATTGTTTAGTTAAGCCAGGAACTAATTAAAACAGTAAGCAAATGAAAAATTACAAGCTGACATAGCTTCTAATCCAGAACAGTCGGAGGATTTGGTGTTTCTAGTTTTCATTATTCTTAATTCTGTGGTATTATTTCAGAGTACCAATTAGAAAAATGTCACCAATCATGACAATGGGTGAAAATGCCAAACCTTGCAGTTATCATAATTCTGTTACTACACAAGTTGATGCTCAGTGAAGACCTACTTTAATTAACACCATAAATTGGGTATTAGGAAGAAAAATGAATATAAAATATTCCCTTTAAAAGCTAGAGGGTGAAGCATGGGACTGTATAATATATTGAACACTGTTGTGGACGATGAAGGTGGTTAATAGTACAAATATAAGAATATTCTTCTACAGATAGAACAAATGAATGTTACTATTTTAAGGAGTTAATGATAGGCTACTATATGGGAAAAATATACCTATTGCAAACTGAACCATAGTTAGCAGTAATATTTTAATATTCTTCCATCAATTGTAACAAATACTTTATGTATGATTAGAGATAGATATGGATTACTTGCATAGAACAAATTGATTACCTTTTAGCCACATAACATACATAGAATTATGTTTTTCAACATTTATTAAGTCCATGATTTTTAAACTCCTCACAAATCAACGATTTGTGGGAGAAAATGTATGATTACAGAAGTTCTTTAAAAATATAATTTGAATTTTGGATTTACAACAAAATTATTTGTTTTATTCATTAGGTATGATTTGGGTGGAAGAGATGAACTCTGCCGTTCCCCAGGCTTAATGTGTCCCTTCTGGCTTGCATGCTTTCCTCTTATCTCTTCATCACATTCCTTCACAAACCAAGGAAGTGAAGGCTACCTCTTCAGTTAAAAGAAAAGAGCTTAAACTTTTTTTAAAAGGACAGGAGTAGACAGGCTTGCCTGATAAACCACCAAATAAACTCTTATTCAAAATTAATTGGTTACATGGACTGTGTTCTCAGTAGTATAAGGGACACATCCATCCTTCAGTGGGATCAACCATCAGGCAGAGTGTTACATCCAATGATAGAACAGAAGAAGGAATGACTAAATCTGTATGATAGTCAGAGAATGTTTCCCGGCAAAAGTAATATTTGAGCTGGGTCCTGAAGGATGAGCATATACTTATTTATATCCTGCTCATTCTAAAAGAATTTAAGGAGTCTTGAAGGATAAGTAGGATTTGCCCAAACAACAGAGAAGTAGAAAAGCATTTCAGGCACAGGAAGTGCCAAAGCACAGAAATGTGAAAGGGTATGACATGCTTGGAAAGTGTTGGGATGTTCTAAGGGCAAGTACATAGAATTCAAGTGCAAACCTGGGGGAAGCAAGTCCAATAGCATTATAGCAGTGGCTTTCAATCTTGAACATGCATCACAATCCCCTGGAGGGCTTTTTAAAACACAGATCAGATCACCAGAACCCATGTCCAGAGTTTTGATTCTACAGGTCTTATGAGAGAGGGGGAGAATTTGTATTGCTAACAAATTCCTGTGTGATATTGTTGCTTCTGATCTTGGAACCACACTGTAAGAACCCCTTATCTAGAGTTTGGATTATAGTCCATGGTCAATTGGGAGTCACTGAAATGTTTATAGCTCAAGAAAAAAATAATCAGATTTGGCTTTAGGAAGCTTTCTTGGAGCTGTGAGAATCAAGAAAGAAAAACATTTTTTTAATTATTACATATATACAAGAAGGAGAGCTAATGGGTCTGTGCTAAGTGGAAAGATGAAATAAATTTGAGAATTTCTTGAGAGGCAAAATCAAAATTACTTGGAGTGATTGAATATAGCGAACAAGGGAAAGGGAAGGCATCCAACAAGTTGAGGGTATGTTTCATATACCCTTAGTATCTATAAATAAAATACTATATCTATATATTCATTAAATCTTTTTCTAACAAAATCTTCAAAATGGGTTCCAATGAACCACACATACTTTCAGACTTGCTGATGTCATGGATCAGGTCTTTCCCACTTGTGGTAGATTGAATATAAGTACTCAAATGTAGAAATATTATTCATCTTAATCCACATTCCTCTGGGTATGAACCCATTGTAGACATGCCCTTTTGAAGATGTTATTTTAAATTAAGGTGTGGCCCAACTGAATGCGATTGGGGCTTAATCCAATTGTTGAAGTCCTTTATAAGCAGAAAAGATTTAGACAATCAGCAAAAGCTATGGGGAGGAGATGGAATCTGGAAGTTGAAGGAACTCAGAAGAGAAAGGAAAGGATATCTCCTTGTGATGTAAGGCAGGCATACCAGCCAAGGAACCCCAAGGATCCCTGGCAGCCAGCCAGAATGTTACAGACTTTGGAAAGAAATCATCACCTTGCTGTTGTAATCAAGAAATTAGGATTTAAGGGATGATTTTAATTACTGAGTCATTATATAAATGTTCCTTTTGCTTTGGAGATTTTGGAGTAAACAAAGGAAAGCACCCGGAAGCCCTGAACTATAATTCAGTTGTTTTGGACATCTGGAGGGATTGTAAAACCTTTATCTTTTACCTGACGCCTGAGTGGCTATGAGAACTGTAACCCTGTTATCTGATTAGTCTCTTATAGGCCTCAATGCTAAGGAAAATGACCATTAACTAGCTTCAGTCCCTTAAATTATATCTGCTGGGCTCTGCCATTAAAAGATAGATAGCTCTGCCTTCTTATGTTAACCTATGCTAACAACGTTTACTTTTCGGCTCTGCTAGGCTCTGCCATTGAAGGATAAAATAGTTCCTGTCAATTTATGTTAATTTATGTTAACATTGTTTTTCTTTTCTACTTTGAAATTAACACTATTGTCTTGTCTACTTTGAATTTACTTTCTGAAATGACCTTGTTATTAGAATATAGAATTCTAACTCCCTTGTTAGAATCCTTAAAAAACTTGGATCACCTTTGTTGGAGGAGACAGATTTTGGGCTGTTAGGCTGTTTGCTCTCCTGCTACACGTATCAGTAATAAACTTTCTCTCTTTGAAAGCCTGGTGTCTCAGGGATTGGTTGTTGAGTGCATCGGGCAGAAGAATCCACAGCCTTTGTCCGTAACACTGGCACCTCGATTTTGGACTTCTCCTAACATCGAAGCCATGAGCCAGTAAATTCCCATTGTGTAAGCCGATCCACTGTGTGGTGTTTGTCATAACAGCCTGGAAAACTAAGACAACACAAAAAAAGAACATGGTTCTGCCATGGACATCCAACTGTCACATCTCAAAAATGTGTCACATGAAGCCCACTCAGAAACAAGCTTTATTAAGGAAGCACTGAACAGGGGCCCTTGCTATTTATCCACGGTGCCCACTGAGTTATCAGAACCTTGGTTGCAAATATGCAAGGTCTTTTCAGCCTCAATATAAACTTTTACTAACAGTAGGAGGTCGCCCTATATAATGGGGGGGGGGGGGGGCCTTTATAGAAACAATATGTATGATAAGTGAGAATAGCTGAAGCCATAAAATGGAGAGAAGTATACTAAGTAACCTGAGACTAATTATACTGAATGTGTAATAACGTGCAGTGCAGTCTTGATTTCAACTTCCAGCTTCTTGTAATAACTATTGAGCTGTTAGCTGCATGTGCCTAAGGAAGGGTCTTGTTCTGTTCTCTCTTCCTTTATATTTTCTTCTTAAACTGCCCGCATTCTGCCTACCCTGTTCTGTATGCTTTATGCTATTCTTTCCTCTTGTAGGGCTGTTGAAATCCTTGTAGCAAAACCCTTTTAATGTTTTTGCAACTTTTGAATCTTTACATCGGTATAATTTCTTCTAATAGTTTTGTCAGGGGTTACTGTCTTCAGTTCTCACTGCTACATACTCATAGCTTCTCTATGTTTTTGCAGCCTTGAAACCCCCTGTGTTCTACCTGTTGGTAGTGATTCAGAGAGGAGTGTGGGGGTGGGGCGAGGGGAGGGAAATGCGGGGTGGAGTGGAGGGAAAGTAGGTGTTATATTTTGCTCTTTTTAAATGGAAAAATAACTTTCATGTTGGGTCTAAGCTGAAAAATTCCTCCCTTGGGATATGGGTCCTTTCCTTATAACAATATTAAACATGGTTATTTGTAGTCCTTCTGGAACTTTTTATTCTCACAAATCATGTGGAACACAAAAGCTTGCATAATAGATTTATTTACTATTGGGGCAAAATGGGGTTAATAAAGTATTCCTCCTCACCACCCAACTCTGAACCAAATGAGAGAGACATCTATGAGTCAAGCAGATGAAGATCAAAACTTTAACTCTATTGTTGAGCCAGGAGAATGTGTCTTCTGTGTGAAAGCCAAAAAAAAAGAACCCCCTGCTGCCAAGCTAGTCCTTTGAAGAGCCCAGTAGAGGGAAACTTTGAGTGTGCGGTGCAGACACATTAACCTAAGCCATTGGCTGTCACTCATCCACCAGGCAATTCATTCCACAACTGTGTGGTGGAGTAAGGGGGTGGAAGGCAAGAAGAAAAGTTAAATACCCCCTCATGGAAACCAGAGGATGAATTACTCATGACGCATATAATTTATAATAGAGTTTTAAAGACAGTTAAATTAATAATGACTAATAATGATTGTCTAACAATGACTTCTGCACTTTAGGGAAATATTTTCTTCTTTAAGGTAATTAATTTCAAATATAATAAGGAATTCTAAAAATCAAAAAAGTTAGCATTTCTTTTTCAGGCTATGAATGAAAATGGTGAATGTTATATTAGATGCATGACTTCTGTTGACTCCACCAATGATAGTTTTAATTTTTTAAAGCTATAATTAGGAGAGTTATTAAAGTTTTAAAAATTTGGCACAGACTGTGAGTTCTCCCCAACTCATTTCTCCATCTTCCATAGTAGTAGAATTATAGCTAGGTACATGGTAAACCAGTCAGAGATACTATCTCCCAGTCTCACTTGTAACTAAGCATGACCGCATGAATAATTTCTTACCAGTGGGATTGAAGTGTCCAACTCCACCCTTACTAGCTTCAAAGGAAATGGCTTTCTGCCTGCTTTCTTTCCCCTTGCTGTGGTCTGAGATGCTGACGTGGCAGAGACTGGCACCTGAGATCCTTACTGGTCTAAAGGAGCAGAACTGCTGAACAAGCCTGGCCTAGCCACGCTGTAAGAAGAGGGAGAAATACACTTCTACCTTATCTAGGCCACTGTATTTTAGGGGGATCTCTTTTTAATATCAGCTTGGCACTTATGCTGACAAGCACAAATACGTATGCCTATTTTTAAAGACACTTGTTAAAATATTCAATATGAACAATCTGTACAATTAGTTGCTTATTAAATTTCATATTGATGATGAAGAAATTGGGCATGGAGAAATAAAAGAAATAATTTTTCATTTTGTTATGAAATATTGACAGAAACATTAATCACCTTTAGAAAACTGACTCATTAATTCTTTTTTCAGACAGTCACTGTTTGACTGAAATGTGTCATACACTGGAAGGTGCAGGGGATATAAACATGAGAAAGACACAGTCCCGGCCCTCAAGAGACTCACAGTTTCCTTGGAGAGGATAAATATGCATATTTATTGTTCGATTCATTTTAAAAAGAGACTAAAATGAAACATTTCAGAACTATAGGCTACTTGGTATTGAGAATACCAAAAATTGAATTGTAGGACAAATAATTTTGATCATCTAAGAAAATCAGATATAAATTTTTCCCATGGTGTTTTAGCTTCCTAGACGGCTCAAGCAAGTACAATGAAATGGGTTGAGTTAAACTATGGGAATTTATTACCATAGTTTATGGTTTCAGGCTGGGAAAAAGTACAAATTAAGGCATCATCAAGTCAATGCTTTTTTCCCAAAGACAGCATTCTGGGCCTGGCTGCTGGTGATCTTTGGTCCTTAGCTTGTCACATGGCAAGGCACATGGTGGGGTCCCCTGGTCTGTTCCTTCTCTTCTGGGTTTCGTGGATGTTTAGCTTTGAGCTCTCCATCTGGCTTTCTAAGTTTCACACTCTTTAAAGGACTATAGTAATAGGATTCAAACCCATCCTGCTTGAGGTGGGCCACATCTTAACTGAAGTGACCTCATCAAAAGGTCCTACGTAGAATGGGTTCACACCCACAGGAATGGATTAAATTAAACCACATGTTTTTCTGGGTGCAGACAGCTTCAAACCACCACATGTGGTGATAATTCTGTCTGACGAATATTATGAAACTGTTATTTGGTAATGAATGACATGTGTTTCTAAAGGAATTCACTGTAAAAATAATTTATTTAAATAACATGTCAATTGGTATAGTTAAATGCTTCTTAATGGTTCATTGATAACTTGAATGATAAGCCAGAAAGAAAACCAACTGAAGGTTTAATTCTTAGGAAACTTTGCCACTTAATGATCAATCAAAATGGAACAATATTTTAATGTAAAAATAGAAGAAAATGATCTAAAGAAACATTTTCTGTATATTTTTAGATATAACTTATATTAATAACAATGTATCCAGAAATCACATGAACACTTTCAAGATATTATTTGATAATTAATGTGTTTATGTTCTTTGGAAAATGGTCCTATAAATATTAGTAAAATAAATTAAAGGAGGATATGGTTTAAGTTAGTCAATAAACATCATTATGTATGGGAAATAATGCTGCTTCATATAACAAAACTACTTGAATATATAAAAAGAAATATTTTCGTTAAATATTTTCTCTTAGTTTGTGTAAAAAAACCTGACCAACCTCCTTTTCTGATTTAATACCTGCAAACAGAAGTTAGAATAATTATGAATCTGGACTCTTGTTTTATATCTTGATTGCCATACAAGCAAATTGATGAACTAGCATTCACTTTCAAACAGTGAAAATCTCCTTGAATAAGTCTTAAAAATTTATTTAATAGAGAGATTTATTTTAGGTGGACATTTATGCATAATTCCACCTCGGATTCCCAGTTGATAAAATACAAAGATGCATTTGTAAATAAGAGGTTTATTTCAAAATACATTTGTACAGGAGTCATTCCTCAGGTTAAGTAAACAAAAAGCAAAACACACACACAAAACCAAAAAGCCAATTGGTCTCTTGAGCTTATAAAATGAATGCACTAAGCATTATTCCTTGGGCTGCATTTAGACTCTAGTATAAGTAATCAAAGATTCTTCTCTGAATTAGTTTAATTTTGGTGCTGCCACTACAGAGTGCCCTAAAGATTGGTTTCCTTCCTGGTATTGCAGGTGAACTATTAAATAAAACAGAATTTATTGTCAGAGTTACTTCTGATTTTACTTTAGAATGTGAGATCTTTACTGAATTCTCTTGTCGGGTGGAACATCTTTAATTACTCCCACTGACTTCAACATGATATAAGTGATGTGAAAACCTTTTGATTTTTCTCCATGGTATTTTAGTCCGTTTGCATATTCTTTTTTTGACTTGCTTCTAATTTTTCACATAAAGTACCAAACTTCTATCATATGACCATTTAACCTAAGCAGTTGTTGTCTACACATAAAAAATAACTTATTGCCTAAGAAATACATACTGAAAATATGCATACATAAAATATTGAAGAAAATATATCAAAATGCTTCCCCTTAGGAGTTGGATTTATGAATAATTTTTAAAAAATCTCTTTAATGCTTTCTAAACTTTCAAATTTTCTATAATAAAAATTAGTAGGAATCTCACCTGCCATACAGAAGACCCGGGTTCAATTCCCAGCCCATGCACTTCCCAAATAAGCAAACAAATAAACGAGTTAACAAATGAAGAACCAAACAAACAACCAAAAAAATTCAACAAATGGTGCTGCAATAAGGAAATACTCACATGGGAGAAAACGAAATGTGACCCCCACCATACAGCATTAAAAAAAAAATTAGTAGGAGGGGTGCACGGTGGTTCAGTGGTAGAATGCTTGCCTTCCATGTGGGAGACCTGGGTTCAATGCCCAGACAAGGCATGCAGTCCCCCTCGAAAAAAAGAAAAATTAATAGGTTTTGATATTTTAAAATTTGGAATTCAAGGTATCAGCTTTATTCTACAAATGTAAATAGGGGAAAAGCCCTAAACTGTGCAATGAGTTCTGTAGCTCTCATCTCCAAGTGAAGACAGCTGAGCCAGCAGAGTTCTTTCCCAGGATCAGGTGCAGTGCTGGAAGAATCCCATGAACCCTTTAAGAAACCCTGGGTGGGGATCTTTATAGGACCGAGTGAGTGCCAAAGAACTTTCATGTTTCTTACCAAACCACAAGGCATGCAAGCAGAAACAGCCAAGGAACCATTATTTACTCAGTCCAGAATTATTTTAAATAAGAAATATTTTTAATTCTGTTAATATAATCCCAATGGAAAGGAAAATCAAATGATATCACAGAATACTCAATTTTAGCATAAGTTTTTCTTAAAATGTGATGAAATGTTGTATTTTTGTTTGAGTATCTAGCATTTATTATGAACTTAGAGTATTAGATGGTGGTTACAATTTTATTAGATAGAGGCTCGGAAGTATGATATACATTTGTAGATGCACGGCATTTCAATGAATTATCTTTTTTGTCATTAAATTCCATCTTAGAGCTTATCTCTGTAGTGTTGGTTTTTGGAATATTATGTTTGATAAACTCAGGAAAGGTTAACATGAAATTCATTGGTGCTTAATAAAATTAAAGCAGCCAGTAGGCTTTATTGTTTTTCAGGTATTCCATTTCAACTTTAAAGCACAGAAAAGAGAAAAACAAACGGGGGAAAGAATAAAGTGACACTGTGTTTTTAAGGCTTAAAATATTAATTTATTGTCAGACCAAGTAGAAAAATGTTCCCCTGGTGTAATAATGTTTGCTAGTTTGTGGTACATAGTTAAATCAAATGAGAAATAAGGGTGAGAGTAGACAAATGTTAAAAGAAAAACTTCATTATGCAAATATTCTTGTTGGTAGCCTTGGAAAACTTACCTCACTAATGTGAATTTATCAGCTGAGTTTACACAAAGGTGGTATCTAGTAAGTCAGTGGGAATCATTCTTTCATGCATTTCTGGCTAGAATGAGGTTTTAACAATTGCTAAAGCCTCATATAAATATTTACATGGTTTCATTTTCTTATTTTTTAAAGCAGGAATTCTTGTTTTTATGATCAACTTTTCTTTGGAGTTTTCTTTGATATTTATCCATTAGTTTAACACAGATAATGTCTTGTGATGTTTTGCTAATGTTGATATAGGCATTTCAACTTTAGAAGAGCTATTGTTCAGCATGGGTCAACACACTGGTAAGCTGTTTATTTGAAGTCTTCTGTCTTTAGCTCAATGGTTTGTTTATCTAACCGATTTTGGAGGGCTCTTACAGAACAAAAATAATTTGAAATTAAATGCAATCTACATTACTCATCATAAATAGAGAAAATTGCTTTTTAGAGAATAAACCAAAGCAGTTTTAATGCTCATCAGATTTGATGAAGTCCATCTGCTTTTGCTGCCTGCATAACTTGCCTTTCTTAGCCTACTTATTTGCAACTGCTGCTGAGGAGCTCAGCCTACAAGACCAGCCCAATTTGTGGGTTGAGGCAATGTGGCTCAAGCTTGCATTTTTGGAAAGAGTTTTCCAGCAAGCAAATCAACCATACCAGTCAGGAGATGGGAGAGAGGTCCAACCAGGAAATGTGAATTTGGAAGACACTAGTACTTTAGGGGATGGTAAAGCCATGGCAGTGGATGGAATCATCTAGGAAAAAAAAGGTAGAGTGATTTTTATTAGCCTTTGAAAACCCATGTCTGTTTTGGATAAACATAGCACCCTTTCCCCCATCACTCTCATTCAGAATCAGCACTGCAGCATCTAAATTATTCCAGCTTCATTTATGCAGTGTATATAAAATATTGGTGTATCAATTTCCTTAGAAGGATAGGTAATGAAGTAAAAGAGAGATAAAGTATTATTCAAATGATGCTCTTCTGATGCAAACATCTACATCCTTGTTCACACTGGAAATTTTGATTAATGTTATAATTGTCCTGTTGTCTGGGAGACATGTCTCTGCAGCTACCTGGCTGAAGCTTTTCCGTAAATAGTGGCAGTGATCATTCTAACATGCATAAAAACTTTGCCTAGTACAATGTTTTGTGCATAGTATTTGAAATTATTTAGTGCATCCACTTTTTTCATATCACTTGAGTTTAATTTCAGAGTTTGAATGAGCTAAACTTACTGAATAATTCATAATTCTGAAAAAAAATGTATGTGCTTTCTCAACAACTTGTCCGGGGGCTGCATAAACATTTGGATAAAATTTCATTCAAGAACAACAACAAAAAAATTGGTGTATATAAACCAATATTTTTGGCTTCATTTTATCAAGTTTCTGTAGTATTTAACATGCATTTTTAGACCATACCTGCAGCCCCAGATGAATGAGAAGGGAAATAGCCTGAGCATGATAACTCTACTGAGGGGACAGCCCAGCCCTCCGCTCAGGGTTTCTGGTAGCAGCAAATGAAACCACGCGTGTGGAGATCTTTGAGTCTAAGTATGCAAAAGTCAGAATTTACATGACTCTTGGTAAAAGCATATCTATTTCTAAAGATGTGTGCAATGAGAAATCTTTATCTTGGCACCTGCTTTTGGGAACTCTTGCGCGGTACATTATAGCAATTGATAGTTCTACTCGTTGCACAGTTTCAACCACATGGCTACCGTGTGACTGGTGGTAGATGTAGTTGATTATCGGCTTTCAAGTCATTTGCCTCTCTCACTGTTTAATAGTTTTCTAATTCCAGACCTAGCAAGGTAAATGGAATGGCTCATGAACAGGTGTGGGTGGTAGCTTAGGTTTCCTGTGTTCAACTTGGGCAGACGGGTTCACTGTTAAGATTTTGTTGAACTCCCTGAGGCTCATTTGTAACTATTGTTCTGCACAGCCATTGGTTTCTGCAAACAAAAATAGCATTTTTTTACTTTTAAATTGATTTTTCATGCTTTCGTTGGTTAGAAATTTGAATGAGTATGGACTGCCATTTCAGGGTCTTTGGTGGAGAGCCAAGAAAATCCCTAACTAATCATCCCTCTCCTGTTCCTCTGAGAGGTTTATTCTCATAAAGCAAATGAGTCAAGGGAGAAAATAAGCAATCAACAACAGTAAAAACACTTTATTAGTTGGGAATTTGGCTTCAAGCCATAGTAGAAAGCTCTAATAAACCTGGTTGAACACTTGAAAGCCCTCTTTCCTTGAACTTATTATGCCTAAATAACTGCAGGCTAAAGTAGGCTGTCAGGATTGCTCTCTCCACTTAAAATCCAAGACTCCAGTGGCACTAATGGGAAAGGAGTCTGAAAGTCAAAGAAGGCCCTGTGAACTTTCCTGTGTATAGCTAAAGTGGCCTAGGCTGTGTTCAAAATTTGGGGAGACATAGAAGAGAGAGGGGACAACCCTTTCTTCACCCCCATCCCGGATGCCTGTGCTGACCTGAGACCCCTCAGGAAGCTTTGACTCAGAAAATAGTAGCTTAATCAATAGTCCATGATCTTACTGGTGCAGTCAATCCTCCTCTCTAAATTGACGTAAAGGCTGTGGATGTGGAGTTGAGCTCTACAGTTAGGGGACAACAAAAATATTTCAAACACTTAAATATATTTCCTAAATCAACATACTGTAGTCTTGTTCTCTGATAGATGGATCTCTGGCAAAGAGGCTTTGTCAGGATTCTGTGTTCCCAAGACATAAATCAGCATCTTCTGATTCCATGGGGACCAGCAAAAAAACATATCACATTCTTTGCTGTGAGACTCTGGCACTAAACCAGAGTCCTAGTGAGCAAGGCTGAGTCATGGAATTCTACAAGAGCTTCTTTTGTGCTGTTGGCATAAAGCCTGGATTAAAAGAAAGCAAAGAGGCCTCTTTTGCACCTCTACCCTATACTCCTCCTTTTTGCTTTCAGAGTCCTGCCACTTCAATAGTAAGAGCAGGGGGGAAAGACAAGTTCAAGGAAAATAGCAAGGGTAAGAGAGTCTTTTTTCCTCCTTTATACTTAGACTGAGCTTACCTAAATTGCTAGGTACTAGGCCATGCAACATTGCTAATTGCATGTGTGTGCATTGCGGGATGGGGTATATTTTAATACAAAAACCATGTGAGAGGACACAATCTTTATGAGATAAAGAATATTAGCCCCAAAGAACCCTAATTCTGTCATAGTAAGAGCTGTTTATATATATGTAAATCCCTGGAAACCTTCAGCCAATAGTGAATTGGCTTAGTCCCTTCATTATATCCTCCCATCACATTTATTGTTCTTCAATGGCCATCTTCTTAGTCTAGACGGTTCCTAAAGACCAACACATGTCTGTCTGTCTTGGTCTCTAGCATTTGTAGACACTCTGTACGTTTTTCTTTACTCTCAAGTGGCATTTACTCATTCCCTCAGCTATAAGAACATTTATATGGCTTTTTTTTTTACCTCCCCCAAAGTATGGAGTGTTCAGCCAACAATAATTTTAAAAGATTATCATCAAAATAACATGATGAAAGCGAGGGGTAAGGGATATGGTATGTATGATCTTTTTTTTTCTCTGTTATCGTTTTGTTTTTATTTCTGTTGTCTTTTTATTTCTTTTTCTGAATCGATGCAAATGTTCTAAGAAGTGATGAATATGCAACTATGTGATGATATTAAGAATTACTGATTATATATGTAGAATGGAATGATATCAATGTTTTGTTTGTTGTTAATGTTTTAAGTAATAAAAAAATTAAAAAAAATAACATGATGTAGAAAAATTAAATCTCATTCATTTGTGTGTGTATTTAAATGCCTAACTACTCAGACTAGTAGCCCTGTGGACATCCTCCTTTCAAATATTCATTTGTAATTTCTTCATAATTATAGCATTATACTTAAAATTCATATTAGAAGATCTCTAAAACTCAACTCTAAAACACATAGCTATAATTACTGACATAAACGTGCATGAATCTATATTAATCTGGGCAGTATAATACAATTTTGACTGCAACAAAATTTCTCTATATATATTTATATAGTTAATTTTTTAAGTATAGGGACAATGAATTTTTGTAGTCAAAAGTCAACACAAGTAACTGTTGATTCACAATAGTATTTCTAGTCTAGATAATTCCCACAGTTCCACATATATAAAATAACTTAAGTAGAGAGTTTTTCATTATTTAACCTAGACATAGAAAAAAAAAGACTCTTAATTTTTTGAATTGCTGCTTTTTGAACTGAGTGTACCTTATGTTTAAAAAATACATAATTAGAACTTGGAAAAATAATTATAAAAGCCAGTTGCTGCCTGACATGCTTGCAAGATATTTTCCATTTCTTTGAGGTGGAAAATGGAGAGAGAAGAAGACAATTGTAAAATTTTTTTTCTACTTTATACTTTTTAATTGCCATATTTCGTGTTAAATGCCTCTTAACTTATATTGCCAAATTAATTAAGGTCCTCAGAAGTAAAGCAAACCAGAAAGAGTTTTGTTCTGAGGAAAAATTAATTAAAAAATACTATTAATATTTAGTCCAAGAAAACTCAACTTTATATAATAAATATTTAAATATAATTTATTTCCATGATAGGAAGAGCTGTGTGGAGGAGGAATAAAAGCAGAAGAGGGGAAAGGGAAAATACAAACAAAAAAATAATTTCACACAGAAGCAGAGGAACAAAAAGGGAAACACTGAGATATGAGTAAAGTGCTCTTGTCACACCTTGTCACTTGGGCTGTAAGAATCAGCATGTGACACAATTTCCTCTGCCTTTTGAAATACTAATTACATGACCAAGTACTCTTAACCTTGACCCTGGAAACTGTTATGCTTTCATTCATTTTTCCATTCTTGGGACTCAGACTTTTCTATTCAGGAGATACACAGATGATTTTTCTTTTTTTCTTTTTTTGCATGGGCAGACACCAGGAATCAAACCTGGGTCTCAGGCATGGCAGGGAAGAAGTCTGCCTGCTGAGCCATCTTGGCCTGCCCCACAGATGATTTTTGACCTTCAAAAGATAGGACATCAATTAGAAGAGATGGAGAAGTAAACAGAGAATACAAATATAGTTTGATAAGTACTATGATATTAGAAATGCTATTTTGTGTGTATGTGGCAGAAGGTACTAGGACAATGGCCCAAAAACTCTGTCTCAGAATTTTATGTTAGATACTGGAATGGTATTTCAGAACCTTGTAATGTCATTTACAGTTATAATAAAACATTCTATGCCAATAACATTTAATATAATTTTATGCCAATGATATTTAATGTACTTTATATCTCCCTATATAATAAAATGAATACTGTTTTAGTCAGATTTTTTTTTCATATTAATGTACCACTTCTTCCTTCTTCTAGAGCTATAGAGGACAGGTCTGTTTCCTATGCATGGGGATGATGTAAATGCAGTTGGTTCTGTGGGGAATGGAATGTGCTGGAGGGAAATGCAGCACCGAATACCATGGGTCCTGACTACATGAGTGTGGCTGAGTGCTTGTGGTCTCCAAAAATCTGCTCTTCCCTTATAATTGGGTGTGGATTCCCAGCTAGAGACTACATTACTCAGCCTCTTTGCAGCTAGGTGTAGCCAGGGGACTTAGTATCACCAAGAAAAGTGGTAAGAAGTGAAGAGTGCACTTCCACATCCCTTACTTTTAAAAGGAAGTTGCATTCTTCTTTTTTCTTAGAGAATAGAACTCTAATATTACACAACCTAATCTGACCATGCAGAGAAGAATTGAGCCCTAGAGACTAGTAGAATAGCTACATGAAGGGAATCTGGGTTGCCAGATTGTACTGGTTTGTAGAGCAAACTTAGCAGTTCAGGCTATGCTGGACTAGTATATGACAGAGGAATAAATGTTTATTTCATTTAAGCCATTGTATATTGGAGATCTTTCTTACAGCACCTTAGCCTTTGCCCTACAAGCCAATACCAAGTTAGTTTGAACTTAATGAGTGCCAGAGAAGTAGGCAGAATTTGATCTCTTAAAGTCTTTAGCCACAAACTAGACCTATGAGAAATATATACTATTATTTCTTAGAGAAATGGGTAGCATAATTTCTAATATAGTAGCACCTCATTTTACATGAGCTCAACACGTGAATTCAGGTATACTTGATTGACAATCATAAAAAGTAAAGACAGAAGGGTGCATGGGTGGTTCAGTGGTAGAATGTTCACCTTCCATGTGGGAGACCTGGGTTTGATTTCGGAACCATGTACCCCCCCCCCACCAATAAATAAATAAATAAATGCAGAGAGAATGAAGACTTTAAAAAATTGTCCCTATGATTAATTGGGTTTATTTGAGTGTTACTAGTTACTTGTTACTAGAGTATTTATTTGCCTTATTTCTTAAAAAAAAAAAAAAAAGTGATAGGTATGCCTGTGTAACAAATACTTGTTAAATAATGGGGTTCACTATTATACATGCCCTATATAGAGCCCGGGAGCGTGGTAATGGCAGGGGTGCCCCTGGGGAGGCGGCAGAACACTGACCCAGCTGGGTCTCCAGGCAATGCTCCCCTCCCCCATGTCAGGAGCCTTTACAGTCTCCCTTTGGTCACTACCAATTATTTTTCTCTGGGGGAGGGGAGGAGAGACCATGGGGTGGTGCGGGCTGCTGGGGTACATGTGCGATAGAGTTAAAAATTTTTAAATTTTTTTCCATGAATAATTGTGTTTACTTATTGTTACTAAAGTGTTTATTTGCCTTATTTATTAAAAAATGTGATAGTTATGTTCATATAAGAAATACTTAATCGATGGGTTCGTTATTATGAACGATTTTCAACTTATGCCAAAGGTCTTGGAACATATTGGTAAGGTCAAACTAGGTCCTACTAGTATAAAATAATGTGACAATCAAGAGTATATTAATATGTCCCAAGAATTTTAGGTTAGACAGGAAGGTCTGTGCTTGAATCTACAAAAGCAAGGTAGTGAAATAGGCATATGCTTATTCTACTTCTGTTTATTTGAACCAATCAGTTTTCAATTACATTAGGCAAGGTTAATTGATAAAATTTTTTAGGGCATTCCAGGCAGAGAGGACAGCAAGCATAAAGATCCTAAACCTAAATAACCTAGGCATATTTGAGAGTCAAGAAGAGGTGTGTGCCTGAATCACAGTTGGTGAGGAAGGAAGTCATAGGAAATGAGCTTGGACAAATTGAAAGAGGTTAGATTGGAGAGGTACTTGGAAATCAGGATAAAGAATTTGGATTTTATTCTAGCTGTGATGATATGCCATTAGAAAATGTTTAGCAGCAGGAATCCATGACTAGAGCTGCCTTTTTAAAAACCCAGTCTGTAAAGAATGGATGCAAAGGAAGTAGCAGGGAAACTGGTTAAGAGATACTGTAGTGCCCAGGCAAGAGATGATAGTGACTTGGACAATGGTTGAAAGCTTTTGGACAATTTTGGGGATTTTTATAAATAAAACCACTACAGCCTCTTTTGTTAGTGGCAAACGGATGCATTTATTAGTTGAAACTGAAGAACTGATAAATGCATTTATCAGTTTTGTTTGCTTTTTTTGGTCTGATAATCATTAGGTGAGTATTCTTTAGCTTCCAAGCTCCAAACTGCTGCTGGCTGCCCATGACATGCTTTGTGGTTGGGGGATCAATGTCTGGACCCATCTTGGGAATACAGCAAACAAGGGCCCTTGAACACAGCTTGCTTATGGGAACATGGCCAGCAAAATGGATGTCTAGATCTCAGTTAATCAAAACAACTCAGGATAGAACTTTTAGTTTTTCTCCCAAAGTTAGCTGCTGCCAATTCTGGACAATGTTCATCCTAAACTGTTTTTAAAAGAAGCTTCTTGCAGCTGCTTGTCCCTGGTGAGGCTTCTAATGGTCAGGTTGTAGGCAGTTCACAGCTAGGAAAGCTTCAGATGTTAGTTCATCCTATGTACGAGGCACAAAATCACAAAACCAGCAAGAAAGTGATATGTTCTTATTGGCAGTGGCATAGAGATGAGATACCAAGAAACTGGAGCAGATGATGATGTTTAGGATGCTAAACAGCATCCTAAAATGGGTAGTACATAGTTGTATTTTTTTATTATTCCTTCAGAGCAAGTCTTCTCCTTCAGTCTTTATACCTGATGCAAGCAGGACTGACTCCTTTGGAGATAGGAGCCCTTCCTACCAAGTGGGTGCTCCAGCAGTACCGGAGGTAGATGAGGAAGGGAACTGGATACCATCCCCTCAAAACACCAAAACAGATACCCCAACTAACTCAGATAACCTCAATAAAAGGAAAAATAGTCTGTTTCGTATCTTTGTTAATCCAGACATCCCCCCAAATGAAAAACTATATGTTTAATATAACTAAGATTTCAATTTGGTGATCTCAGTGTATGCATGTGTATGCATATATATGTGGGGGGGGGCGGGGGCAGAAACTGCTGAAATAGGAAAAGCATAGTCATCTGTTGAGAATGAAGGTGGTGGATAAATGTCAAGGACTTTTAAAAGATGGTTTTAATAGCTGCTATGAAGAATTGGAGAGTTGACTGAGATGTGTACAGAATTGCTGAAGGACCCTGAGGGCCCAGGTGAAGTAAGGGGCACAAACAGTAGAGACATAATCCACACTATTACATAGTTTCCTCCAACAGCACTCCATGGTCCCACAATAAAGAAAGAGAAAACAGATGCATATACTGAAGGTGGGTTGAGGTTTGCCAGAAAAGTGGGACAGAAAAACAAATCAAGCTATTGCTCCTGATCATGTGTTTGTAGCACTGAAGAAGTCTGTCTAGGTTGGGCAGGAATACGAGTGAAATCATGAAATAGGAGGTATCATGAGATTTCTCTTGTTGAACTCAAGGAACCAAAGAACAGGTAAGGAGAGAGCAAGTAAAGTGGGGGGTGGGTCAGAAAGAATAAAAGTAGCCCTTTGGTCTAGGATGTATTCTTATTCACTAAAGCCACCCCCACTCCTGCCAATGTTTGTTGAAAGCGTACCATATTGGCAGCCACTGTACTTAAAGGCTTTTATAAGAATCACCTCCTTTGATGTTTACTACAACACTTTAGTGTGGGTTTTATGATGGGATGTTCTGTGGCATGCAGAATCACACATATGTTGAGTAATAGCTGAGATTTATACCCAAGCAGAATGCTGGCAGATACCTTCTGGCTGTGCTAACCCATTACATAAACTGCCATCTTATCTTGAGAATGAAACTATTGGATTTTGTTAACAAAATTGTGCAGTTTGAAAATTACTATTGAATTTGGAATTCTTCATAGGATAACTTATGAACTTGAGAATAATCTGTGAGTCACTATAGTTGATTCATTTATTTTTTCTTCAATATCGTTTGATTAAGTACATATGTGTCAGATGGCACACAGCACAGAGCTGAACACGATATGAATTATAAATTAGTATTACCATCATCATGTGAAGGACCCTGTATCCAGCAGTGAGGATAAAATGTATTAGAATATTGCATAGAAATATGTAAGAATGTTATATGTAAATTTGGACTGTACAATTGCATTGAAGTATGGAGTTTTGAGTAAGCAACTCAGGAAATGCCATTGAAGTATGGAACAAATTGAAATACAGACTCAATTATGAATCTCTAAAAAATGATGTTCAAAGTTTGATCAGATGGGAAAATTAATGGGAAGTCAAATAGCAATCTCCATGTAATTTGAGGAGTCATTTTGTATACTGGTTATTAAGCAGCTTACTTCAGAACCTTGTATACCAAAACAAATTATGGAGGAAGGAGTTAACAGCTGTCTTTATCCACTAAAGCACACTGAAAATGAATAATCGTATATGACAGAAAAAGAAATGTAGGATAGATGCAAAGCATTTCTGGCCTATGAAAATTGTCAGAGTAGAATGTGTTACCAGGGAAGGCTGAGGAGTCAGTCTTCTCAGGAATAAAAGGCAAAACACATGAGAAGTGCGGTTACCACTCCAATTTAGACAGGGTCTTGGTCTTGTAAAGACCTTACATAGGATCTTTTGAGGATGTTAGTTTTAGGTAGGGTGTGGCCCAACTAAATGAGGGTGGGTATTAATCTGAATACTAGAGTGCCTTATAAACAGAATAATTCAGACATTGAAGAAAGCCAAGGGGGAAAGCCTAGAAGAGAAAGGAGAGGACATCACCATGTGATGGGAAAGCCAGGGAATCCAAAGGATGACCTGCCAGATGGAACACTACTGACCCCAGGGGGAAAGCAAGCCTTCCAGCCTCCAAAACCATGAGCCAATAAATCCCTACTGATTAAACCAACCCCCTATGTGATATTTGTGATAGCAGCTCAGGAAAACTAAGACACCTCCTGAGTTATTTTGTTCTTAAGTTTTGGGGCATCTATGCTACATTGATATTAGATATCTTTCTCACTTATGCAATTTTGTTGATGGGTCAGGTTTTTGCCTTTATCCAAATAAACACTGTGTGATAGAAATAGGCGCTTCATGGTGGTCCCATGACCCTCTCTGGAGGAAGGGAAGTGTAAAGACAGGAAAATAACTCTAAGTAGAATAAAAAGTCAAAATTGTTATCTGAATTAAAGAAGTCTCATGTACTTGCACTTCAGCTTTTATCCTTCCAGTAATAATATATTTAAACAAAAGCAGTACTGTGGAGAGAGTATATACTTACTTTGGTCTAGAGTGGGGCTGGCTTATAGAAAAGTTCACATTCATCTATCTGAGTTGGTTGCCATATTTTGTGTTATTTGAACACAGTTAAGGAAATCAGGTAATTCCCACTTATTTTGTTCAAAAGCTCTTCTGATGCTTGACATATCTCCTTAACTTACTCAATTTTCTACTGGTTAAATGTTATTTAAATGGAAACATGCTTATGTTGAATCTTTTTATATGGATAATGTAATGTTGGGGAGTAGGCTTGGCAAAAGTGGAAAAAATTAAAAGTAGAGGTTCAGACTTTTGTGACAATGGAAACAATCATAATTTCTTTGGTTTTGGTTTTTCTTAAAAGGGAAGAAAGGGGTCTTGGACAAATTAAAATAAAATTTTAGGATAATTTTGATACAGTCTTAACAAATCATGCCTTTACTCTTAGCAGAATGTATTTTTATAGGATTCCCAAACTCAAATCCACAGAATAGAAGAACCCGAAGTCTCTGAATAGTTTTAAGAATTGCATGTATGGTAAATGTCCAGCCAGTTTTATCTAAGAATATATACATTCACATTCTTCCAAAATGTGCTCATAACTGTTCTGAATGTCTGCCAAACTTCCAGTCGTACTCTGTGTCTTTCATGTAATGTTTATTGATTTTTCACACCCCCCCACCCCTGTTATTTCCAAGACTCCTTTTTTTGTTCTTCTTTATGCTATGTCTTATACCACACTCTTGGTGGAGAAGATTCTGGAATATTGTAACCATTTAGAAGAAATGGCCTTCTGACGGGCAAGCAAACCTAATTAAAGAACCCACACAATTTCAGACAATTTAATTTAAAGAAAAGTTTTCGGATGAAAAACCATGGAGACTTGACTTTCCCTTATAAACTGTCACCTTTACTTAGAATCCATGCTTCCATCACCCAGCCCCACAGACCTTTAGTATATGAATATATGGTAAAACATTTTTCTGGAATAGAAAAATTAAAAATTTTTCTTAATTTTAATATAGACTAAACTGTCCTTGAAAAAAAAAAAAAGAAGAATGTTTTTAGGAGAAGAGTTTGACTGTTCTTATTTAAGCATTTTCATACCAGAGATGATGGAAAGAGACCTGTAGCTTGAAAGGAAAACCATGGGGCTACTGAGGGTAATATTTTGAAATATGATTTAATACATTTTTCTTTTCTATAGTATCTTTTTATCCTGAATCCCTCTTACCATGAAAACAGAACTAAATAGTAGATCCATGATTTATTGCCCCAAAGAAAGGAGACCAAGAGACCCAGAAAGCTGAAGGAATGAATAAAGTTTATAGATGGATTTTGAAATAACTCAGTATAAACAGTCGTTTGGATCCAATCCCTTACATGTATGTAATTTCACATTTCTTTTTATATATTAAGGATTTAGAGCATAGAATTTTTCTGTATGTAAGCTTTTTTTTTAATTAAAAAAAATTTTTTTTTAAACGAGCAGATTGACTATAAGATGCTGACATTAAGAGCAGTCTCCTCACTGTACAGAAAGGCGATAAAATCTCTGGGATGTGAGAGATACTCTTGGAGGAAATTCATTAGAGAAAGGACCAAGGTGACAATATTGACTTTGTCCCTGAAAAGGAGTCTACAGCCCCAGCCTCTGGGCCTTTGCTAGGCAGGAGTTATGTCAAAATGATACATGTGTATGGTAATCCAAAACTAGATTTCTACTTTCCAGGGTATAGTCCAGGAAGCTTTAAGAGCAGCAGCCTGAGTAGAAGGGAAGCAAGAAAGAGGGGAGGTACCTGGGTAAACAGACCTGAGCAGAGCTTCCATGGGAGGGAAAGGGAAAATGGGGTCCAGAAAGACACAGGATACTGAGTCTATATTTATGACTTTTTATGACTTGAAAGTCATGGCAGAAACCACTGTGTTCAGCATGGATGGCAGGGCATGACATCCAGAGACCAAGAGAAACAAGCTACTACTCATCAGTAGAGTCAGTCCAGTAAGAGCAGAGGATGGTACACAGACCAACCACCCTGACAGTAAATGTAGATCACCCAGAATGTATTTCACCTCAGGACAAGGGGAGAAGGGCAAAGAGGAAGAAAAGCCTGAATATGACTGAATATTCACCCAAAGACACTGAGTTATAGTGTAGAAGTGACTGCGTGACCTTGAATTGGCAAGTTAATTTTTCTTTATTTTACAATTGTACAGAAAAAAGCTCTTGAGCCAAGTTATGTTCACTTATAGACAAAAAAACATGGCATACTTCTGCACAGCTAAGTCAGTGACTAAATTTTCAAACCTAACTATAAGCATGTACATTTTTTTACATTTTTCTGTTTAAGTATAAACTCTCTTATATTTTTCTATTCTCAACTTCTACTACATAATTAACATTTCTCAATAATTAATTCCTACATCATCCTTTTATTTCAAAAGGGCACATAATATTCCATTAAGTTTATGTCATAATTTATTAAATCATTAGTAATGACTTATTCATATTATTTTTCTTTTGGGGGAAGGGAGCACATGCTGCAGTGTAGAACTAGTATACATAACCTTTTGATTCTATTTAATTATTTCCCTTGAGTTTATTTACTTTGAACTTGAACTGACTCTGGGGTTGCAGGTGGTTGGCTTGCTTCCACCCTCCCACATTCAGTTGACTATGAGAAAACAGATGACTTTTTAAAATGAAAACAAAACATTGGGTCTCAATGTGAACAATAAAATTCTCTTTAGCTAGCAATATTTGTTTTAAAAAACAGAATTTGAGAATGGAGCAGCAGCTATGTTTTTTATTGTTTTTTTTTAAGACAAGCTTTTTTTAGTGTTAGAATAATTACAGATTTACAGAAAAGATGTGAAGTAGTACAGAGTTTCCATATACCCCATACCCAATTTTATCTTGTGGATAAAAATTAAAAATGAAAAGGTCATGCCCTTTTTTCTCTATTTCCCCTTCTTACTCGACTTCTTCCACTGGTTCCAAGACAGAATATTGCAACAGGTGGGCATTCTCTGCCAGACCAATGAATGGCAATGGTTGCAGTGATAGAGCACTCCCTTAAATACTGCCAAGTCCCTTAAATTTCCACCTCATGTATGAGAAGTTGAGTTGTTCTTAACTCACCACTGATGAATGCAAGCTAAGCACCCATGATTGCCTTCTGCCAACGGTGGCTGGATCCTCTCAAGTATTATAGAATTTGTTACTGGACAAAGATGGTGGATTCTTTGCCCAATGCATTCAATGACTAATTCCCGAGACACTGGGGTTTCAAAGAGAGAGTTTATTGCTAGGCACAAAGCAGGAGAGCAAATGGCCTGTTGGCCCAAAAATCTGTCTCCCTGAACAGCTGTAATTCTGATAGTTTTATAGCATCAAAAGATGGGTAGGTTTTAGGATAATGAATACAAGCACAATGGCTTCAGGTGATGCAGTTAGAAGTGATTTAATTATTGAGCAAACACAGATTGATTACATGCTTAATCACAGAACGTATATTAAGAAAATGACAGCCCAACTAGATAAAATGGGTACAAGTGAAGATTAGTCACAAGGTTTTTTACAATCTTAAGGGCACAAGATAAAAGGCTATGCAATCGGTATCAGAGATCAAAGTGCTTGGATTAAAATTCAGTGATTTCAGGTATTTCCTTCTTTCTACTCCAGTATACCAGAAAGCAAAAAGGAATATCTATATAATGATTAAGTAACCATAATCATCCCTTCAGTCCTAACTTCTCAGCTATAAGTTTGCCCCATTTACCCTAAGCCCCAAACCAGAGGTCTTTTCCATAAGAATGGGACCTGCTTCTTAGAAGGGCCTGCTTCTATTTTGTCAGATGTGTGGGCACATTTCTCATTGATTTAATTTCTCCTAAGACTCAATTAGTGGAATGGGTTCAGTAATTGGTGGCCCTTACTCTGAAAGATACAATTAGCTCTAAGATAGAAGTTAAACCAATTTTATGTTCAGTTCATTCTCACCTATGTGCTTTTATTTCTAGATCATAAAAAATATTTGGCATGGGGTGCATGGCTCGTTCAGTGGTAGAATGCGTGCCTTTCATACAGGAGACCCAGGTTTAATTCCCGGACCGTGTACCCCAAAAAGAAAAAAAAATAGTTGGCATGATCCAGTCACTGGACTAAAGCACTTCATATAGATAATTTTACTCAACCCTCAAAATGACCCTACAGATGAGGAAACTGAGGCACAGAAGGTTAAATAACTTCTCTGAGTCACATATTTAGTGAGTGGCAGAGTCAGGATTCAAGCCCGAGTCCATGGTTTTAATTATGTTGTTATAAAATTTTATTCATATTTTTTTGGAGTAAAGTCAATAAATATTTCATGTGTATGAGTGAATGAACACTGAATGAATGAAACATTTCCCAGGTAGCTAATCCTTGAGTGGGGCATGTCTTACATGGATAGAGCTTAGGGACTCTATGATTTATCTTTACCTTTGCTTGGTTATTCAGGATAAACTTCCTGAAAAAATACAGGTATGTTTTTGTGAAATTTTGAGTTTTGAATAGGAATAAGGAGACTGACTTGGAAGAAATAAAAAGAAAATGATTTTTTTATATGAAGAACCACCTAAAAAAGTTACAGTGACGGAATTAGAGACAGAAAATAAAAACAGCTAACTACTTCTTTGTTTGAATTTAAAGCATTAACATGGGAAAGGAAAGAAATTTTATGCCTATTATCTGGGTAGGTTATTTGAATGTGGTACAAACAGCAGTAAGGAATCGTCTAACTCAGTGAGAGGTGATGATGCAGTTGCTGTTGAATATTTTTGTTATTTGACTAGAGCCTTTTGCACTGCTCAGGATGTAGAGACCAAAGGCAGCAAGTGGGTAACAGAGGAGGCATCTTTAATCTAAAACCTGATAAATGATTTACCGTAGATACAATGCAGAAAAAAGTATTTGAAGAGCTATCCCAGGGAGAGAAGACATGCTTCCCATTAGAAAGTCATTTGAACATGAAAAAAACCCACATAGTTTCTCTTCTTGACTTCTTAGATTCTTTTATTTGATTTTGTCTTCCTTTTCATTATAAGCCAGAATTAGGTATTAATTCTTCCCAAGTAAGTAAGAAGGCTAAGAGATTTTAAATGTAAATATTATTGTCTCAGTTATTTATGTCAACTTGAAACATAGCATAAATAATCCAAACCATGCTTTTTCTACCCCACCCCCCTGCATGGGCAGGCACTGGGAACCAAACCATGCTTTTTTAAATGTTAAAATTGAATTCAATGTATTGGGAGGTAGGGGTACATGAGAGCAGATAATTATTTTATTTTGCCAAAGTTAATAGTGAAATAAGTTTACATTTTCACAAGCCTAATAAAGAAATTTAGGAATGATTGGGGGTCAAAGGAAGTCCAAAAGGAAATTTAAAATTTTCCATGAAAAATAAGTATAAGAGTTCAATACTAGTATTAATATGAATGTAAAATATATGTATTTTTAAATTTAGAAATCATATCCCATTAATCATTATTATCCAAACAGAAATTCTGCTAGATAACTTTGACCCCAGAAAATAAATTAGGCTTATAAGATATAAATGATTAAGGTCATAATCATGCAGTGTTACATTATATTTGTAAAATCACTATAGCAAATATGGAGATTGTAATGTGTAAAGGGATTAAGCGTAAATACTTAGAAAAAAGTCTAGGTGACAGCACCAAACTTCTAACATGGGGAAACAAAAATTCTAACTGACTTTATTAATTCATTTGTATATTCATCCAACAAGCTTCACTGAATGTTAATCATATGCTGGCTTCTATGTTAGGTGCAGAGAGTAGAAATATCTGTCAAGGAGCTCATAACCTAGTGAGGGAGATGACAAGTACACAGACAACTGAAAAACAGTAGGATAAAGACGGAGATACAGAAGGAAACTTTAGAAGTATTTAAGCGATGGAGGAACTTGACCCATGAAGGGGTCAAAACTGATGAAATAAGTGAACCTCTCAACTGAGGATTTTTTTAAAAAAACTAATGATGTAGAAACATATATTCAATACAGAACTTCTTGGGGGTATTTTATTTGCATACACTTTCATAATTTTTGAAATTTTGACGATGAACATGTGTTATTTAAAACAAAATTAAATAAAATCATGACTGCTGAAGAGCTTGCTTGAAAATATATGTCCTTAAGTAAAGGTGTCCTTAAATTACCTGGGCTATCGAAATATTGACTGTCTAGGGCATTGGTTTGAAGATCACAGCCTACGGGACTCAAGTGTTCTTTACACTAAAGAAAAATTAAATTGAATAATGACATGATCCTCTTTTTGAGCTATACAATTCTCAAGTTGCATATAATGCTCTTTCTCATTCAAAACCCAGGTTGAAAGCTGTTTCTTCTCTATCTCGCCTGCCACAGACAAATACTAACTCTAGAATTGTTAGTGGGGAGCGCCAAACAGGAAAGATTTCAGTCGCGTAGCACACAGCAAAGTTTCCTAGGAAACCTCTTTTACTCTCTCTCTCTTTTTCCAAGATTCCAAGATCCTGTAAGGAAACTATCCCATCTCTCTTTTCTCTTCTAGAAAAATCCTTTCAACTTTGCCAGGAAAATTTCTGCCGTTCTCTTCCCCTACTTTCATATACAAAATTCTAAATCCGCTTGCATACCACAGTTAGCTAGTCAAAAACAAAACCAAACAGCATCAAACCAAATCCACAGCCATCTGTTATCCCTATAAGCACATTATTGAAGATATGCCAATTATCAACATCATATAAGATATAAATAATGAAGTAGCAGAAAATAAAATTCCTTTCCAAATGCAAGGGGCAAAGTGAAACATTCCGCTTCTTGATCCTCGTCCCCCCAGGCAGAAATCGCTATTCCTTTCCTGGTGATACTCATTTCAGTCACATGGTTTACCCTTCAGTGCTGTACAGAAGGTCACATACCAGTCCATCTGCCACGTTTTTTATATGGGAAAATATTAAGTCATGAGCTGAGTCATTTACACAAGAAGCATTTTTAACAGGTGCTGTGGAAAAATGGGGCCCTAACTTTATAGGTCAGAGTATAAAAACTAGTTTGACTAAGAATTGAAGTGTGAACGTGACAGCCTTTCTAAAAATTATTGTAAATGGTTACCCAGCTGTGTTAAGAAGATATTTTGGAAACAGCAGTTAGCAAGTCAAAGAGCCTGCTTTGGAGAAGGCTGTGATGAGTTGTTGGGAATGAGATGGAAGGAAGCCATTTGGTTTCATTGTAGGGTCAGCCAATTTGGCACCCCAGGCATAATTACAGATACTGTGAACAGCCCATAAGCCTGAGAGAGGGAGAGGGAGAGGGAAAGAGAGGGAGAGAGGGAGAGAGAGAGAGAGAGAGAGAGAGAGAGAGAGAATGAGAATCCAGGCACTTCAGCCATCTTCCTCCTGCTATTCTAACAAAACCTTTTTATCTTCACTTGATGAACATAACAAAAACAACATCAAATCATATCAGATACAAAATAAAGGCTTCAATTATGGTTAGTGGGTATGTTAAGATGGGAAATTATTCTTTTTTTTTTTTTAACTTCTAGGAAGGCAAAAAAATTGATGGAATAACATAATGTACTTAAAAGATATTGTGGATTCATTGTTCACAACAGAAAATTATAAATTTTAGTTAACAGTAGCATACCTAGAGGAAGGCTGCCTTGCTCTGATGGTTTAAGATTTTGGCCCTATGATGAGACTCAACTCCTGCTAGAGTCCTCCACAGTGAGGACAGGAGGTCATTTGTCATGCTTACTAGTGTCTTTGATGCCTGACATGCAGTAGGCATGTTAATAAACATTTATTGAATAAATAACTACATTACAGTACATCATATACCCATGTCACCCCTGTTCTGAAGGACTTTATAATGATATAATGGTGATGAGGATGATGATGATAATAAATAGGTATGATTTATTGAATTCCTTCCTTGTGGCATGGGCTTCACTATATATTTACACGTTACTTTATTTAATTCTTGCCACCAATATACAGATGAGAAAACTGAATTCCAGAGATGGAATTAATCCCCATCCCAATCAGTCTAACATGAAAGCAGCCCAATCTTTTCTCAGTACTTATTTCCTATAAACATAGAGCTAAGTTAAGGACCATGGGTGAAAAGTAAAATACCCTCATGGCTCCTAAGGAGCCAGTAAGAAGTAAAGAAACATACTAGAAGTGTCACAGGGGCAATTTGTCAGATAACTGTTACAAAAAGTCAGCACTACGAGTTTTAAAGAGGAAGAATTAGCTGTGTTCTGAAGAGCTCAGGAAATGCTTCGCAGAGGAAAGAGATTTGACCTGGGCATTGAGTATGAATAGAATTTGGATAGGGAGAAAATGCCAGTCAGGATTCTAGGTATGGAAAGGATGTGAGCCAAGTTGAGAGGCAGGAACATAGGACACATGTTCGGAAGACAATGAGGAGACTAAAGTGACTGGAGCAGACTTACAGGACAGCATTTGTTTAGGGAAATGTTTGTGATAAAGTCATCAATTGGCCACCAGTATTGGGTACCTTTGATGCCCAGCTAATACATTTGAAATGTATCCCTTCACCAAAACTTCTTGAGATAGTACATATTGTGAACAATTTCATTTATTCACTTGAAAATATTTTATCTGTGTTAGCTTTTGGTATCTTCCTTCCAGTCTGATTTCCATGGATATGTTACTAGACAAAGGCTGTGCTCAATGACCAATTCCTGAGACACCAGGGTTTCAAAGACAGAACGAGTTTATTACTAGGCATGCAGTAGGAGAGCAGATGACCTACTGGCCCAAAATTTGTATCCCAAACTGCAATGATTCTGATAGTTTTATTAGAGAAAATGATGGGAAGGGTTTAGGATAATGAGCATAGTTGCTCCAGATGATGTAATTAGAGGTGATCTAATTATTAAACATGTGCAAATTGATTACATGCTTGTTCACAGAACCTGTGTAAGCAAATGGCAGAATCAGGTATAGGTGACTTGCAGGATAAAGTTTAAGCTACTGTGCATGTTTGGCAGGCCTACTTTGGTTAGATCCAGTCTTGGTTTTCAAGATAACTTTGGGCTTGGGGTGGGTTAGTTCTGGGCTGACCCAAGACTCTTCATTAATAAACATTAGACGCTGTCTTTAGTAATTACAGGAGTCTAAAGTGGAAAACTTGATAAATGAGTGCAAGTGAAGATTAGTCACAAGGTTTTTACAATCACAGGGGTAGAAGATAAGGCTATCCAATCATTATCAGAGATCAAAACAACTGGATTACAATTTAGAGATTTCAGGTATTTCCCTCTGTCTATTCCAATACCCCAGAAAGCAAAAAGTAATATCTATAAAATAATTCAATAATCAAAATCATCCCTTAAATCCTAATTTCTTGGTTACAGATGTGGGGTGAATCAGCACTGCTGGGGATAGGACCCAAGAATCTGCATTTCAAGCAAACTTCCTTTCACATTCACTTGGGCAGTGATTTCCATTTGCTTTTTGTTAACAGCAGAACTCCTTCTTTAAATAAATATCCCTGGACAAAGTCTGGTATATTAAACAGGCAAGGGCTGCTGCTCTGGCTGAACTGGGCATCAGAACAGGGGCCTTACACCCTTACTTCTCCCTTGTTCTCCCCCAGCTGAGTCCCCAGGCACCTCCCTGGAGATTTATGGCCTGCTCCCCAGGGTTGTAGGCCAGGAATGCCACATTTCCTGTCTATGGAGGGGGAAGCTGAACCCTACTGTACTTAAAAGGATGGAGGAACCCTGATCTTTGGTACCTAAAAACGTTGGTTGGGTACTAACCAGGGGCCTTGAAAGAGATATGTTTTGAAGGCACAGCTTTGTGCGTGAAAGTGATGCCATCACCTACATATACTTTCTGTAATTTCCTAGCAGTCCAGAAGTCAGTTTTACTTAATATATATATTTGTTTCTTTATTAATTTTGGTTCACCAGGCAGTTAGTAATAAAGGCCCTGGAGAGAAACACAAAGAGAGCAGGTGATGTAAGAAGTTCATGAGAGTTTATCTTTTATGACCCATTGTGTATTTTCCCTTACTAATTGCCTTGAAAATAAATTCAGAATCTGTCTAATGTTTATTTTGAATATTTTTTACCTCAGTTTCTGTATCTATTGTAAGCATTCACCTTAATTGTGACTTGCCTCTGTAAGGCTGTTAGTATTCTAAATTCCACTTAAATGTTTCATGTTCTGTTGAGAAAGGTAACAATGCAATCATTAACTTCCCTTTTAGGACTGATTCTGGTTTTTATATTCTGATATTTGGGGAACTGAAACTAGACCACAGATTACTTAATGAAAAATGCAAAATTCTGCTTGCCACAGCAATTTCCTGTAATTTTCTGAGATTTAGGAATTATGTTTCAGAGTATTACTGGACAAAGGCTGTGGATTCTTTTGCCTGACGTGCTCAGTAACCAATTCCTGGGACACCGGGATTACAAAGGGAGAACAAGTTTATTACTAGGCATGCAGTAGGAGAGCAAATGACCTATTGGCCCATAATCCATCTCCCCAAACTCAGTAATTTTGATAGTTTTATTAGAGAAAGGATGGGAAGTGTTTAGGATACTGAGCACAGTGGCTCCAGATGATGTAATTAGAGGTGATCTAATTATTGAGCATGTGCAGACTGATTGCATGCTTAGTCACAGAACCTATGTAAGAAAATGGTGAAATCAGGTTAGGTGACTTGTAGGATAAAGTTTAAGCTACTGCGCATGTCTGGCAGGCCTACTTTGGTTAGATCCAGTCCTGGTTTTCAAGATGACTTTGAACTTGGGGTGGGTTAGTTCTGGGCTGACCCAAGACTCTTCATTAATAAATATTAGGGGCTGTCTTTAGTGATTATAGGACTCTAAAGTTGAAAAATTGGATAGCTGGGTATAAATGAAGGCTAGTAGCAAGTTTTTTACAATCACAGGGGCAAAAGATAAAGGCTGTACAATTGTTATCAGAAATAAGGGCAAATGGATTACAGTTTAGAGATTTCAGGTATTTCCATCTAGTCTACCATATCAGAAAACAAAAAGGATATCTATGTAATGATTCAATAATCAAAATCATACCTTAAATCCTGATTTCTCAGTTACGAGAATTGATAAGGAACTTCAAAGCTTTTTTATTTTTTGAAAAGTGAATCCATTTGCAACTTGTAACACTTGGGAAATAATTTGCCTAAATCATAAAGTTGTGATTCTCAAATTTTTGTGTGGATGGCAGTCATTCAGGTTCTTGGTTAAAGCACAGATTCCCAGGCTTCAACCCCTGATACTGTGATGTCAGTAGATCCGGGGTAGGGATCAAACTCTTCTCCAGATGACTTCTGATAAAAGTTGACCATATATAACACTTTGAGAAATGCTGGGGAGCAGAGTAAGTTCACATCAAGGAAATCTTTTGAGGGAAGCTTAATAGGTTTCACTGGAGCAGATACACCAGGGGAGAATTTCCATGTCACCCAGCACCGTGTTTACATCAGTGCAGAGCTGCACACAGCCAGGTGGTGAACAGGTGTAAGTAGTCCCATTGCAACCTGGGGATAGGAAATAAATATTCAGTGACATGTGGTCACGATGCTTAGGCTATGCTGTTGTTTATGTTTTTGTCATTCCATAGGCTTTGCTAATGGCATCCTAAGTAATTTCCGGGGGGTGCGGGTATTTTTATGTGTCCTTGAATTTTGCAGAAAGCCTATTTTCTTTTAAATGAATGACAAGTTCTGTAAATCCATCTGTTCGGAAATTACATTGACAACTGCATATCATATTTTAATTATAGAAGTTTCTTTTCATTATCTGTTCAACCCTCAATATATCATTACATATTTGTCTTTTCCTTACAGAGACAGTGAAGAGAGGACAAGCAAGTTATTTTAATTTGAAGCAGTTTTCTGAAGTACAAAATAGAGGTGTCCTATTACACATACAAACTTTTTTCATGGAAAATTTTCTTTTAAGTGAAGTTTTGTAAAGAGAGCATTATTTTCCCATTGGCCTTAATAATAGCTGGGTGGGTTGGGGGAGGTTTACCTTCACTTCTGGGATACACAACAGTTTCAAACCAGCACACTGCCCATGTGACTGTAGTAATTTAAGTTTGCCATTTCCTGTTTTCTGTTTCCTCATCTATATATATCTTCTTACCTTCATTAATTTAGTAAGTTATGCAATGCATTTTACTTTATACCTGCTATGTGCCATATTCAGTGTCAGGTGCTGGGGATACACGGTAATTTGGAAGAATGATAGATATGGAGCGAAATAGATGGAGTCACTGTGCTGTTCTAAGTTTCAAATGAGATTATGCATGTCAACATTATTTCAAGATATAAAGTGCTATATAAATACAAATTATTAATATTTCATTTCTCATTTCCAAGTCTTGTCTGCCCATGTAATTCATGTGTCATGAAATATCTATTTGAAAAGCTGAATAAATGTAGATATTTATTGAACACTTTATGTAATAGTAAAAGATTGGAATTAGCCTATCAAGAGGGAAATGATTATGGTACGTCTATACATAGGGATATATAATAATAATAACCACAACAAGCCTCTTATTGAACACTTAGTGCCAGGAATGAATCTACATGCTTTATTTATATATCAAATCAACTTAATTTTTATAGTACCTCTATGAGGACATAAAATTATCATCCATCTTTCATAGAGGAAAGAACTGTAGAGAGGTTATTTCCCCAAGTTTTCAAAGCTCATAAGTCATGTAACTGGAATATGAACACTGGTGATTTGGTTCCTAGTTTCCACATGCAACACTAGCATTTTGCACAGTTAGAATGAACAAAGCTGCTCTATATGTGTGAAAAACAAAGCTCTCCAAGATATACTGTGAAGAACAAAATAGCTATCATTGTGTAAAAGAAGGAAAGGTGGGAAGGAAAGAAGAAAGAAAGGAAGGATTCCTACATCGAAAACATGCATGCATGTACATAGAATATCTCTGGTAGAATATATAAGAAAATTATAACTGTTTCTGGGAGGGATTCTGAGTAGCTGGAGATTAGAAATAAGAAGGAGCCTTAGTTTTCACTATAAACCTCCTCCATGTCTTTTGATTTTTGTGTCATGGGAATACATTGTCAATTAAAAAGTAAGTATATTAAAAATTCTGTAAAGCCCTTATAATGAATCCTTGCAAGAAAGAACAATCTTATAATGTATATCATACCTTTCAGTTGATAGACTCTGCAGACACAAGTACATATTAGGGGTATCTGGAAGCCCTCACTGCAGGTGATGTTGCTATATGGTGCTCTGCTCCCTGCATCTGTATGAGGCTAGGAAGCAAGCAACACTCAAAGGAATTGGCCTCAGTGAATCTGCTCACTAATAGACTTCCCCTGGCTACCTAAGGCAGCCTAGCCCTGAAGATCTTTTCCCCAGGGCCAATCAACCCAAGCAGCACATTAGTGTTATTTGTTTAAGAAAGGTGGAAGAGCAAAGAGGAAGAGATTCCCCAGAGACAGGCACATAGAAGTTGACTAATAAATATATTTCGCATAAATGAGCTAAACAGAAAAATGGAAGAAGCAAAAAAGCTGTACACACAAAAAAAGGATATGTACAAATTTGTCCCTAGAATGTTTTACACAAGAGCCATTAGCTTGAATGTCATCAATGATGCAAAAAGTTCTATTTAACTTATCTTTTCCCCCAGGATGGTAGGTGGATGTAGGTAACAGATTTTAACTTTCTGTTCATAACTTGTGCCATTGATCCTGTCCATAAAAATCTTTGAAAATGATAAAAACAAAACAATATCCTGGCTAGGATTGCAATTTTATATAGGTACTAGGAGAATGTGAATTTGAAACAGACTTTTAAAGTTGTGGTTTTAAGCTCAATTTGGGCACCCAGACACAAAAAAAGGCTCTATGGCTCTTCAGTCCATCAGAGTATGGAAAATATAGGATATATCAGGACTGGGTTCATGCATTTAAAGGTACCACATCCCAAGTTAAGTTTCTGGTCTTGATAAGATAGTAGCTTAAGGAATCAGAAAGACACTCCAGTTTAAGGCATAGAAATAATGTATTATAAATTTAAAATTGGATTATTGTTCCTAATTTTTCTCTCTGCCCCATGCAACTTGCAGTGTCTTCCCTACGGGAGGAGTGATCTTCCCCATTCCCTTTCTGTCAGTCTTGACCATGTGCCTTGTTCTGTCTGTTGGCATGTGAGTGGCAGAGACATATGGGATGTCTGAGAAAAAGTTTTAAGAACAATCACATAGTTCTGCCATAGTTCTCTTTTCCCTCCATCCCTGGAATTGCACTTACCAAATAGGGGTTGCTCCTTCAGCCTAGAACCCAGAATGAAGAAGACATTTTGAGCAGACTCAGAGCCAATCCGTAGCTGACTCGTTAACTTAAAAGCAAGTTTTTTGGTTTGCTAAAGCTGCCAGAATGTATTATACCAGAAATGGACTGGCTTTTACAAAGGGGATATGTTAAGTTACAAGTTACAATTCTAAGGCCATGAAAATACCCAAATTAAGGCACCAACAAGAGGATACCTTCTCAGAGGAAAGGCTTTATTTGGTATCCAGGGTTCCTCTTTTACATGGGAAAGCACATGGCAATATCTACTGGACCTCTTCAAAATGTCTCTGTGGATATTCTCTTTCTCTCTCAGCTTCTCTAGGCTCAGGCTTTCCCTCTCTGTGAGCTCTCTTAAAGGACCCCAATGAAAGATTAAAACCCACCTTGAATTGGGTAGGTCACATCTCCATGGAAACAACCTAATCAAAAGGTCCCACCCAACACTAGGTCTGCCAGACAAGATTGGATTAAAATAACATATGCAAGGGCGGGCCACAGTGGCTCAGCAGGTAAGAATGCTTGCCTGCCATGTCTGAGGACCCGGTTTCGATTCCTGTTGCCTGCCCATGTGAAAAAAATATTTATCATAGGCATTTCTGGAGTACATGATACATTCAAATCATTACAGCAAGAAAATCATCTTTGTTGGAAGCATTAAGATTTGGGGGTTGTTTGTGACATAATTTTATGAAAGCTGTCTGATACAGAGTAATAACTTGAATGTCCGTGTTTACTGCAGGGAAGTTTTAAATGAGAGAAAGGAGTGAGTGAAATATAACTGCTATTCCAGCAGCCCCACTCTCTGAGACTGGGTGACTGATAGGTCTGACAGTGGTGTTGGCCCTGCTTGCTGATGGGTGGGTGGTGTCCATAGGCAGCTCAGCTCCTGGCCTATATGCTTTCATGGATGAAGATCTGGAAGTTGAAGCAATATTTAGGGAACTATGGAATACTGGCATCAAAGCTGCTATGAGAAAATACTCAATCCCATGAACTCTTGTGTAGTGGAGGTAAATATATTAAGTGGAAATCCAATGGTCTTGGCAGGGTTCATAGGTACCATCTTCTTGTATTGAATAGGGATTGCACATTCTTGTGAAAATGGTGAGCCCTCAGATTTCAGGAACCAGTAGGATTTTGACATACATCAAAGATCATTTCTATTGTGGATCTAGAGCAGTGGTCTGCAAATTTTTTTGGCAAAAAATCTGATAGCAAATATTGTAGGCTCTATGGGCCTTGTCATCTTTGGTACAGCTAGTCAGCTCGGCCACTGTAGTGTGAAAGCAGCCTAGACAATATGTAAACACATGAGTGTGGCTGTGTCCCAATAAAACTTTATTTGCAAAAACTGGTGACTATATTTGGCACAGGCCATAGGTTCTGACCCCTGATCTAGTGAAAAAGAAAATGGAACTTTTTTCTTCAATATCACACTCAAAAAAGTGATATCAGTTAAGGAAAAGTTGTTGTACAGATGCTATCTAGAAAATCTTGAAATGACCATGCTTACTTAGGAAATCATCATCACTGTGAAGAGAATTACCCTGTGGAACTATTTGGAAAGTTTAAGGGCAAACACTAAATCATCAAACACAATGAACGGTCCAGATGCCTTGGCATGGGTGATCAGCAGATTTAATGATGCAATGCAGTGTCTGAGGACCAAGAAGCACCACCCTGTGAGATCACGGAACATGCAGTGGGAAAAATAAATATTGATTCAGAGGGCTGAGAGTGTGGAAAATACAGAAGATGAGAAGCAACATTGTCTATAGGAATTCATTATTCCCACCTTGGGTCAGTGGTGACTGTACACATTCATTCTGCATTTGGCTTGTCAGAAAGAACATTAGCTCTAAGAATATGCCTGGACAGTAATCACAAGTTGATTTAGGAAAGAAACACTAGAACAGGGACTGATTTGTTGTATCTTGGGGTTTTTTTGTTTCTATTTTGGTGAGAAGACATATTTTATGTCTGAGAAAGGTTTTGTGCTTACTAAAGAAGAATGAACTTAAATACTTGATATACTTTTCTCAAAATCCAAAATATTTAAGTGTATGTTTCTTGGAGAGTTTGATCATTAAATCTACGAGGATCATGGGCAGAAACATTTTTCTTGACTTCTTCAGAAGGAATGTTATTCTTGGAGGTTCAGAGCAGTGTTTTTAACCATGAGGGAGCATGTGGTAGTTAGATTCAGTTGTCAACTTGGCCAGGTGAAGCTGCCTAGATCTACTACTGTGGACATGAGCCAATGGTACCTGAATCTCATCTGTTGCTGATTACATCGGCAGTTGGTAGGAGGTATACCTGTGCAATCAATAATGTTTGATTTAATTGGCTGGTGCTTAAATGAGAGACCTCAATGTGGCACAGCCCAAGAAGCTCAGCATACCTCATCTCAGCACTCGCAGCTCAACCCAGGCCTTTGGAGATGCAGATAGAAATCACCCCAGGGAAAGCTGTTGGAACCCAGAGGCCTGGAGAGAAGGCCAGCAGAGATCACCCTGTGCCTTCCCACATAAGAAAGAACCTCAGTTGAAAGTTAGCTGCCTTTCCTCTGAAGAAATAATGAAATAAATAAATCCCCTTTTATTAAAAGTCAATGTGTCTCTAGTGTGTTGCATTCTGGCAGCTAGCAAACTAGAACAGAGAATAAGAATGATTTGGGAAGGTTTTAGCTCTTAAAACTGAAGATTTCTGGTCTTCAAAAATTCTACTGGGTCTGGGTTATGGCCCCATAATTTGCACTTCAACAATAGCGTGGGTGATTCTGGGGCAGTTGACATCAAATTACATGGTGAGAAGCACCAGGAACACTGCGTCCTATGCTGCTGCTGCTGGGATCTTTTTTGTTGTTGTTTATTTATTTGTTTGTGGTTCATCATGGAGTGGTTTTTTTTTTTCTCTCTTTTTTTCTTGCTGCTGGGATTTTGCTGATACAAAATCCTGCCTCCAATGCTCAAGTTCAGGTAATACAAATTCCCCACTTTGCATGCATCCTTAATTTATTCACTGGATTTTATTATCTCTCACTGACTAGAGGCCTTAGATTTAACTTAGGAGATGTGGTTTTTAATCATATGTTATAACACGTACCACAATATGTACTATTTCATGTTAGTTTCTGAACATGAAATAAGATAATTTCTTTCCTAATCTGTGTTGTAACCACCAGACATTTTTGTTGTTTCAGAGGAAATACAAGTATCTTAGGGGAAACAAGTTATTTGCTATGCCATATTCTTGCCTGAGGTTTTACTTTATATTTTGAAAAATTATTTTTGGCAAACACATGGAAATAAAACTTGCCTTTTCTTATATTTTTAATTTCTAGTGTTATATCATTGTTAGTGTGGTCTTTGAGTACAGTAAAAATAATAACTTTGTACATTGGGATATAATACTATAAAGATATAATACTATAAATTTGAATATATCAAGAAAAGATGTGTCTGAGGGGTCATATAATTCAAATAACATTATATTCAAATCAAAAGCAATTTATGTATGAATAGGAAAACTTTATATGACAGAATACACTGATATCTAGTTTATAGTTAATTAATGACACTTTGGGCTATTTATGTAAAAGCGAAGGCTTGAAAGGTAAAGAGTTTCTATTTGAAGATGAAAATGTTTTGATAAACGATGGTGATGATGGAAGCACAACATTGTGAACATAATTAACAGCACTAAAATATATATCCAAATATGGTTAAAAGGAGAAATGTTAGGTTGTATATATGGTAATAGAACAGAAAATTTAAAATCCATGGAACAGCATTCACTTAAAAAAGTTATATTCTTGGGGTGGCCACGGTAGCTCAGCTGGCAGATTTCTCGCCTGCATGCCAGAGACCCAGGTTCACTTCCCAGTGCCTGCCCAAGCAAAAATAACAAATAAATAAATAAATAAATAAATAAATAAATAAATAATTTTAAAAAGTTATATTCTTGTTCAGGGATGTAAATTCCAGTTATAACAGGGTTTCTAAGAGAAAATCATTTGCACATGGAGGCACAGCAAAAAGAGCAGAGGCTTCTAATCAGATAGAAAAGATTTGCTGTTAGTTTCTCCGCCCACTGTCTTCTCAGGTCAGCTGGCCTTTCTGACATCATTGTCCCTTTCTGTAAGGTGGGAAGGAAATTCTTCACCTCATAAGTTGTTATAAGAATTAAATGAGGTGATTATAAAAAGTATTTGCAAAGTCCCCTTGGGGGAATGGTGAGAAAGGGGGAAAATTCAACTTCCCCATGTGAAGAATTCCTGATGTGCTCACAGGCAGTGGGGACAAGCAAAGCAATAGGCCGAGCCCTCATTCTTGGGGTTTGTTCATACGAAACTTATCCCCTAAAAGGATAGACTAAGCTTACTTAAAATTAGGCCTAAGAGTCACCCCCAGAGAACCTCTTTTGTTGCTCAGATGTGGCCTCTGTCTCTCAGCCAACAGGACAAGCAGACTCACTGCCTTCCCTCTTTCTATGTGGGACATGACTCCCAGGGATGTAAACCTTCCTGGCAATGTGGGACAGAAATCCTAGAATGAGTTGGGACTCAGCATCAAGGGGATTGAGAAAACCTTCTTGACCAAAAGGGAAAAGAGAGAAATGAGACAAAATAAAGTGTCAGTGGTTGAGAGATTTCAAGCAGAGTTGAGAGGTTATCCTAGAGGTTATTCTTACACATTATATAGATATCACCTTTTTAGTTAAGGTATATTGGAGAGGCTGGAGGGAAGTGCCTGAAAATGTAGAGCTGTGTTCCAGTAGCCATGTTTCTTGAAGATGATTATCTGATGATACAGCCTTCACAATATGACTGTGTGATTGTGAAAACCTTGTGTCTGATGCTCCTTTTATCTATGTTATGGACAGATGAATGAAACACATGGACTAAAAAGAAATAAATAATAGGGTGAACAAACGTTAAAATAAATTTAGTAGATTGAAATGCTAGTGATCAATGAAAGGGAGTGGTAAGGGGTATAGAAAAAAATGGGGGGAACAAAGGCTAAAATATATTGGGTAGATGGAAATACTAGCAGTCAATGAGAAGTTGGGGTAAGGGGTATGGTATGTATGAGTTTTCTTCTTTTTCTCTTTCTTTTTCTGAATTGATGCAAATGTTCTAAGAAATGACCATGGTGATGAGTATACAGCTATGTGATGATATTGTGAGTTATGGATTATATACTAAGAATGAGATGATCATATGGTAAAAATGTTCATGTTTTTATATGTTGTTATGTTTAAAAAAATAAAAATGAGGTGATTATAAAATATTGAGCCCAAGTAGGCACTGAGAAAATGTCAATTCCAGTTTCTGGGCAGAAATGGACTGATAGCATTCCTGAATTCTGACCTTGAAAATGTCTTTTGTTTTCCAATGAGGATTTAATTAATCTGTATTCCTTTCTATATCACTTCCCTCAATGCCATGCATTGGGTTTTGATATAATCCTGTCATAGAGTCTTGTAATGTATAAATAAAGAAGAAAAGTCATATTCACTACATAAAATTTTGTTTTTTATTCTAGTCATAACATTGTAACTCTAATGACCATTGCATTTGGGTCACAAGAATTTAATATACATTAGTTTGTGTTTTTACATTAGTTTTAAAGATTAATTTTTAATGCTGCTTTGCTTTCATAAATCCCAGAAGTAGAAGCAGATGTCTTATATTCTGCAGCATAAGCATAATTTAAGCACACTTTTGCTTTTTACTTTTTTGCTTTTCACTTTTTAAAATTTTGCTCATTTTTATTGCATAAGTACTGGGTGTTCATTGCAGAAGAATTAGAAAATATAGACTAAAACATAAAGAAAACTATTCAAAATTCAGCAAATCAGAAATAATCACTGGTTACATTTTGAAATAGATCCTTTGAGACATTTTTCTATCCATACATATATTTCATATATATATATATAATACACATATTATAATCCTTTGTCACTCTAAAATAAATGATGGCCCTCTCTTTCAGTCAAATGTACTTCTATAATATAACTTTTTTGACTGCATCACATTCAGTCATTTGCAAATGCTCTAATTTAAGTGACATATCCCTATTTTAAAACATTTAGATTATCTCAATTCCTTGTATTATAAAAATGTTTCTATTAGTATCCATCTTTGTAAAACTATTGACTTAATTTAGGTTATATGTAGAATTATTGTCTGAATCCAAGCACATTTAAAATTCATCATAAGTGTTCATAAGAAACTTCCTTCTTTCTCCAGTAGAGGTTTCTTTCTCACTCTGCTGCTAAAAAACCACCTCTACAGAATGTTAACTCACTGTTGCTAGTGTTGCAGACACATTAAGTCTTTTTTCCCCTCACTGTTTATTTTTAATCCATATGTTTTACTCATCTGTCCATACCATAGATAAAAGGAGCATCAGACACAAGGTTTTCACAATCACACAGTCATATTGTGAAAGCTATGTCATTATCCAATCATCTTCAAGAAATGTGGCTACTGGAACATAGCTCTACATTTTCAGGCACTTCCCTCCAGCCTCTCTAATAAACCTTAACTAAAAAGGTGATATCTATATAATGCATGAGAATAACCTCCAGGATAACCTCTCAACTCTGTTTGAAATCTCTCAACCACTGACACTTTATTTTGTCTCATTTCTCTCTTTTCCCTTTTGGTCAAGAAGGTTTTCTCAATCCCCTTGATGCTGAGTCCCAGCTCGTTCTAGGATTTCTGTCCCACGTTGCCAGGAAGGTTTATTTCCCTGGGAGTCATGTCCCATGTAGGGAAGGGGAGAGCAGTGAGTTTGCTTGTCATGTTGGCAGAGAGAGAGAGAGGCCACATCTAAGCAACAAAAGAGTTTCTCTGCAGGTGACTCTTAGGCCTACACTTAAAGTTTTCATGATAACCAGCCTCCAATTAATTCTATTTTTTTTTTAATTCCCAAATGCTAGTTGTCCCCAATTAAAGTTTTTTCCTATAATTCATTCAATTATTTATTTCTTCAAAGAAGAGTTGGGATTCTAAACTGAACAAGATATTCTTGAAAATAAAGAATTTGTTGGAGGAGACATCAGAGTGCTGGAATTTGGGAGAGCTCCTGTGAAGGTGGGTTCTCTCCTTTGAATTTCACTCTAGCCTCTGAACTAAATTCTCAGCTTGGTCCCTGTCTGGAGACTTCCCTGCCTGCAGTATGATGGTAACCAACCCACTTCTTTATTCTAGCAGTCTCCATACCTAGTAGCTCCCAGGGATGGCCCCACCCTGATTAGCTCTCTAACTAGCCTGATGCCATCCTGAGCTTGTTTTTATTCTTTAATCTAGATTAATATTGAGAGGTTTTCCAGAATTTTATGTACACATTCCAGAACTACTTTTTTATTGGAACTTACTTTTTATGTTCTTTTTTAATACTTAGAAGTGAAGTCCCTCCCTCTGTTGTGCATTCAATGTTTCAATACACATTCCCTGGATGCCTGCACTGTGCTAGGTACTAGGTAAATGGTAGGAAGAGTGATGCACATGGCTCCTGCTTTCAGACAGCTTATAACCTTGAGGGAAAGGACGCTTTCTCCTTTCACTCCAGTGCCTCCAGGAAGCATTTGTCAACAATGAGATACATTTGTAAGTATCTACCATAGAAGGCCATATGTCATAAAAGTTATAGGCAAATGTCAAAGAAGTATAGGGGTTCAGGAAGGAATTCTAAATTAGGGATGTCAAAGGAGAATGAGACAGTATTTGAAGTTGACCTAGAAAAGATAGAATTTTTATAGTTAGAATAAGGCACTGTGGCAATCCTGGGGTCGGGACCCCTCCCTTAGTAAGCTAGGGCAAGGTGCTTTATTTGTCAAATGAAGATAAGAGTATCCTCATCTGTCAATTGGGATAGTAATGGTACCTATGTCCTAAGGTTGTTATGAAGCTTAAATCAGTTCATATTTAGAAAGCACTGAGACCAGTAATAGGTCCATAATAATCACATTTAATTGTTAAAAATAAACATATAAGCAGGAAAAAGAAATTTGAAGTTATCTGGCAATATCTTCCATGACAATGTAATTAAATGAAATTACTATATCTAGTTTACAGATAAGGAAATTGAGGCTCAGATGAGTTAAGCAGTTTACTCAGTCAAGGTCACAAATTGTTTTTGTAATCTGCTGCATAACCAAACTAACTCTAAGCTTTGCAGCTGAAAGCAAAGGTTTCATTTTATTCATATTTAGGGGTTAGGAATTCAGGAAGAACCTAGATGTTTTGTTTCTGGTGTGTGTGAGAGTAGCTGGGTTAGCTAGGGCTGAAGTAACCACTTTTGAGATGGCTTCTTCACTTACATGCCTGGTATCTCAGTTTCCTTACCCTCTCTCACCCTCCACATGGTAACACATGCTCCAGGACCTCTCCACATGGCCTGATCTTCTTACACTATGATGGTCTCAGAGTATTTGCTCTCTTTACACTGCAGTTAGCTCACATAAAGAAGGGGAAGGACTGCCAGGCCAGGTGAAGAGCAGTTCCTAAAATTGTCATAGCACCACTTCTTCTGTGTTCTGTTCATCAAAGCAGTTATAGGACCCATCTGGACTCAAGGGGCTGGAAAAGTGAACTCCACTTTCTGTAATGGTAAATTCACATCATAGAAGAAAATGTGGAGTTACTGTTACAGCCATCTTTGGGAAATACAATCTGCCACACACATGTAATAAGTGTCTGACCTCAGATATATAGTATCAAAGAGCTAATGCCAAAGATTAAGCTGTTAATTTTTGCATTACATTGAAACTCAGAGAGTCTAAGAGAGCAAGGGTCAGTAGATCTCTTTTTTAAAAATTCAGAGACATTGATATTGTCCTTTAAGTGACAATGACACAGAATAGTATTACAAATAAACTGACATTCACTTCTCTGTTACCCTCATTAAGATAACCACAAAGTTCCTGTTTCACTGAGTAGGCTAGGTTTTCATGATCTCTTGCCTGAAGTTCTTGCCCTCATTTTATGGCTCCACCCTCACCAAAGGGAAAATGCCTACCTAATGGACTCAGCACTTCAACGTATAGGTACACCTCCTGGGTCAGCGGTTGCCTTGAAAAGGCGTTACCTCCCGTCTTGAGGGTATAGTCCATTCTCCAGCTTCCTGGTCTTAACCATTTACAGAACCTACTTCTGAAAAGTAGGTTTCCTTTATAAGAGCAACCACTCTGCCTTCTGATTAAATGTAGATATTGGACAGAGCTGTAAAATGCATCCTGGGGAAAATTCTGCGATTTTTCCTTTTTATATATGCTAAACAATTTCAAATTACCCTTCAAAAACATGAACACTATACATATTGAAAGGTCACATTCTTTTGGAATGCAAACCAAAGCAAAACCTATATCAGTGTCTCTGTTGTCATTGTCTCTTTGAAAGCATTAAAGTAGCAGTATTTCAATCACTTTTTAATAATTTATTCTTGATTCTTGAAGCTTTCTTTGCCATCCACGTTATCTAATTCATGCCATGTAAAGTGAGAGTTCTGGCATTCATAAAGTATTTCCTGGATTCCTACCATGTAGTGATACCAGTTTTGTAGAACTAAAACACGAGACACCCAAATAAATTTGAACTTAAGATAAACAATGAATAAATTTTTAGTATAAGTATCTCCCATGGAATATTTGGGACATACTTATACTAAAATATTCACTGTTCATCTGAAATTCAAAACTGGTCACTCTGTATTTTATCTGCCTATCCTTCTACCAGGTTGTAGGCCCTATGCTGGGTCCAGAGAGACTACTATGAGTGAGTTCTGATTATTGTCCTCAAGGAGCATGTAGCCTACTGATACAACATGTTGTGAAAAGCAATGGAGTAGAGTTAGAGAGATGTTATAAGAGAAGTAAATACAGGCTTTGCTTCTCTTTGGTTAAAAAGGACTTCATCAGAAATGATGTTTAAGCCCCCCTAAAGGCCCACAGTCTTGTACTTAGAGGCTACTGAGAGTGATTATAAGCAATAAGAGGCATAATCAGATTATACACTTCTGAAGGGAGACATTGTAATGTGTACTAATGAAGGGGTGAAATCAGGGAGACCTATAAGGAGGTTGCAGCGATCCAGAAGGAATATAAGGGCCTGACTTAAGAGAGTGACAGTGAGGTAGAAAGGAGTGAATGGATTCAAGTGATATTCAGTAGTTTAGATTTGGGGTTATTTAGTAATGGTCGAGAGGGAGAGGAAGGAATCAAGAATGCTGGTGTGTGGAAGGAAGTGCCATTCATTGATATGAGGAGCATAGGCGTAGCATGGTTTATGGTTGGCAGATTCAGTCTTGGACACATTGAATTTGGGGTACTTGCAAGTTGCACAAGTAAAGACATTCTGTGGGCAGTAGGAAATAAGGATCAGTGGCTGGCCATTGAAACCATACAAGAGGCCTGTATAGTGAGACGCAGTGTTCCTGGAATATAACTCTGAGGATGGAGCTAAAAAGGGAAAGACAAATAAGAGTGTGGGGATTGGTTTTGCTCTATAAATTGGTTTGCAGATTGTGCCAGTTTGAATTTGTTGTGTACCCCAGAAAAGCCAAGTTCTTTAATCCTCATTCAACATTGTTGGGTGGGATCTTTTGATTGTTTTCCATGGAGATACGACCCACCCAATTGTCGGTGATAACGTTTTTGTTGTTGTTGTTGTTGGGTGGTAATTTTGATTAGATGGTTTCCACAGAAATGTATCTTTACCCGTTCAAAGCAGGGTTGCTTACTGGAGCTTTTGGAAAAAGCTTTAGAACCGACAGAGTTCACACAATTATGCACCTTTGGAGATGCATAAAGAAGTCGCCCCTGGGGAAGCACAGAGAGAAAGCCAGCAGACTTCATCCTGTGCCTTTGCAGCTGAAAGAGAAACTGTGGATGTCAGTGACATTCTTGAGCCAAGGTATTTTTCCCTCAATGCCTTAGTTTGGATATTTTTATAGCCTTGCTTTAAATTTGAATATTTTCACGGCCTTCGTACTGTATACTTGCAACTTAATAAATTCCCTTTTTAAAAATCATTCTGTTTCTGGTGTATTGCATTCTGGCAACTTACAAACTAAAACACAGATATTTTTCAAAATCTAAAAATATAATAAAATGTCCATTGGGCTCTTAACAGCTGAAGAATTAACATTAGCGATTTTGAGTTTACCATGACCAAAGTTTCATACGGTATGGCAATTTATAGTTTGTGTAGAGCTAGGAGTTTTTAAATCACTTACACAAGTCCTCTGGGTAGTGAGGGGCTGACATTCGCTTTCTAGACAGGCTTGTGGTTCTTTGTTGTATGCACAGTAACTGTCATTAACTGGGAGGAGAATGGTGAGAATGTTCCTTTATGCAAAGTAATTCTGGAAAGGAAGGCTTCTGCTGATGTAGCTGATTATAAATGAAGCAAAAAGTGCACAGCTTTATGAAATTGACAGTTCTTAGCCAAATAATAGAACTTGTGGATAAACTAAGGAGATATATACCAAATTTGGTTATATCTTTCAGCTGATGCAAATGACAAATAGAGAAGGAGTAAAAAGCACCCTAACTTAAAATATGGATTATAGTTAATAATATAATGAAAACAATATTGTTTCATCAATTGTAGTGAAGTTACCACACTAATGCAAAATATTAATAATAGAGAAACTACGTTTGAAAGGGGGAGGGTATATGGGAACTCTCTGTTTTCTGCATGATTTTTCTGCAGACCTACAATGTCTCTAAAAAAAAAAAAGAATGAAAATGATTAACTTATTTCAGTATCTAGTTCAGTCAGAAATCATATTATAGCTTTATAAGAGACTATGGCTCTATATTTATAAAATAAGAGGTCTGAAGTGTCACTTGATTTTTCAGTTATATTTTATTCATTTTTTATGAGACACATTATAGTGTGTTCATAAATCTGGAGATTCTCGGATATGTCCCTTGAGACTCTCAATAATCTGATATATATGGTAAGCTATATTTGGGTATGAATTTGTAAGATATGCATTTATGTGTATGTTGATAATACTAATGAGAAAATTCACAGACCAAATACTATGTGCTAGTCTCTTTGTGAGTAGGATGAGTTAATACATGTAAAACACTTAGAATGGTGATTGGCACATATTAAATACTAAATAAATATTTGCAATTATAACTATCTTTATAATATGCCTGAAGTTAATAGAGGAGGGAACTGAAGTCTAGAAGTTAAGAAACGTATCCAAGGCAACTAGTAGTAGAGCTAAGATTTACATTCAAGTAGATCCAGAGCAGAGCCCTCTATTTTTTATCTATTTTCAGCATTCATACTTTCAAGGAACTATTTGAGAAATTCTCATGTCAGTCATCATTCTTATCGCAAACTGCGGGAGCGGAAGTTTTCCATAAATGTTTAACTGTACTTGGCAGTGAAAATCACATAATTCAATATGAGATGAGAAAAATGATTGGTGTTGAGGTTTTCAAAGGATATTTTATTTCAACTGTCTTTTAAATGCTGATTCTCACATGCATCATGCCAGATTTAACTTATATCTGAAGTCATGTTGTGGAATATTGAAATTTTGAAGTGTCCTTAGGAGCCATTAAATTCAGTGGTTCCCAGATTTGGTTGATAATAGAATCATGTAGGTAGGTAGTTTTTGAACACAAATTCTAGTGCCTTGCACCCAGAGCCTTGTGTCGAGAGGGCCAATGTGGCACATAGGAATCTGTTTTTATAAAGGTTACAGGTGATTTAGAAGTTGAACAAAATTTGGGTTTCATTAATCTAAACCCCTTCATGTTATAAAGGAGAAAATTCAAATCTAAAGAGGGTAAGTACTTTAATATGCACATTTTATTTTGAAAGGTTAGTTAAGTTTTTTCTATTAATTCATAATACTGATATTAATGGTATCAAGTCTGTATTAGGACTGTACTTACTGATGTATTATATTATGTATTGGTGGTTTTCTATCAGGCCTTTTAAAAATATTTCATTTTATTTTTTAGAAGGTTTGCATTTTCCTAATAGTTATCTTTATAGTACCACCTTATATAAAGTGACTTTAGTTTGCTTTCTTTTTATAAGCATCCACTATTCTTTTATTGGCTTTAAATTTTATCCTGTGGCTCTCACCTATTTTATGTAGCAATGAATGAAGTTACTTTATATTACCTTTTCTCTCTTCCTCTTCCCAATTTTTATTTATATTATTTTTATGTTGGAAGAACATATATTTACATATTATTTCTCCCACCTTTGACAACATCTTTGCTTTAGTCTTGGGTATGTAATAATATTGCTCACCAACACCCACCACTTCCTTTTGTTCTTTTGCCAAAGCTTCCCCAGTCTTCTTTTTGTTGAAGTTTATTTTCTAGTACAGAGCTCAGCAGACTATGGCTCATGGGCCAAATCTGGCCTGCCACCTGTTTCTATAAATAAAGTTTTGTTGGTACACAGTCACACTCATTTATTTATATGTTGTCTATGGGTGCTTTTGCATTACAATGGCAAAGTTGAGAAGTTGAGTCAAAGATCATATGACCCTCTAAAATAAGTCTATCTGGCCCTTTGTAGGAAATGTTTGCAAAGTCCTGCTCTAGTAGAATACTCAGGTACGACTCATGAGTACATTGTCCATTGTCTACTGAGTTCTTAGATGTTAAGAAGTATTTTCCTATAGTCATTGTACTTGAAAGGCATCTTGGTGGATCGTAAAATTATTGATTCATAACTTTTCCCCTTGAGTTTTAAGAAAATGTTACTTAATTGTTATCTTGCTTTGTATGTTGCTATCAGATACCAACAATATTTAATTATTTCCACTGTAAGTAACTTGATTTCTGTTGCCTGGTAGTCCAGATGACTTTTTTCTTAATTTTTGAGTTTAATAATTGTATTAGTATATGTTTCAGAGGTTGCAATTCTGACTCAATTTCCCAAGTACCTTGTAAGAGGTCTTTCAATACATAGACTCAGGTCTTCTTTTATGTCCGGAAAGTTTTCTTGGATTATAATGTTAAATAGTAGGTCTGTTCCTTGTACTGTTTTTCCCCTTTAAGAACTCCAATTATAAACATATATTAAATTTTCTCTATTTTCTCTATCTAACACTACTTTTCTGACCCTTTTTTCCTTCTTTATTTATTAGACTAGGCCATTTTCATTACGCTCTTCAATGTCCTTTTTTCATATTTTACGTAAAATTTATTCTCCTATGAATTTTTCTCATAGAAAATGTTGTTGAGCATTTTCTGTAGTTATTACTGTTTGTATATCATTGTGAATTTTTTGCCCATTTTTTTTGTCACAAGTTGTTTGTCTTTACTACTGAATTCTATTGTTTTTATATGTTCTGGATAAAAATTATGTTTTTAAAAAGAAATATGTATATTGAAAATATTTTCTTCAAGCCTACAATTGCTTACTTATTTTCTTAACAGTTTTTTTTGATAAGTATAGGGTCTTAATATTGATATAAAATTTTAATTTTTTATACTATTAGTACTTTCTGTGCCTTGTAAAAGAAATATCTGCCTACTCAAAGGTCACAAAGATCTTTTCCCATGTTTTCTTCTAGAAATTTTACTGTTTTAGCTTTTGTGTTGGGGTTTATTGTTCAGCCAAAATTAATGTTTTTGTTTGGTGTGATAGGAGGATGGGCTTTCTTTTCCCCATGGATTCCCAGTTTCAGCAATATTTGTGGAAAATATTTTACTTTTTGAGTTGTTCTGACACCTTTGTTGAAAATTCAGTTGATTATATATGTATATAGACCGTCTAATTTTCCTTGATTCATGGGTTATTTAGAATGTGCTGCTTAATTGCAAATATTTGGGTTTGTCTATTTTTCCCTTTAGTTCTGTCAGGTTTTTCTATCTTCATGCATTTTAAGCTCTGTAATTAGCTTGCATAGAACATATAGCAAGGGTTCACAAACTTTTTCTGTAGAGAAGCAAATAATAAATATTTTAGGTTTTGTGGGCAATAAGGTCTCTCTCACAACTACTCAACTCTTCTTTAAAGCACAAAAGCAGGCACAGGTAATATATAAACTTATAAGCAATGCTGTGCTCTGATAAAACTTCATGAAAAAAATAGGCATTGGGTCATATTTAACTCTTAGATCATATTTGCCAGTGTTCAACATAGAACTGATATTTCTTTTTGATGATAATATCTCTAGTAATATTTCTTTTCTTGAAGTCTGTACTGTCTGTTATTAATATAGTGACTTCTTTCTTATTGTTACTATTTTGCACCTATTTTTTGCTTTTAATTTATTTATGTCTTTATATTTAAAGTGTTTTCTTGTAAATAGCATACAATTGGATTTTGCTTTTTTCCACACATGCTAATTAATCTCTGCTACTTAATTGATGTGTCTAGCCCATTTAAATTTAATATGGTTATCTATATGGTTGGGTTAACTCAACCACCTTGCTTCTTATTTTCTGTTTGTCTTAACTGTTTTTGAATAGTATATTATTTATGGGAATGGAAGCATAAGACAGAATGGAGATCAAGAAATAATTGGAGCTAGAGAAAGAAATGCAAATTGGTAAGAAATAGGAAATAAAACTAAGGAAGAATATCACATGATAAGCAAGTTGGATGCCACCTTATAGCCAGTGGGGAGTGAAGACTAGGTAGTGACAAAATCAGAGTTGTCCTTTAGAAAGATCACTCCAGAAGCAGTGTTGAAGATGAATTAGAGAGTGTTAACTCCAAAGATAAGGAGAACAGTAGAGGTGATATTGGAAAGTCCAAGGAGGGAATTACGGGTCTCTGAATTAAAGTAGTTGCAGTGGCTATAGAGAGCACAGACAAATTTTAAAATATTTAGGAATCTAGTCAATAATATGTTTGACTGAATATTAGAAATAATGAAGAGGAAGGCTTTTTATAACCACTCCTGGAGTATAGTCAGGAGGGGTTTGATTTCATTAACTACCTTAAAGACAATAAAAGGGCCTGGTTAATAAATTTTAGACATATTTCATTTGCAAATTGCATGGTATATTCAGACGGAGCCATCTAGTAGGCAATAAGATAGATAAACCTGAGGATCAGGGTTTGGGAATCAGCAGTATAAAGTTTTAATAATAACCAAATGAGCTCAGGCAGGTGGAGGTGGGGGTATAAACTGAGAGAAGAACATGAGATTAAGGAATAGAACCCTGGTTCATCAATATTGAAGGTTAGTGATGGAGAACTCCAAGAGAGATGTCAAGGATGAATGACCAGAGTTCAGGGTGAGTTCTTAGGGATTTATTCCACTAGAATGATGCATTCTTTCTAGTATTGAAAGATCTACCACAAGGTTAAAGAATATTTTGATGACCTTGATTAATTTTCTTGTGTAAAGTAAGGATTCAGATAGCTAAGATAGTGGGAGTTTCTGTGGCTTGCTTCACTAAAAAAATATGCAGTGCCTATGGACTACATACGAAGGTAAATGAAACATTTTTCCTGCCTTTGCTATGATATAGTGTGGTATGGTATGGTAAGGCATGACATGGCAACGGTATAGTTTAGTGTATTGGGAGAGAAATTTAACACAAAGCAGTAAGTGGGGTTCTCAGTATGCTGTGTGAATAAAGAGGAAAGATGCCTTCTCCCCCTGACAAGTACTCAGATGTTATGTCATACGAGTAGAATAAATGTGAATTCTTATATATATATATATGAAAGTTTCTAAAGATATATCCAGTCAATAGAGGATTAAACCAAAGGAGAATTCATACCTCATTTAGAGGGTTGAAATGAGGTACATGCTATACAACCCCTTTCAATCGTGTTCACCATCAATATGGCAATAATACTTATAAACCCATTAATGAACTGCCTTTACTTCTATTCTTTCCCTTACATTTAAGTTCAATCTCATTAGCTAACTGTTCACCCATCTCTAGCTTTTGTGTATCTCTAGGTCCCCTGTATTCTGGATTATAAACCTCTGAGTTTACCTTTACCAAGATCATAAAAGCAAAATAATGTAGTATCTATCCTTTTATGTCTGGCTTATTTCACTTAGTTTGATGTTCTCAAGGTCCATCCATTTTGTCATATGCTTCAGACATAATTTCCTCTTACTGCTGCATAACATATACCACATTTGTTTATTCATTCATCTGTCGATGGGCACTGGCTTGTTTTGGAAGAGTCTCAAAAATCGTATGTCTTAAAATCTTATACTATATAAAACCTTGGCATGGAGAACTTAAGGATCTTGCAAGTAGCAGTTGGATCATCCAAGTAGCAGTCATAGGATAACCACAACCAGTAGCTTTTTTAAAGGGTAAGGTAGATTTTCAGCTCTTATACAATGTTTTCTCTAAGTACCCGGAGCTCTTCAAATATTTAAATATATAGACAGACTTTGGAGAAGGCAATACATACAGGTTTGGATAAATTTAGCACAATTATGACATCAATCTATATGAAAATTGCTAGAAAATCTAATGACAAATGTTAAAGTAGGTTTTTGGGTTCTGGAAATGAATGAATAGCTCATATTAGACCAATGTTTCCATGGTAATTAACTATATGCTCAGGAAAAATATATATTTAAGAGAAAAAACCCTCTACCTGCAAGAAGAAACTAAAGAGCAACTAGTAAAACAACCACAAATGGGAGGATGAGCCTGTACGTGGAAGAGGGGAGTGAAATAGTACTGAATACGTTTTCCCTTTCAATGTATATTTTATTTTTAATTATGTAAATTAATTAATATGTTAATTATGTTAATTTTGCCTGCAGCCAGTTCCAAACAACTCCAAGCAAAGTGGCTAAAACTTGGATAGAAAATTTTCAGTCTTTCTAGTGGAAAGAACCTGAGACTAGTTTGGTGTGAACATAGCAACTGGAAAAAGAAGAGGGATATCCTGAAAAGAAGAGAAAGACAGAGGCCAAGTTCTAAATTCTGTTTTTAAAATCTGCCCAAATTTAAACCTATCTCCTAAACTGTGCACACACAATTTGGATTTCAAATGGTTGTCCATGCAGGAAAAATGGAATTTGCAGACTTAGTTCTGCCAATTTAATTACCAACTGAAACAAAAACAAAAACAATAAAATGAATACTTTTCATAGGAACAAAACAAAATCCATTCTTTCCATTTAAAATGTCCAGAATACAATCAAAATTATTAGGCATATAAAAAAAAACAGGAAAATATGATCCATACTTGAGAGAACATGTAATCAATGAATTTGTACCTAAGATAATCCAGATATTGGAATCATCAGACAAGGATTTTAAAGCTGTTATTTCATGCTTAAAAACACTAAGGAAAACATAGTTACAATAAATAAACACCTTGGAAATTTAAGCAGATAAATAGAATCTATTGAGGAGAAACAAATGGAAATTACAGAACTAAAAATAAACTATCTTACATGATAAAATTACTAGCTGGGCTTCACAGCCAGTTAGAAGATTACTGAAGAAAATCCATGAACTAATAGAAAATATCAGAAGAACAAAAAGAAGGAAGATGGGAAAACAAGGACAGTGCCATAGGGGCAATGTGCCACAATATCTAAATGTCTAATATACATGAAATAGATGTTCCAGAATTAAAGAACAGTCCAGAATATACTGGACTATAAAAATTACTTGACAAAATAATGTTTGGATGTGTTCTGCTTCTGTTTATGATGTATAAAATCACAAATGATTATTACTCCCACCCAAATAATGAGTAAAATTGGATAATCTACAAAGTCTAACTTTCCTTAAGTCCATCAGAGATCTAAGGAACAGGAAAACAAAGTGAATAATGGAATACTAATTAACAAGGTAAAAGGAATGAGCTATTAGTTCATGCAACCACTTGAATAAATTTTAAGTAAATTTTTATAAATTAAAGATGCCTGACTTCAAAGGCTATGTATCATATGATTCCATTTATATGACATTATGGAAAAGGCAAAACCACAGGGACATAAAACAGATCAATGGTTTTAGGGTCTGGGGTGAGGTGAACAGATTAAATACAAAGGGATATAAAAGAACTTTTGAGGATTATAAAAATGTTCTGTATTTTGGTGTTGGTTAAATGACTACATATATTTGTAAAATTCATAGAACTGTACATATAAAAAGAATGAACTTTGCTGTATGTGGATTATACATCAATTAATCTGACAAAAATGTTTAAGTGTAAGAAAAAAGCCCAATTAAGGAACAGAAATCAAATCAGTGATTGCTAGGGGCTGGGAGTGGTACTGACTGCAGAGAGCATGAGGGCAATTTTGGGGAGTGATGGAAATATTCTATATCTTGATTGTTGTCATAATTATATGGCAATCTTTTGTCAAAACTCATTAAACTGCATACTTAAAAAGGTGATTTACATTCTATGTGAATTATAACTCAATAAAGAGGACTAAAAATTAAGATGTGGGAAGTAGGAGTGGAGTTTGTCAGTGAAATGCTGTTAGTGTGGTAGGTCTCTGAAAATAGTTTAATCTTACTGTAAATCACAGAAATACATAAGATATGTGGATGTAAAGCATAAATTTTATGATTTAAAACATTATTTTGATCCAATAATTGAATTAGTAGCCACATTTTCCTAAGTGAACATTAAGACACATGAATTGTCATGAATTGGTCCAAAGACATGATATCAGAAAACAGGAATTGTCATGAACAAACTGGAGTACGTAGTTATTACAATGCTAAGGAAGTAATCTATGTTGTCTCTGTATTTTACTATAGTTTCTATTCTAATGAAGCTAACAGGCTCTTTTTTTATGGTTATATGTGGTTAAATTAGGAGTTTTAAAACAGTGTTCAGTTATAAGTTGAAGGAAGAGGACTGTTTCTTTGATGGTAGAAACAAAATATATGCAAATCATTGCCAGTTTTTAATTTTATCATATAAGTAGAAATCCCTTAAGAATTTCATTATTAAGGTTAACCATAAAAGAAGTTTTTTCAAACTATAGATTTATAGTATCTCATGCAGACCATCTCTGTATTCCATTTATAGATATCATCTGTTTCTTCTAGACTGAAAATATAAGGCCAATATAAGATGGATAGCAAGAAAAGAAGTAAAAATCAGAGATGATTTTATTTACTTAGGAAATATGGCTCACAAATAAATAATTCCTGAAAATATCCCCAATTTTTGAAATATATTAATGTATAGATTCAAAGATCTCTATGAATCCCAAACAGGATAAATATCTAGAAAACCATACCTAGGGACATCATAGTCAAACTGCCAGAAACCAAAATAAGGAGAAAATCTTAAAACAATGAAATAAAAAGATATATTACTTTTATAAGGCAACAATATTTCAAGAAATTACTGTGGTAGTTAGATTCAGTTGTCAACTTGGCCAGGTGAAGACACCTAGTTCTTTTGCTGTGGACATGAGCCAATGGTACATGAACCTCATCTGTTGCTGATTACATCTGCAGTTGGCTAGGAGGTGTGCCTGATGCAATGAATGATGTTTAATTTAATTGGCTGGTGCTTAAATGAGAGAGCTTAACATAACACAGCCCAAGCAACTCAGCATACCTCATCTCAGCACTCGCAGCTCAGCCCAGGCCTTTGGAGATGCAGAAAGAAAACATCCTAGGGAAAGTTGTTGGAACCCAGAGGCCTGGAAAAAAGGCCAGCAGAGATCACCCTGTGTCTTCCCACATAAGAAAGAACCTCAGTTGAAAGTTAGCTGACTTTCCTCTGAAGAACTAATGAAATAAATCCCCCTTTATAATCCATCTCTAGTGTATTGCATTCCAGCAGCTAGGAAACTAGAGCAATTGCTGACTTCTTATCAAAAACAATGGAGGCAAGAAGAGAGTGGAATAATTCTTTAAGTTGCTGAAAATACAATTCCCATCTAAAATGCTATGTCCAATTAAAAAACCTTCAAAAAATTAAGTTGATAAAAGGAAACCAAAGCAATCAGTCACGAGCAGACACATACTAAAAAGATATACTAAAGAAAGTTTTTCAGGCTTGTTGAAACCTGGATCTTCAGAAAGAAGTAGAGAACACTGAAATTGATAAATATGTGGACAAATATGAAGGGCTACTTTCCCTCTTATTTTGCTTACAATACATATGGCTCATTAAAACAAAAATTATAGCGTTATAGTGTGTGGTTTATAATATACTTAAATGTTATACATATAACAACTATAACACAAAGAACTGGGTATTGGGTGGGTGGTAGTAAATGGGCCTATAGTTATAAAGTTCTTACATTTTACATGAGGTATATAATTTTAGCTGTAATAGACTGTAAAAATTTAATGATGTATATGGTATTCATTACAGAAACCTTTAAAATAACAATGCAGAGGTATATCTAAAAAGCCAAAATATAAATTAAAATGAATTTCTAAAAGATATTGACTTAACCAGAGGAAGGCAGAATAGAAGCAACATGTAACAAAAATTAAGAAACAAAAACTAAGCAATGGATGTAATAGGTGAATACTCCATTTAAAAAGCAGAGATTGTCAGAATGGGTAGAAAAGCAAGATGCAATTATATAGGTTTTTTACAAGAAAATTGCTTTATATATAAATACAGATTGGTGGAAAGTAATGGAGGACAAAGGATGTACTATTCAAACATTAAGCTTGGAAGGCCTGGAGAATCTAAGTAAATATTAGGTAAATAAACTTCCAAGACAAAGTATTAACAGAGATTTAAAAGGTACATTTCATAATAAGAAAACAGTCAAAAGTAAAGCTAAAATTCAGGAAACAATGACAGCAACTGAAAGTGTGCTTGATTGTATCTGAGATAAGAATAATATTAGGGAAGAGATAAATCCTTTATTGAGACAATTAGTAAAATTTTGATAGAAAATGAACAAATGTAGAACTATTATTTTGCTTCATTGCTTCAATTGAGATGGTAAAAGGAAAAGAAATACATTTTAATGAGATTCAACTATGAGCCAGATTCTTTACCTATGTTACCTTATTCAATCCTCACATAACACTGTGAAGTAATTTTTAAAATTATTTTTATTTTATAACAGATTCATAAATGTTTGATAACTTACCCACACAATTCATAAGAGTTGAAAATGACATTCAACTTAAGCCTCAAATCTAAACTCTCTCCACTATACTCTTCCCACCTCCTATTGAGAAAGATCAAACATTGTTTGAAAAGGGCAGGAGATAGTAAATGAATATCTAATTGCTTTATATGATTTAGAGTTACCTAGCCAAGAAGTGCATACCAGAAATCTGGAAGAATTTGCAGAATAAAAGGGGAATATTTTGAAGTCAGAGTGGTAAGTTTGGTACAACCAGTCAAGTATTTGAATGGGTAATTGTTACTGTTGTTTATAAGTACCTTGATAAAAATCTCATACTGTTATCTTAGAGCAAGTCAAAACGTGCCAGCTTTATATAGGGGTGTGACACAGATATGATGTATCTTTATCTAATGCATTATCAGCAATGATAAATTAAATTCTACTTTTAGGTTCAAATGATCCAGTTCAGAATGCCACAATAGGAAAAACCTCCTTAAACACCTCTTTAAATTGAAGGCAAACTCCACAACTGACAGTGCTCCATGGTTGTCAAAAAAAAAGGTAGCAACCTTAAAATCTATTAGTAGAAGTGTCTAAATAAAAGAGCCAATAATTACACAATTGTCGGCACTGATCAGGCCACATCAGGAAAATGTTCTATATTATGAAAATGATGTTGTGTAAATTCACTTTAAGCTACTTAATTTACCTACAACATGAAATAGAAATATAGTAAAACTGAAGCTTAAATAAAAAACATCTAAGGAACTCAAGCAAGAAAATCTCTTCTAAATACCTTCTAAATTAAAATCGACATTTATCCCAATAATGTTCAATTAGATCATTGTTTGTGGAAGTATAAAATTGTAAAAAATGCAGTGAAGGACAATTCAAAGAGACAATAACAATTCAAGAAATAGGAAAAAGTTGTCAAAGAACTTTCTTCCCAAGAGACACTCTGTCCATAAGATTTTATGAATAAGTAATCTACAAATGTCCAGAACATATTAAACAAAGGAAATTATTGGAAGCTAAACCATTCATTTATGACACTATCATGTCCCTCATGCCCAAATTGTAAAAGCACCAAAAAAGAAAACTGCATACATGTACCTCTTATAAAAATGGATGCAAAATACTAATGAAGTATTTTCAAATTGAATCTAGGAGTACATAAAGTAAAACATTTTAGCCTAGTAGGGTTATTTCAAGAAGGTGAAATATTTTAATGTTAGAAAACTCATAAATGTTATTCATTGTATCAATAGGTCAATGGAAAAAATGTTTTGTTCTCACAATTTATGCTGAAAAGACTTGTGCTCAAATTCGATATACGTTCCTTATAAAAATTCAGTAAACTGAAAATGGGATTCTTCCCATTGATAAATATCTGGAATTCACACCACACTATGGTAGAGACTACCAAAGCATGTCTAATTAAAATAAGTGACTATACATGTAGTTATATTTATGTATAACTTATTTCCAGAAAGCTGTTTTTTAAACATTTACAAGCACACCACATATTTATGATAAATGTTAAAGACCCTAATAATTCCTTCAAATCCATTATAAACAACTGTGCCGTTTTGAAACTGTCCTGTACTCCAGAAAAACCATGCTCTTTAATCCCCATATAGTATTGCTAGGTAGGATCATTTTTAGTGTTTCAATGGAGATGTAACCCACCCAATGGTGGCTGGTAACTTTTAGTTAGATGGCTTCCATGGAGATGTGTCTCCACCCATTCATGGTGTGGTTGCTTACTGGAGCCTTCAGAGAACCATTTTGGAAAAGCTTTAGAGCCAACAGAGCCCACACAGCCAAAGATCTTTGGAGAAGCAGAAGGATGAATGCCCCCAAGGCGAAATGAGGAGAGAAAGCTAGCAGACATCACTATGTGCCATCCCAGCTGAGAGAAAACCCTGAACTTCATCGGCTCTATCCTTGGAGTTAAGGTATCTTCCTCTAGATGCCTCAGTTTGGACATTTCTGTGGCCTTAGAACTGTAAACTTGCAACCTAATAAATTCCTTTTTAAAAAGCCATTCCATTTCTGGTATATTGCATTGTGGCAGCTTAACAAACTAAAGCAAAAACCCTAATGGAGTATTAGGCAAAGGACTGGATCAGGTAAATAATAAAAGAAAAAAAATCAAATGGTGAAGAAATATGAAAACATTTTCAAAAGAAAATATCAATCAAGAAATACTTTTTATTCTTATCAATGCTAATCAGTATTGATTGGTTGGGAATTCCCAACAAGGTTATTGGTATGTTTTATCTTAGCTTAATTTTGTTACCTAAAATTAGCTACAATTATTTTATAATTTTATATGACCTTTAATACAGAAATTTGAGTTCCATAAATTTAGGCTAATGAAGCAAACTTGAATTTGTCCAACGAAATAGCAATAAAAAAGTTTACCAGTTTATAATCACCTGTCTTGAAATGTACACATGCCAAAAGATTATTGCAGCATTGTACAGAAATGGGAACATACAAAAATGGCCTAATTTATCTAACAAGGAGGATCAGTTAAATAATTATGATGTTCCAAAACAATGAAATACTATGTAATGCTTAAAATATTAAGAAGGATCTGTATGTATTCATTTAATTGGAAGGATGTCCATGATACATTGAGTGAAAAAAAATCAGACCACAGGAACACACTAAAACAATGAAAAACACAACATGGGATATCATCAGAAAACAGCTTTATCTCTTCCCCATGTGGTTATATCCATTCTGTTGGCTAATTTTTCCCCTACCAATTACATAAAGTATATAACAAATTTGAAGATGTTTCTAGTCATTTTAGGCAATATAAGATTCTCTGTTCACTTATAGCCAAAAAACAGTCTTTTTCAGAAATGAATATGTTCTTTCCACCATAACAATCAGAAACATTGAATTTCAAGCATTGGCCTGTTGCAGGAAGGAAATGTGTTGTGAGAAAGGGGAAAGGAAATGTGATTAGCTTTATTACATTTTCTCCTCCTAGAACTTCTACTCCTCCATCCCCAGTTTGCAATCAAGGGCTTGAGGGGTGGGGTCAAGACAAAGGAAAGAAGAGGTTGGGGTGGCTCAAAGCTGTATGTACTCCCGAAAAACATTTTCTTAAATTTAATCCATCCCTGTGGGTGTGAACCCATTGTAAGTAAGACCTTTTGATGAGGTCACTTCAGTAAGGTGTGGCTTACATCTATCAGGATGGGTCTTATTCCTATTATTTGAGAATTGTGGTAGTTAGGTTCAGGTATCAATTTGGCCAGGTGATGATGCCTCACACTGTTTCTGTTGCCTTAAATCAGCAGTATGTGAAATTCATCTATGACTGATTATATTCGCAATCAGCTAAGGGGTGCCTTGCACAATGAGAGAGGTTTAATTTATTTAGCTGGAGGCTTAAAAGAGAGAGGTCAGAAGAGAGCTCAGCAGTTCAGCATATATCATCGCAGCATTCACAGCTCAGCCCAGGCATTTGGAGATGCAGAAAGGAATTGCCTGGTTGGAACCAAGAAGCCAGGAGAGAAGGCCAACAGGTATTGCCATGTGTCTTCCCATGTAACAGATGAAAGGTAGCTGTCTTTCCTCTGAACAACTGTAAATGTTGAACTAATAAATCCCCTTATTAAAAGCCAATCTATCTCTGTTATATTGCATTCTGACAACTTTGGTGGACTAAAATAAGAATGAAATTCAGACTCAGATATAGGAAAGCAAGAAGTTGAACTCAGGGAAACCAGGAAGAGAAGAGAGTGACCAGCAGACACGGTCCTGTAACTTGCCATGTCACTGGTAGCTGGTCTTCAAGTAGAAAGCATCACCTTGATGATGTCTTGATTTGGAACTTTTCCTGGCCTCATAACCATGAGCAAATAAACTCCCATTGTTTAATGGGACCCATTTCATGGTATTTGCTTTAAGCAGCTTAGGAAACTAAAACAGAGGTAAAGGACAGGATATGACAAGTGCTGGCTCTGCTGCTATTGCCTAGAGATAAAAGCACCCCCTTTTTTCTCCTCTCTTTCAGGAGTTGGGAGTTTTCCCCTTGCCCAGCTACCCCCCTTGTGGCTCCCTCATGCTGCTGGGCAAGTTTTCCTGCTGTGAAGGCTCATCCCTCTCACTTCAAACCTGGCAGTTCCCTCAATCAATAGCTTGTGTGTCACTACCACCTGGTGGTCAGAACTTTTTCTTGGTCAATTTTGAAGTCCTCAAATTCAATTTCACTATAGACACACACAGGCAATATTTCTTTCTTTTTTTTTTCTTTCTCTTAATTTTATTCTTCAGAGGAAACCATTTTAAATGATTTAATTGTTTCTATTTTTGCTTCTTCTGGTCACTAAATAATGTGCTTAGATTGCTATTTCTTGCTTGATCACTTTAAAACATTATTATTGATCACTTTAATATCTGACAAATTAGCTCAGTTGTACTACAACCAATACCTCCCCTTCCTGTCAACATGGGTCTATCATCATTTTCGGTTCTTCTACTGAAATAATAATATCCTTACACCTTTATACCTTAGTTCTATTAATTATGAAAATATCCTTTGTGTCCATCCTTTTTAAGACCAGGCAATAATAGCATCCTTCCTAGAAGTCTCCTCCCTGAGCTCTCTGTAGAGCTCCTCCAAATCACAATAATATATATACATTATTGTGAAATATAACATGTGTACAAAAAAGCAATAAATTTCAAAGCACATTTTAACAAGTTGTTTTAGAACAAATTTCAAGGTATGATATGGGTTACAGTTCCACAATTTCAGATATTTCCTTCTAGCTGCTTAGACATTGGAGACTAAAAGAATTATCAAAATAATGATTCAGTAGTCATACTTATTTGTTAAATTCTATCATCTCTGACACAACTCTTCCCTCTCATTTGATCCTTCTCCCAATCTTTTTTTGTTAACTTTTTTATTAATTAAAAAAATTAACATACAAAACATTAAGATATCATTCCATTCTACATATACAATCAGTAATTCTTAATATCATCATATAGTTGCATATTCATCATTTCTTAGAACATTTGCATCGATTTAGAAAACGAACTAAACAGACAACAGAAAAAGAAATAAAATGATAACAGAGAAAAAAAAAGATTATACACACCATACCCCTTACCCCTCGCTTTCATTTACCACTAGCATTTCAAACTAAATTTATTTTAACATTTGTTACCCCTATTATTTATTTTTATTCCATATGTTCTACTCATCTGTTGACAAGGTAGATAAAAGGAGCATCAGACACAAGGTTTTACATTCACAGAGTCTCATTGTGAAAGCTGTATCATTGTTCAATCATCATCAAGAAACATGACTACTGGAACACAGCTCTACATTTTCAGGCAGTTCCCTCCACCCTCTCTGCTACATCTTTAACAACAAGGTGATATCTACTTAATGCATAAGAATAACCTCCAGGATAACCTCTCAACTCTGTTTGGAATCTCTCAGCCATTGATACTTAGTCTCATTTCACTCTTCCCCCTTTGGTCGAGAAGTTTCTCTCAATCCCTTGATGTTAATTCTCAGCTCATTCTAGGGTTTTTCTCAGTCCCTTGATGCTGAGTCTCAGCTCATTCCAGGATCTCTGTCCCACGTTGCCAGGAAGGTCCACACCCCTGGGAGTCATGTCCCGCACAGAGAGGGGGAGGGTGGTGAGATTGCTCGTCATGTTGACTGGAGGGAGAGGCCACATCTGAGCAACAAAAGAGGCTCTCTTGGGGGTGACTCTTAGGCCTAAATTTTAAGTAGACTTGACCTATCCTTTGTGGGGTTAAGTTTCATATGAACAAATCCCAAGACTGGGGGCCCAGCCTATAGCTTTAGTTGTCCACACTGCTTGTGAGAATATCAAGAATTCAACTTGGGGAAGTTGAATTTCTCCCCACTCTCACCATTCCCCGAAGGGGGCTTGCAAATACTTTTCCAGTCACTGATCAAATTACTCTGGGATTCATCGGGGCATCACTCTGGACAAACCAACAAAATCTCATGTCCTACCTGAGATTCCAAGTACTTATGACATTCAATCAAACTATCTACATGAGTTATATTAGGAAATGCTCTAGTCAAAATCTAAATTTTGCAACAAATAAACATTTTTTGCTTTAGTCTCACACATAAGGTGACATTATAAAGTATTAATTATCATCTATTTTCAGCACCCTGCAATAATGACATTCCTTTGTTCTTCCTCATGCAAAAACATTTTTAAAATTTGTACATTGTACATTTTGCTATTATTTATACACTCTAAGCATTCCTAGATTATACCATCTCAATCTTTACCATCTTTCTTTCTGATTTATGTCCCCAGCCCTCCTCCCTCTATCATTCTCACATGCAGCTTCATTCAGTGTTTTAACATAATTACATTACATTTAGGTAATATTGTGCTGTCCATTTCTGAGTTTTTATATTCCATCCTGTTGCACAATCTGCATCCCTTCAGCTCCAATTACCCAAGATCTCACCCTATTTCTATCTCCTGATGGTCTCTGTTACCAAGGAAATATTCCAAGTTTATTCACTAATGCCAGTTCATATCAGTGAGACCATACAGTATTTGTCCTTTTGTTTCTGGCTAATCACACTCAGCATAATGTCCTTAAGGTCCATTCATGTTGTTAAGTACTTCATAACTTTATTCTGTCTTACAGCTGCATAATATTCCATCTTATGTAAATGTCACAGTTTGTTTAGTCAACCATCTGTTGATGGACATTTTGGCTGTTTCCATCTCTTAGTAATTGTTAATAATGCTGCTATAAACATTGGTGTGTAAATGTCCATTTGTGTCCTTGGCCTCGTGTCCTTTGAGTAGAGACAGCATATAGATGGGTCCTGTTTTTTAATCCATTCTTCCAGACTATGTCTTTTGATTGGAGGGTTTAATCCATTAACATTCAGTGTTATTACTGCATGGGTAGTACTTTCTTCTACTATTTTGCCTTCTGGATTTTATATGTCATATCTAATTTTCCTTCTTTTTACCTTTACTCATAGTCTTCTTTTCTACACTCTTCTCCACACCTCTCTCTTCTGTCTTCGTATCTGTCTCTAGTGTTCCCTTTAGTATTTATTGCAGAGCTGGTCTCTTGGTCACAAATTCTCTCAGTGATTTTTTTGTCTGAAAATGTTTTAATTTCTCTCTCATTTTTGAAGGACAATTTTGCTGGATATAGAATTCTTGGCTGGCAGTTTTTCTCTTTTAATAATTTAAATATATTATCCCACTGTCTTCTTGCCTCCATGGTTTCTGCTGAGAGATCTGCGCATAGTCTTATTGGGCTTCCCTTGTATGTGATGGATTGCTTTTCTCTTGCTGCTTTCAAGATCCTCTCTTTCTCTTTGACCTCTGACATTCTGATTATTAAATGTCTTGGAGTATGTCTATTTGGATCTATTCTCTTTGGGGTACACTGCACTTCTTGGATCTGTAATTTTAAGTCTTTCATAAGAGTTGGGAAATTTTCAGTGATAATTTCCTCCATTAGTTTTTCTCCTCCTTTTCCCTTCTCTTCTCCTTCTGGGACACCCACAACACATATATTCACGCGCTTCATATTGTCATTCAATTCCCTGTGTCCCTGCTCATATTTTTCCATTTTTTTCCTATAATTTCTGTTTCTTGTCAGATTTCAGATATTCCATCCTCCAGTTTTGAAATTCTATGTTCTGTCTCTCGAAATCTACTATTGTAGGTTTCCATTGTTTTTTTCATCTCTTGTACTGTGTCTTTCATTCCCATAAGTTCTGTGATTTGTTTTTTCAGACTTTCAGTTTCTTCTTTTTGTTCTTTCCTTGCCTTCTTTATATCCTCCCTCAATTCATTGATTTGGTTTTTGACGAGGTTTTCCATGTCTGTTCGTACATTCTGAATTAATTGTTTCAGCTCCTGTATGTCATTTGAATTGTTGGTTTGTTCCTTTGACTGGGCCATATCTTCAATTTTCCTAGTGTGATTTGTTAGTTTTTGCTGGTGTCTAGGCATTTAATTACCTTAATCAGTTTATTCTGGAGATTGCTTTCACTTCTTTTATCTAGGGTTTTCTTGCTGGATGAATTTGTTGTCTATCTGTTCTTTGACATTCCGTTCAGTTTTATCTGGACCTTTAGCTTAAGTTTTGTTTAACAGAGGAGAATTTTTCAGTTCTTGTGTTCTTGTTTCTTGCCCTGCTTGTGTGGTGCCTTTCCCCCACACACACTTAGGAGGGTCTACTTAGATATTATAGACCCCAGCCAGATTTTCCCAGACCAAACTGGCCTCCTATCAGGAGGAAAGAGTCACCTGCATCGGTTTTCCCTGAGGGTGAGACCCAGCAGGTTGAAAGACGTTCCTGTGAAGTCTCTGGACTCTGTTTTTCTTATCCTGCCCTGTGTGTGGTGCTTGTCTGACTGCAGGTCCCACCAGCATAAGATGATATGGTACCTTTAACTTTGGCAGACTCTCCCTGCTGGGGGCATGGTGGAGACAGAGGAGAGGTTGTAGGCTGGTTTTAATGGCTTCAAATTACCAAGCCCTGGGGTCTGAATTCCTTGATGGAGGGATTCCACCTGTGTTGGGCTTCACCCCTCCCCTGGGGAAGGCACAGACTCCAGACAAGCCCCCAAAAGAGCTCACTTCTGCCTATGCCTGGGGCAGTTGCAGCCGGAAAAGTCCTGCCACTGTATCCAGAGGCAGTCAAGCCTTTGTAGATACACAGCCACAAAAACCTCTGTTTCCTTCTTTTTTTTTTCCCTTTTTCTGTCAGTCCTGCCCCCTTGGCACCGGGGCAAAAATGAGCAACCTCCGCTTTGTTCAGGTTCACCTAAGCTAGGGGCCTATTTTTAGTAGTCAGAATTTGTTAATTAGTTCCACAATTGGCGTTTGATTGTGCCCAGTCCCTGCTGCTGGTAAAGTCCTTTCCTTTCCCCTCTGGGAAGTGGCCTGTGGGGGAGGGGCGCTGGCCGCCGCAGCTTTGGGAACTCACGGTTCTGGGGGGTGCTCGCAGCCGGTCCAGCTGGTCTAGACTGGGGTATGCTGTGTGTCTGGTCACTGACGTGGCCCCAGGAGCTGTTCTGTACTGCTTCTGGTTATTTAGTAGTTGTTCTGGAGGACGAACTAAAACGCGCACATTGTTAAGCCGCCATCTTGACCCCCAGGCAATATTTCTTAAAGGGGCAAAATCAACATCACTCCTGTAGAAAGGATCTTCACCATAGGAACTCTGTCACTAAATGTCATTGGCCACAGCAGTGGCTGTTTTGTTCATGGGAGGTGTGCTGGTTCGAAGCTGTTATGTATCCCAGATAAGCCATGTTCTTTTAATCCGATCTCATGAGGGCATACCTATTGTGGGTGGGACCTTCTGATTAAATGGAGATGTGACCCTGCACATTCAAGGTGGGCCTTAATGCTTTTATGGGAGCCCTGTATGAAAGGAATAAAAGGCAGAAAACGGAGAGCTCAGGATATAGAGAGCAGATGTCTAGACATAGACATTTGAAGATGCAGAAAGAGAATGCCCCAAGGGAAGCCAGAAACACCCATGAGAACTGAGAGCCATTTGAAAAGCTAAGCCAATAGAGAAGGACAGCAGACATTGCCATGCACCTTACCATGTAACAGAGAAACCCCAGTCACCATAAACTTTTCTTCAGAGTCAAGATATCTTTCTCTGGATGCCTTGATAAGGGCATTTTTATGGCCTTAGAATTATAAACTTATAACTTAATAAATCCCCTTTGTAAAAGCCGATCCATTTCTGGTGTATTGCATTCTGACAGCTTTAACAAACCAAAATGGGCAGCTAACTGTTCTTCCATAAGGGTGGTTGAAAAGTAGCAGAGAAACTTTATTACTGTTTAATCTTCTCTGTTCTGTCCTTCAGGCAGTGGAAAGGTGGGTGCATCTTTGATGCAAAGTACTCCATAAAAATTAAAGGACCTGGATATAATAATAATGGGCAAAATTTATTAGGTGCTTACAAAGTATCAGATACTTAAGTTCTTTTCAGCTATTGTCACACTTAATCCTCTTAATAAATCTTTTATTACCTTCTATATTTCATAGATGAGGAAACTCAGAGCCTGGAGGGATGGATGAGAAAGGATCTCGTGCAAGGACAGAACTAGTGAATGGTGGATGTAGAATGAGACCTGGGCAATCTTCATTCTGAACCCATGTGGTAAATTTTCCTCATGTTATGCTGTCTTCCATCTGGGACATAAAATGCTCTAGTCTAAAGCAACAGCATACTGGATAGCAACCCAGAAGCTTGAAAACGTTAGATAGGAAAGAGGTAGGAAAAAGATATTGGTCTTAATCATCTCTGACTCAGCTACTATAGGCCCACATAACTTTCACAATTTTGATTTAGAAAGACACTATGCACATACTTAACTGTACTAAGCATCTGTGTTTGACAATGTCTTACTGCTCCTATTCACTGATCATATGAAGTGCTAAAATATTAATGTCATTCTCTAAAGCAGTTGCTTACTTTTAAAACCTCATTACAATTTTTCATGAAGAAAATATGTTGCAAACCTAAAAAAACCCAGAAAATTAGTGTAGCTATCCACTTATTTCAGTAGTTTTAAAAATTGTCAACCCATTCAGATAAATAATGCTCTGTCTATTTATTCTGTGATATCTTTTTTATTGAAACTAAACTGTGAAATGAAAGGAATGAAAAATAAAAATAGAGACCTCAGCCTTGGAACAGACAAATCAAAGAACTAGATAAAATTCTTCCACCTTATTTTTCCTTTCTCTCCTTTTCTCTATGATACCCTTCAAATCTGCCAATATGAGCCCTCTGACTCCATGTGCTGGTGCAGTCCTTGATACCTGTGTTGGGTTCTCTTAGAGTGCTGTAGTGATTCCAGTTCACTGAACAGGCTTCTGCATTGTTCAGCCAGCTTGGCACTGATGCTAGTAGTTTCCATACCTTCTCTGCTTTTGGCTTGTCTGTATAAAGTAGGACTGAGTCAGTAGGAAAGAAGGTCCAGTGCAGCTAACTTTGAGATACATGAAAGTTCCTTTTAATCCAAATAGAAATTGAAGAATTAAAAGGAATAGGAAAAGGTTTAAAATCAACAAAAGTAAACTAGAATCATTTTCTGTACAACATCTTTGATTCAGAGGAAGAGGCTTTCTAGTTATCAGTACAGTGAATGAAAGTGGAAAAAATAATTGGTAGTTCAGTAAAATAATGATATCATCCAAATAGAGGAAATACTAAAACAAACATTCATGAAATTATGAACAGATTTATATCTGTATTTTCAGATAGGAATTTTTTATTCTGAAGAACTAATACTAAGCAGATTCAATAATTTGGTGTCTCTAAAATTTTGCTTTGTGTGATATAATTTTATAGCCATTGAACAAAACTCAGCAGTATATATAAACATCTAAAACAGACAGGGGAAATTTTAGCAAAAAGAGTTGGGGTTGGGATGTTGATATTTTAAGAGGGAGAAATAATTAATTGTGTACATTCCCATTCATTTAAGGATAGAATCAGAATAAAACATTCAATCAAAAGTACAATCAATATTCATATATTCATAAATATGCACACTGTATACAAATATATCCATATTTCTAAATTGTATACTTATTCATATATTATATACTTATATGTATGTTTCTAGAACTAAAGAACACTGAAAATTATTTTATTTTTTGAAGAGTAACATATTCATATAGTTCAAAATTTATACATAACAAAAAGCTGAAAGCTCTCCATCCGTCTTTGACCCTACACACCATGTCTCCTCCTCAGAAGCCACAAAAGTTATCAATTGCTTGCATGTATTTGCCAAACTATTCTGTGTTGTTTTCTACTAGATATATACAATTGCTGATTTTTCTCTTTTTTACCACATGCAATATTCTGTCTCTTGGGAATTTTAAAAAAAATGTGTTAATAGAGAGGATGTGGGGTAAGATGGCAGCATAGGGTGGAGGGGAATTTAGTCTTTCCTTTAGAACAGCAAGTGAATAGCCAGAAACCATCTGTAAGGGGACATGTGTGACAGGATACACAGTATACACAAGTCTGGAATTGGTGGAAGAGGCAAGATCACATCATAGAACTTTAAGCCCCCAAAATCTGGAGGCTGGCGCCCCTCCCTCACTGGAATGACAGGCTCGGTTGGAAACACTTCCCTGAGGGAAAAAGAAGTGGTTCTCTGCTGGGATCCAGGAAAGGCAGCCCAGCCAAGCTCCAACTGCAGTTGTAATTAACAATTAAATTAATTAACAAATTTGGTCTGTCGAATACAAGCTCCCAGCACAAGCAGGGAAGGAAACCTGAGGTTTCTCCTAGCAAACAGGAGGTAGAACTGATGAAAAAAAATAAAAGGAGGTTTTTGAAGTACGCCCAGCTCAGAATACTGAAAATTGGCTGTGCCCCAAAGCACATAGAGCAAGGTACCAATTCCAGTTCTTGACAATGAATCTTGGTGGCTGGGGACTGGCTTTGAAAAGCATTTTTGTTAGAGTTATTCTAAGTAGCTCATTAGAGAAGCCTCAGGCATTATCAGTTGTCAGCCCAGATCCAGGTGAGAGCAGAGTTAAATTAGGTCTGAGAGTCAAATTAACAAGTAAAGTGAAGGAGATAATTCCCTAAAGGATTTACTTTCCCCAGGAAAAGGGGGTGTTGGGGCCCAGTTTAAGTGGCAGCCTTCAATCAGAGAATTCAGACCTCAGGGGCTAACCCCTAAACCCAACTTCTATCTCAGCCTCTGTTTCAACCACACCCCTGGCAGTTATAAGGTCAGCTTAGAATTAATGGCACCCACCACCTTGTGCCAGTGGAGAGCTACAGGCTGTAAGCACCATTTTCTGGGAAGGATAGGAAAAGCACAAAGTCTAGAGGCTTCACAGGCTCCTTTAACAACCTGGTGAGTCTCATCCCTAGGGAAACTTGACACTGTTTACACCCTCATCCTGAGAACTGAGTGTGTCTTGTCTGGGAAAATCTGACTGGGGTTGATATTTGGGGAGACCATCCTAAAAAAAATTAAAAGATCCCATCTAGGCAGGGCAAGAATCAGAAAAACAAGAGCTGAAAAATTCTGAACAGTTAACTAGAAACTATGCTAGAGGTCTAGAATAAGTTGAACTGAACACCAGGAAAAAAATAAAAGAGAACAAAGCCAACCAACAAGAAAACCTGAGGTAGTAGAGCAAAACAACCTCCAGAATAAACTACTCAAGGAAATCAGATACTGAGAAACCAACAAAATATTAAGAGCCATCCTAGGAAGAACGATGACATGGCCCAGTCAAAGGAACAAACTGACAGTTCAAATGGGATAGAGGAGTTGAAACAACTAATTAACGTTCAGCTAAACATGCTAAATCAGGTCAAAATCAAACCAATGAGTTGAGGGACCATATGGCAGAAGAGATGAAGTATATGAAGAAGACACTGGCAGTCATAAAGAAGAACTTGAAAGCTTGAAAAAACAAATGGCAGAACTAATGGAAATGAAAGGCAGAATAGAAGAGGTGAAAATCGCAATGGAGACTTACATCAGCAGATTTGAAGAGACAGCAGAAAGGATTAGTGAACTAGAGAACAGGACATCTGAAGTCCTACACATGAACAGATAGGGAAAAGAATGGAAAAAATATGAGCAGAGTCTCAGAGAATTAAATGACAACATGAAGTGAGTGAATATACATACTATGGGTGTCCCATTGGAGAAAAAAAGGGAAAAGGGATAGAAAGAATAATGGAGAAAAATAATCACTGAAAATTTCCCATCTGTTATGAAAGACATAAAATTGCAGATCCAACAAGCACAACATACCCCAAACAGAATAGACCCACATAGACCTACTCCAAGACACTTACTAATCAGATTGTCAAAAGTCAAAGACAGAATTTTGAAAGCAGCAAGAGAAAAGTGGTCCATCACATACAAGGGAAGCTTGATAAGACTATATGCAAATTTTCAGAAGAAACCATGGAGGTAAGAAGGCAATTATATGATATATTTAAGATTCTGAAAGAGAAAAACTTCCAACCAAGAATTCTGTACCCAGGAAAACTGTCCTTCAAAAATGAGGGGGCTTTAAAATATTTTCAGACAAACAGACACTGAGAGAGTTTGTGACTAAGAGACTGGCTCTACAAGAATTATCAAGGGAGCACTAGAGGCAGATAGGAAAAGACAGAAGAGAGAGATTTGGAGAAGAGTGTAGAAATTAAGACAATCAGTAAAGGTAAGAAGTGAAAAAAAAAAGATATAACATATAAAATCCAAAGACAAAGTGGTAGAAGAAAGTACTGCCTTTATGGTAATAACATTAAATGTTAATGGATTAAACTTCCTAATCAAAAGACATAGACCAGCAGAATGGATTACAAAACAGGACCCATCTATTTGCTACAAGAGACTCACAAAAACAGATTGAAACTAAAAGGTTGGAAAAGATTGTTCATGCAAACAATAACCAGGAGGGAGTCAGGGTGGCTATACTAATATCTGACAAATTAGACTTCAAATGTAGAACAATTAAAAGAGATAAAGAAGGACACTATGCGTTAATAAAAGGAACAATTCATGAAGAAGACATAATCATAAATATTTATGCACCAAGTCTTTTGTATGCTATATGGTGGGGTCACATTTCATTATTTTCCCATGTGAGTATCCGGTTATCACAGCACCATTTTGTTGAATTTTTGGTTGTTTGTTTGTTTTGCTTGTTTGTTTTTTTGAAAAGTGCATGGACCTCTCATTCATTTTTATGGCTGCATGTAGAGGAATCTTAATTTATTCAATTAGCCCACAAATTAAATTATTTAATTTATATTTAATTATCACAAATTATAATTATATTTATATAAGTATTAAAAATAAATTTATATTTAATTTAATTATAAATAATTAATTTAATTATCACAAAAATTAGGCTTTTGTGATAATGTGGGAATGTAGGTACAAAGTGGCCAAATCTTCCAGTTCTCTCAGAGAAGAAGTGCTTAATTTTTTTGATGGTAAATTGTCTACATTTTGAATGCAGGAACTAATTTACATTTACCTTTTAGACTGTGAAGCCACCCACATTATTGCTGCAAATCAAATCTGAACAGTGGGTCATGTTCACCTTTTTAAAAAATAACTCTGCTTTACTTAAATTAGAGCAGCCAATGAATACAGAAACATATCTATTTAGCATACTCTTAAATGAAGGTGCGCACCCCAACTTGCTGTTGTTCTTCTTCTTATCCCTGAACTGAAATATTCTATTTCAGACTAAATGACTTAGAAAACCAGGCCAGCAAGGAGGTTTTAAAAAGTCCGTTTTATAATTGCCACAGTATGCCAAACCCAAAAAAAGCAATATTCCTGAAAACCTTAAAGAATACCCGGGGCTCTGAGGCTCTATAAAAATTTTACTAACAAAATTTATGTTTAAGAAACTTAAGACTTCCATATTGTTCCTATACCAGATAAGTCCTGAAACCCAGAGGCACCAGTCTCTACAAGAACATCAACTAGTTGTATTCCCCCACCCCATAAGTTTTGACACTCTTTTTTGCCTTCATTTTTCTAAAGACTCTACTTATACTGATATTTCTTGATTTTTAAAATTTTAAATACTATCTATTGATTTCCTATTCTGAAAGATTAGAATTTTGTGGATATATACACTTCCTTTTCCCTTGTTTCCCTGATTTACCCACCATAGTCTTGGTTAAGGTCACAATCTGGTGTTGATCTTTACACGACTCAATTATGTAGTGTGCTATGATTACATTCCTTTCTTATATAATCTTTTGTTTTCTAAGGAGCCAGGATTCCTTTTTTTTTCATTTGCTTAATTTCCATGTATATATCACTAATTTGTCCCCAAATTCTCCAGCAAAATGTGAATCTCTCTTCAAAGAGATCTCAAATCTCTCTTCAAAAAAAGAGAAGGTTCAAATCTTCTCTTATCTGAGTTTCTTCCCCATTTCTCCCTGCTTCTCTTTCTCTGTCTCTCTCTTTGACATCCTCTCCAGAGCTCTTAATCCTCCTGTTCCTAATGAACTGGTCATTCTGCTTTGCTGTGCTGCTGCCATCGTCGTATCCACCTTCTCCTTCAACCTAGAAATTCTCTTCTGTACTCAGCTTTGCTGGACTACATCCCTGATGTGCTTTCATTCTTTCTTGGTTTACTTTCATGTTTTGGTGGAGCAAGTCTTTCAATGGCTTTACAAGAAAGAGCAGGTGGACCGTAAAGTTTTTGATACCTTCTTATCTAGACACTTTTTTGTTCTACCCACATCCTTGACTAATGACTAAGTATACAAGTCTAGTTTGCAAATTATTTTCCCTCAAAATTTTGAAGGCTCTGCCATAATGCCTTTGGCTTCCAGTGTTCCTTCCAGAGGTTCCTTCTAGACCTCTTGAGAAGTCTGATGCCATTTTGATTCCTAATTATTTTTTAAAATTGAAATTGCTTCAAGCTTTCAGGATCGTCCCTTCACCTCTATAGTTTTTTTTTACCTCCATTATTGCACTAGGAGTGCCTTGGTGTGGGCATTTTTTCACCCTCAGTGCTGGGCAACATTGGATGTTTTCAAGTTTGGAAACTTAGGTTCTTTGCTTCTGAGCAATTATACTGAATTTTTTTTCTTCCGTCTCTTCTCCCTGTCTGTTTTTCTAAAACTGTTATTGTTTGGATGTTAGATCTAGTGGACTAATCTTATTTTTTCTTCTATTATCTGTTTATTTCTTTCTGGAACATTTCTCTACCTTATCATCTGTCTCTTATCAAACTTTTTTCCTTGCATGATATTTTTAATATTTAGAATCCCTTTTTCTTTCTAAAAAATGCTTCTTTCTCTAGCATACTGTTTCATGGATATAGTATTGTATCTTTCTGAATATTTCCATTAAAGTTTTCTTAATTCTTTTTCCTGTCTAAATTTTTTTCTTTTTTAACATGGGCAGGCACCGGGAATTGAACCTGGGTCTTTGATATGGCAGGCGAGAACACTGCCTGCTGACATGGCCTGCCCCCTGTCTAAATTTTTAATATTTTCCCCAAGTTTCTTTTCTTTTTTGTTCCCCTGCTTCTTTTGCATTTCATGTCCAAAACTTTTCTTAGTATCTGCGGACCTTCTACCACTGTTCCTATGTAAGAGTGAGGTACTGCACAGCTCCTCAAAGGGAGCCTTTGTTTAGGGGCTGTTGTCTGGTGGACTTTCTCTGAAGGGTGAACTGGCTGAGTTGTGTCATGAGAGGCACTTGTCTTTCATCATGTGTGATCTACATTCTAAATGATCGTTCTGTTTAGCCTGGCCAGTTTCCCAAGGGAGGAATTCTTTAGTATCCTGCTTGGAAGATAAAAGTCTGAGGGACAGCCTTCTAGGACCCAGATGAGGGCAAGGAGAGAGGAATATTTACGATTCAGAATACAGATTTTTATCTTTCTATTTATAATAGTGTATCACCCACATTTATGTCCTGTGTCCATAATTCCAGACTTCCCTGGTTCAGCCTCTTCAAAGAGGATCAAGCCTTCAGCTTCTGCCAGGGTAGGGAGGTTGGTTCCTCCACCTGCAGTAAACCTGTTGCAGAGGTTAACAGGGGGAGAGCTGGGAATTCAGTTGGTTCTTAAATACACTTTCCACCTTTGATAGTCTTCAGCCCATCTGCATCACCCCTTTTCGGAGTTATCTTTCTGGAGTTAGACCTGATGAATCAGCTTGCATCTCTGCTCTCAATGCAAATTTAGGTTTCAACTTTCTTTGGACTGCTAAGTGAGTTATTCCTCTGCCTGCTTTCTAGAACCTAATTTTTCTTCTGCTGTTCTTTCTTCTATGAGTTTCCCTTTTCCTAGTGAATGTATCGCCTCTCTTCTTTTAGAAATCTCTTCACTGTAATTTTTGTGCTGTTTTGGGAGGGTGAAGGCAGTAAGCACTCGTGCTTACTGACATGTTTTATTGGAAGTTCAGTCACCACCTGGACAGGGTATAATCTATGTAGCTACCCTATATTAAGCTGCAGAAATAACAAGGAGGTAGGACCAGTGGGAAAGAAGCTACGAGTGGCAGGGCCAGAACTCGAAAGCACTGGCTTCCTAATGGGGACTGACCCTTTTGGCCAAGCCTGTGATTTATGATGGTGGGAGTTGAGAGGGCAAAACCTGAGTGTAGCTGATAGGAAAAAATTTCTCAGCCCTGGCTGGGAGATGAAAAGAAGGACAGGCTCAGCTGTGCTCCATGTTATTATCCAATATCCCAAAGCACCAGCCCAGTCAGTGGGATGCCACAGGGGGACCTGCGGGCCATAGCTCTGCTTGGAGACATCATCAAGGTAAAGATGCTGTTTCAGGAGAGTCCCTAGGGCGAGACACAGGATCTCAGCCAGTCATTGAGAAGGATGTAAAACAGAAGGTGCCGGGGATTCCCAGCCACACTGGAACCTGCTGTGGGGTTCCAGGTCTGTGCGGACGGACAGAATTCTAGCCAAATTTAGTGTGATTTATGCTTTCTTTCTGCTTTTAATGTCAGTTGTTTTCACCATTAAGGCCTTGTGAAAACAAAACCAGTGGTGACATTTCCCACCCCACCCCCCCCCCTATATACAAAAGGAACTATTTGATCAACACAGGCATTCAGTCTGACACCCTGTGGCCACTGGCTGTACTGCCGTCTCTGCCCTGGAACCTCCTTTGTCCCAGGTAGCTGAAGGCTCTGTCTTTGTGGGTCAGTGCTGCAGAATTTGAGGAGGCATCCAGCCAAAAGAAGTGTGGTCTCATTCAAATTATACATAGGCCAGATTCTATTTCGATTGAGGATGCTGCTCAATCTAGCTTATTAAATTCTAAGCTATGATCTAACTATATGTGGTTTTACTGCTTCCTCATGCAGTAGTTGCTATTGTGGAACCTCGTCACAGACAAGAGGCTGTTTTCAGTTGCCCTAATGCTGTGGGGAATGTTCTGGCAGGGAAATAATTCAGCCTGGGTGGGATGGCTGGTCAAGAGACAGGTAAGGAGAAGAGATTGTGGGAAACTGTGACTAGTCAAGCTGACCTAGAGGAAGGCAATAAACTGGCTCAAATAGCTGCACTCATTCTTTCTTATCTTTATGTCTGAGCAACCAGGACTAATTCTTTTCTAAACTCAGTGTCTCTTATTTTATGATCTTATTCTAAATCTTCACATTGTATATAAAGCTTTCTTTAGTAGATACCAGATGCTCTTTATTTCTCTGAATGAAAGGAATGAGACTGCTTCGCATTGATATCAGCAGATAATTATTTTAAAAGGAATCTTTTTATATATTCATTAACATAGACAATCAAAATAAAGTAATTTTAAGGCAATTTCCCTCTGATATTTTGGGTAATAGACAGTTAAAAGAATATTTTCTGATAAACTACCACTGTAATGCTCTTATTAGGAAAGGGATTTAGCAGTGGCTCAAGGGTGACAACTTTTATTTATATAATATAATATTTTTAAATGAGACATAATGTAAAAGGACACTTGCTATTGAAAAAGAGGCTATACCTGTAAATTATTAAATATCTATACAAACCAAGTGCTATCACTAGATTTATTTATTGGAAAACGATGGCTATGATTCTACATCCAGAGTTAGATATTGTAGAATATAGGTCCACATAAAAGCTACCAAGGGCTGTCACAGATCTAAAGCGATTGCTTTCCAAATTTTAGCTTATGAATTTATGTTACCTTAATAATGATATGTTTCTAAGATATTTGGAAAAGAAAGAATAGTGTGTCCATATATTACTTATGTTTTGTTAAAGCATATAGGCATAATAAACAAAAGGGAACAAACATACTAAGATGTTACAGGGAGTTATTCTGCATTATTATATCCTTTTTTGGGAAATATTTTTTCTAATTTTAAATTTTCCCAGAAAACAAAACTGTTTATTTAAAGAGAAATCCCCTAATTTCAGCTGACTCAAGGGTCATAGAAGCATAATGAAGAAAGACATCTGCAGTGTTATGACCTCCAAGAAGTAACATAAATCAAATGCAGAAGCAGCCTTTTATCTTTCCTCTTCCCCCTCTTCCTTCATTTTACCACTTTTCCTTTATTCTTACATTCATTCAATCATTCATTTAAAAGTATTTGTTGAGCACTTTGCTAGGTTCTGAGGCATTGCTGGTAAACCAAAACACAGATGCTGTACCCCAGACACTGACCAGGAGTGGCAATGCTTGTGTTAGTGGACAGATATTAAGCAAATGTTACACATATTGAAAAAGTAAGTGCAAAATGACAGCTGTGGTAGACATAATGCAGGCATGTCACTGAACTCTGAGAGCATAGAATTGGTACGTTTGTTCCAGACCAGGGTCAGAGAAGACTTCTTTGGGAAACTGAGGATAGCCCTGGGATCTAAAGAAGGCTACAAGTCTCCCCTCCTTTCCTCCACTAGAAGCAATATATAGAATGTAGAATATTTTGGGCTTAGGAAGTAGATGGATCCAGTTTCATATTTCTCCTTAAGTGACTTTTATAGAACATAGTGCACAGGTAATGGCTGATGAGCCCCTTTCCAATAGTCCATTAAAATCTCAGTGTTACAGATAAAGATAAGAACTGGAGGAATCATTGTAATTTAAGACGCAAGAAGAACATAAGCCAAAGTTCCGGGGCCTGCTCACTAGCATCATTATTAATGGGGTTGGCTTGTAGAGCATATTCTTGGACTATGTAATACACTTTCAACTTGGAAGCCAACCTAAACAGAAGGCCCTTTAAAAAGGTATGAAAAGAATCTGAAGCCCCAAATATTTGTTGCTAGCCATATTACCTAGGGGCTACACTTAGAAACAGAATTGACAGCCACCCCTTTATAGCATGAGAACGAATATCAGAGCAACTTAGAAACTGGAGCCAGAGTCTCGCCCTGCCCCTCCACACTTTCCTTCAATGGCTCTCTTTCAGTAGTCAGTCTAGTTCAACAGCTCCCAGTACTGATATCACAGAAGCAGGATTAAGAAGAGAGAGGGTACCTTGCGGGGTTTGGAAAATGTAGTTACTAAAGGAAAACAGTTATTAACATGGGCAGAGCAAGGAAAATACTGGAGAGTATTCTGAAATAGTATAATCTGTCATATATTAAACTACACAAAAATGTCAACATAGTAATAAAACAAGATTGGACAGGGGTCAGCAACACAGCATAAAGTAAGTCTGTGCCTATTTTCCCAGCCTTTGAGCTTCGAATGGAGGAGGCAAGGCTGCCCGCATGCAACTGGGCAGCTGGGAAAACTAAGCACATGCCACTACTTTGGCCCGTCGTATCTCTCCCAGTTTAAATATTAATTAATAAAACTAGGCCTGCCATATCTCTTCCAGTTCAAATATTAGTTAATAAAAAACAAACAAACTCTAACCACACACACTGTGAGATATAGGCAAATATGCTGCCTTTGATGACTTTAAGACTAGTTTTGATTACTTTCTAAAAAAAAAAAGAAAGAAAGAAAACTTAGGAGATATTTTTAGGATAGCCTCAAACGATTTCATGAGAACACAGCATCAAAAAAATAAGAAGCCTGAACTATAAGATGAAAACAGCTTGGGTAAAGACAGAGTCTGAAAAAAAAGACCACAGAGGAAAGAAAAAACCGTGCTGAGAAAAAATTGTATTGGGGGCAGTAAAGAGCTGAATAAACATTTAATTGATATGGAAAGCAATCTTGAAAATCTGATAACATGCAGAGGAAACAGAGAAAGAAAAGAAAAAGGAAAATTGTGACAGAAACACAGATGTCAGTCTTTATGTGATGGTTCAGTTCATGTGTCAACTTGGCCAGGAGATGGTGCCCAGTCATCTGGTCAAGCAAGCACTGGCTTATCTGTTGCTGTGAGGACATTTTGTGGACTTAAATCATGGGCACATTGGTTGCATCTGCAGCTGATTACATCTGCAGTTGGCTAAGGGA